>NC_059176.1:21400442-21707817 GCF_019923935.1 Bubalus bubalis
TTTCCAGTAGTCATGTATGGATGTGAGAGTTGAACTGTGAAGAAAGCTGAGCCCCAAAGAATTGATGCTTTTGAACTGTGGTGTTGGAGAAGACTCTTGAGAGTCCTTTGGACTGCAAGGAGATCCAACCAGTCCATTCTAAAGGAGATCAGTCCTGGGTGTTCTTTGGAAGGAATGATGCTAAAGCTGAAACTCCAGTACTTTGGCCACCTCATGCGAAGAGTTGACTCATTGGAAAAGACTCTGATGCTGGGAGAGATTGGGGGCAGGAGGAGAAGGGGATGACAGAGGATGAGATGGCTGGATGGCATCACTGACTCGAAGGACGTGAGTCTCAGTGAACTCCGGGAGTTGGTGATGGACAGGGAGGCCTGGCGTGCTGCGATTCATGGGGTCGCAAAGAGTCAGACACGACTGAACTGCACTGAACTGAGGTATATTTATTAGTTGCTTAGACAACCATTATGGGTTAGATAGACATGGATATCCAGTGGCTCAGATGATAACCTGCCTGCAATGTGGGAGACCTGGGTTCAATTTCTGGGTCAGGAAGATACCCTGGAGAAGGGAATGGCAACCCACACCAGTATTCTTGCCTGGGAAATCCCATGGACAGACAACCTGGCAGGCTATAGTCTGTGGGGTCACAAAGAGTCCGACATGACTGAGCAGTTAACACACTAGACAACCATTATGGGTTAGACAGATGTGGATATTCATGGAATTAGAAAAATAAACTCAACAGTCTGAGCAGTCTTTACACCAACAGACTACGGTTCTGTGTATATTACATCATCTCCTTTTTAAAAATTTTATTTCTTTGAATTTATTTTCAACTAGAGGATTACTGCTTTATAATATTGTGTTAGTTTCTACCGTATATCAACACGAATCAGCCATAGGTATACTGATGTCCCCTCCCCCTCGAACTTTCCTCCCACCTCCCACTCTGTCATCTTCTTATATATTTATTTACAGTAGCATTTTCAATTACGTTCACTTATTGAGTATCATACAGCTTTTGATGTGGCTTGTTGTAAATGACTCTAATGATTAGTTTCCATTTGGAGTCTAAAGTCCAGCATGGTTTCAGGGAGCTCATGCTTTGTTATTACAGGTTCTCTGGCAAGAACATTCACGGCGCCCCTTGTGCTTACTCAGCCTCTATGGGAGACAGCTACATCTGCTTCTCCATCTGCACCTTTCAGTTTTAAGTCCATATGTCCATATCATTAGCTGTCCAGCTGTCTGATAAAGGAAATTAACTGGATTCAAACAAATCCCCACCTTTCTGCAAGACCTTCCACAAAACAATAGTTATGTGGAACACTGCAAGGATTTCTTATGATTAAATAGATCATGAAACTGTGATGGCTGAAAAGAGATATGTTAAAACATGACCAGAGTTTACTTTTTTTTATTAAGAATATAATCACAAAATATGTTTAATAATGAAGTAGCCATGCTACATGTTATATATGGCTCTGCACCTGTCATAGATAAAACCTACTCATAAATAAAATCTAAGGTTGCCACTACAGGGTAAGAAAACCAAATCCTTGACATGGCATTCTAGACATATCAATCAGCACGCCTGTAACACTCAACAAGTCCTCTGCTTGCAGCCCCTCTGCCGAGATAAGCAGTCAGTCCCAGCTTCTTCCTTAAACAAAGGCGTGGGATCATTTAAAGGCATCTCTAAGGTGCAGACTGGCTACTAACCTATAAAGTGATTTGGCATGAAAAAGTTTTCCCAGTAAGGATCAGTTCAGTTCAGTTGCTAGGTCATGTCCAACCCTTTGCGACCCCATGGACTGCAGCATGCCAGGCTTCCCTGTCCATCACCAACTCCTGGAGCTTGCTCAAACTCATGCCCATCGAGTCGGTGATGCCATCCAACCATTTCATCCTTTGTCATCCCATTCTCCTCCTGCCTTCGATCTTTCCCAGCATCAGGGTCTTTTCCAATGAGTCAGTTCTTCACATCAGGTGGCCAAAGTATTGGAGTTTCAGCTTAAGCATCAGTCCTTCCAATGAATATTCAGGACTGATTTCCTTTACGATGGACTGGTTGGATCTCCTTGCAGTCCAAGGGACACTCAAGAGTCTTCTCCAACCCCACAGTTTAAAAGCATCAATTCTTTGGTGCTCAGCTATCTTTATAGTCCAACTCTCACATCCATACATAACTACTGGGAAAACCATAGCTTTGACTAGACGGACCTTTGTTGACAAAGTAATGTCTCTGCTTTTTAATATGCTGTCTAGGTTGGTTATAGCTTTTCTTCCAAGGAGCAAGCATAAGGATATCCCAGTACAGATACTGGCAATTAATTAGACTATGTATACTTCCTTTCCTCTAAAATTTGAATAGGAAAACTCAGAGAGCAGCAGCTGTTCTGTAACGAGAGGAAAAATGATAGAGAAGAAACAAAGAGTGGAAGAGGCATGTTGATTGTAGAGCCAGAGGGTGAAGGTTCATGAGCCGTGGCTGGGTAGGGTTCCTAGATGCCCTTGAATCTTGAAGCGTGGCTATTTATGGAATCCTTTCACCCTTACACCCAAATGTTTCATCGTCGTTGCTGTTCAGTCGCTCAGTTGTGTCCAACTCTTTGGAACCCTGTGGGCTGTAGCACACCAGGCTCCATGGGGTTCTCCAGGCAAGAATACTGAAATGGGTTGTCTATTCCTTCTCCAGGGGATCTTACCAACCCAGGAATTGAACCTGTCTCCTGCGTTGCAGGCAGATTCTTGAACCAGTTGCAAATGTGCCCTTACATCAAATCCCCAATATTGAAAAAGAGTTAAACTTGTTGGTGAAACAATGGTCACAGTGACAATGATGATACTACCTTTTCACCTGCCTGTTGGAAAGAAAAGGGATTCAGCATTGAGAACACTAATCGGACAGTGAGATATGTGGCACATTTGAGTCCCAGAAGATGCCTTATCTGCTCACTTTGAACAGATAAGGTTCACCTGGTTTGGGTGTCTTTCTAACACTGTCCAAGAGGATTCCTAACAAAGAATCTTAATATCGATGAGTAATGGGAATTACACATGACTCACTCCACTTTTCACTTTCGTGCATTGGAGAAGGAAAGGGCAACCCACTCCAGTGTTCTTGCCTGGAGAAACCCAGGGACCGTGGAGCCTGGTGGGCTGCCGTCTATGGGGTCACACAGAGTTGGACACGACTGAAGTGACTTAGCAGCAGCAGCACTCCACGTCTTTATAATTAGTGCATTGAAAGAGCAGGGATCGTGAATCATAATTTTGAGAGCTACTATATTTTTATCTCTGTCCCTTTAAACTTGTTCAGTGTGTGTAATTTTCCGTCCATCAACCACTTGAGGAAGACCCTAGCAGGTTGATAATTTGGGCATCATTTCTACCTAATAGATCTCTCTTAAGTCATAGACATAGTTCCACTTAACAATAGTCATATTCTTGCTAGGTGGAAAGCATTCATCATTTCATTCACAGTTCTGCATGTGGTCTCTATTATGGCTCACATATTCTGCTATCTATGTTATCTTAGTCCAAGTTACTTGTTTCACATTTATCCACAAGAAGAGTATAAATTATACATACACAGAGAATTCCATTGTCAGTCTCTGGTTCTTCTCTCAGTGAAGCCTCCTAATCAGCATGTCTTGGGAATAGTTCTAGTCTCCATATACTCTTTTCCCAGGACCTGGAGATTGCCTCCTGGGTCTGACCTGTTCACCTCTTCCTCCACAGTGTTTGCTCTGTGAAACACAATTCTCACTTTAGGACCTTTATTCCAAGTCACAGGATTTGCTTATAAGCAACTCAAAGTAAACCCGAAGAGACAAATCTTTATCAATGAATTCTAGTGGAAGGCTACATTTGCCTCTCAAATGCTGCTGCTGCTGCTGCTGCTAAGTCACTTTAGTTGTGTCCGACCCTGTGCGACCCCATAGATGGCAGCCCACCAGGCTCCCCTGTCCCTGGGATTCTCCAGGCAAGAACACTAGAGTGGGTTGCCATTTCCTTCTCCAATGCAAGAAAGTGAAAAGTGAAAGTGAAGTTGCTCAGTTGTGTCCGACTCTTCACGACCCCATGGACTGCAGCCCACCAGGCTCCTCTATCCATGGGATTTTCCAGGCAAGAGTACTGGAGTGGGGTGCCATCACCTTCTCCATCTCAAATGCTAGACAAGGCCATCTGTCTGCTTTTCCTGTTAAGGTGGTGACCTGATGTGCGGCTTTGTGCAGAATGTTGGTGGTTATGTTCTCCTCTGCCCACTGGGTCTGCTCTGCTGGTGGGGCTTCTCTGTGGGCTGTAAGCACGGGAAGGGTGTTTCAGTGACAAGAGTCCCACCCTGGTGGGAGTCCATGCTGAAATTGGATGCTCCTTTGCACAAGTCTGTGACACCTTGTGTAACACCTAAGTGTTTCTCAGTCAGATCAGATCAGATCAGTCGCTCAGTCATGTCCAACTCTTTGTGACCCCATGAATCGCAGCACGCCAGGCCTCCCTATCCATCACCAACTCCCGGAGTTCACTGAGACTCACGTCCATCGAGTCAGTGATGCCATCCAGCCATCTCATCCTCTGTCGTCCCCTTCTCCTCCTGCCCCCAATCCCTCCCAGCTTCACAGTCTTTTCCAATGAGTCAACTCTTCACATGAGGTGGCCAAAGTACTGGAGTTTCAGCTTTAGCATCATTCCTTCCAAAGAAATCCCAGGGCTGATCTCCTTCAGAATGGACTGGTTGGATCTCCTTGCAGTCCAAGGGACTCTCAAGAGTCTTC
Source organism: Bubalus bubalis (assembly GCF_019923935.1). Lineage (NCBI taxonomy): Eukaryota > Metazoa > Chordata > Mammalia > Artiodactyla > Bovidae > Bubalus > Bubalus bubalis. Next base: position 21,405,224 of record NC_059176.1, read on the forward strand.
TCCAACACCACAATTCAAAAGCATCAATTCTTTGACGCTCAGCCTTCTTCACAGTCCAACTCTCACATCCATACATGACCACAGGAAAAACCATAGCCTTGACTAGACGAACCTTTGTTGGCAAAGTAATGTCTCTGCTTTTGAATATGCTATCTAGGTTGGTCATAACTTTCCTTCCAAGGAGTAAGCGTCTTTTAATTTCATGGCTACAGTCACCATCTGTAGTGATTTTGGAGCCCAGAAAAATAAAGTAATTGTCACTAAAAAATATCTCAGAGATACAATCATTCACTCACTTTATATGCAATACTATGTAGGTTACATAAGTGCTGTAGACTAGAGATGAAAATTATTTATAGAGCAGTGCCTTGTGCTAAAAATATCAGTTGCTGATGATTCTAGAAAGTTAGAAAAAGAACTAACCTACCAGTCAGATATATGCAAGTAAGGAGACATGAAGTATTTTATTGTTTAACCTTCCCATAAAGAAAATTATAATTTCATTTCAAATAATCAATGAAAAATTTCTGTGTGTTAGATGATTCATACATTAGAATGTATCTGTCCTTTATTTCTGACTTTTGGACTTAAATGAGATTAATACTACAATATTTCCTGCCACGTCTTCTTTACTATTAGATTTTAGGACTGAAAAACAAATTTGTCAAGAGACAAAAATTATTCTGTGCTTTTTTTTCTGTTAAGGGCTGTGTCATTACATTTCTCTGTATTATTTTCACTTTCACTTTCTACTTATTTGTAGAAATTGCTGAACTAGTTGTTGAATTGTGTGAAAATTTTAATTCACTGTGGGTTTTTTTACGTTAATATTATTAGGCCTTCAATAAACAAAAGAGAAAATGACTAAGGGAAGAAAATAATGACATAATAAAAATAACAAGGAAAGCATTTCAGAGAAATGTTAGAAAATGTTGAAGAAATTTCAGTCAAGAGGTGAAAATAGCTTGAAGGCACTAACACTTTTTAACCACACGGGGGCAGCAGCTACCACATAACTGGAAACAAGTCTTTTTTTTTTTTTTTTTTTTTTAGTATTTCTCCTCCACTTTAAATTCTGGACATTTCTAATTATTTTTTGTGATTTTAAAAAATATCAATGCCCATGCCTTAGTGTGTGATTTTTGACAGCTAATCCCTACTCCTGTCTAAAATAATTGGACCCCCAAAGTAAAAAAATAGTTTGTTGAAAGTGTACAGAATTGGAAAGTCTGAGTTAATCTCCACATCACGCATGGAAAACTTTAAAAAACTGAGTTCCCAGAAGAAAATTACAAATACATAAAATTTAAAATTTTCTGTAAATCAATTCTTTTAAAAGTAGCAATTGTGAAAAAAAAAAAAAAAAGTAGCAATTGTGGACTCTGCAGCACAATTAAGAGACTGGGAGGGGATTCCAAGGTCACACATAACCCTAAAATCTCCAGATTGACCACGTTTTTGACCTATAATTTCTTGCAGAATATTTAATATTTTAGTCATGTTTCATTTGGTTACCATCTAAATATAGATTTAAAGTATGATGTTCGTTTTTTAAGCAAAAGCACAATAACCATAACCAGGAGAATTTGTGTAAGAAAGTTATATTTAGTAGAAGATCCGAAAATGTCAAAAATTCTATGACTCTTATGTTTCCATGCTCAAGTGAATTGCTTATCATATGAGTGGAGATCTTCCTTGGGGATAAACAGCTTTGGTAAATTAGATATAGTGGGTGTTTCAGCTATTTTTAAACATCAAGGTTTGAGCATTTGCTATTTCCAGCAGGAGTAATCCAACAGAGTTTAGATTAACAGGTGCTTTCTCTTTTATTTTTCTTTTGTATAATCAATGTTTGTCTATCTAGCAAACAGGGGGAAACGGGTAGTGTATCTCTTTTAAGAAGAAGAATCCATGGGTGTTGATATTAAGCACACACACAGGGGACAGAGGGTGCCGAGTGAGGTGTTTAGAAGCATGACTGCATGGGTTTGAGTCCCAGCTTTGCCACTCCCCAGCTGAATCACTTTGGGCACGTTAATCACTCTGAACCTGCTTCTCAGGTGTAAGATGGGGAAAATCACAGTACCTACTCATAGGGTTGTGTGAGCATTAAGTGATTAAGTGCCTGTAGTATGCTTAGAGCAGTGCCTGGCGCTTATTAAATGCCCTGTGTTGGTTGCCATCCTTGTCACGGAGGCTTTACTCCTCTCTGACTCTTCATTGTCTGTTGGGCACCCCACGTTATTATCTGCCTTTTACAGATAAAGTAACTAAGACTTAAAGGCCTTATAAAAGTGTGCATGGCTGTTAAGTGGTAAAGCACATGGATTATATTATACTGATTGTACACAAATACACCAGGAACTGCAACTGAATAACAAACTTAATAGTAATTAATAACGAATGGAGCACTCACTTTGTGCCAGGCACTGTTTCACGTGCTAAGGATAACCGCTGAGACAGGCACCATTATTATTTTCATTTTGTCAGTGAGGAGATGGAGGCACAGAATGATCAAGTGACTCACGCAAGATGACATAGCTACTTAGTGATAGACTTGAGTAAGTCCAGGTTATTTGCCCCAGAATCCACGACTTATTTTTGCTGTTTTCCATGGGGGTGATTAAAAGTTCCTATGGAGCTTCTATGGAGTCCTGAGGTAAGGGAAGGGTATGGGAGGAGCTCATTGAAAGGATGTGACTACCAGTTGTATGGAGAACTGGACCAATACAATTAATGCTCCTCACCCCTGCCCCTGTTCTTGGAATGATGCTCTGCCCACTGTTCCCACACTAGAGGCTCTTTCAAAGACACAGCCTTAAAAGAATAGGTGTTGATGAGACCATCTGAACTGAAAAAGTGACAGAACCTAATTAAAGCCTCTGTATAAGCTTTTAAGGTTCTGGTGGGTGAGTGATGAGATCAGCTCATCTAGCGGGCACCCAAGACAAGTCTTGCATGCAAAATTTTCTTGTTTATTAAAACCGTCACCCACCAATCTGGAGTGGTCTACCCCTTTCCTCAATTCTTCCTTGCTCTCAGTGTATGGGGCCAGTTGAACCAACAAAGTGTCATTTGATCATCACTGGCTCAGCTGGAAGGCCATTCCATCTGGTGTTTGGCCATCAGCCTTCCCCTCGCTGCCTGTGGCCCCTGAATCTTGAGGACTGTCTCTCTTGATGATGCTTCAGGAGAGCCCAGCCGGGAGCCCCTGCTGACCAGCTCCCATGCCTGCTCGCAGGGGTCCTACTGATCTTCCCAAACTCAGTCAGTCCACACTTTGGCCACTGGCTGTGGGCTCCCATCACTGCCCCATGCTGCAGTGACCTCTTGCTTGGTATACTGATTTGTGATTTTTCAAGTAACTTCAGGATCCTTCAGTAAAGTTTCTGAAAACTTGTTTCTCTCTCTAGCTCTCTGCCTACATCCAGGTACACCTGAGTAGGGGTTAGGTGCTGTTCTCATAGACCTTCTCCACACTGCTGTCTCCTTCATTATAATTGCCTATTAGAATAGAACTCCAGGCAGGAACAAAGACTCAAACTCCTACTGATTTGGGATTTACACTTACCAGAACTCTCTACTACTTATCTCCTCCACCGCGGGTGTTTTGATATTGAGTTGAGGTGCCCAACCTCGTAAACATATCCTAGATATCCCACCCACCTCCCACCTACTTTCCTCTCCCTCTCCACCCAGACTCCTGATTTCTTTAACTTAAATGGAGGTATAATCTCTTTCCAGCACAATCATCACTACAAGCATTTTCACCATCACTGGGAATATACAGCAAATCTCCAGGCCTGGGTATTACATTAGGGATGTGTTGCAAAGAGACTGTTGGAACCTGCAAGAAAATCTAACTTACGAGAGTCTAGGGGGTTATTGCAATTGGGCAATATCTGCTTCTCCAAATTAGTCCACTGGGAAAATACAGTAGATGAAACAGCTGAGATAGACACGGGCCATATATTGAGGGACCATGTAAGCCAGGTTAAGAAGTTTAGATTTTATCCTAAAGGTTTTTAATGTCAGATTTTAAGCAGGACAATGTCTGATTGGAGTGGACAATCTGGAGGTTGGTAAGGCTCAGTTCAGTTCACTCGCTCAGTCGTGTCCGACTCTTGGTGACCTCATGGACTGCAGCACACCAGGCCTCCCTGTCCATCACCAACTCATGGAGTTTACTCAAACTCATGTCCATTGGGTTGGTGATGCCATCCAACCATCTCATCCTCTGTTGTCCCTTTCTCCTCCTGCCTTCAATCTTTCTCAGCATCAGTCCTTCCAATGAATATTCAGGACTGATTTTCTTTAGGATGGACTGGTTGGATCTCCTTGCAGTCCAAGGGACTCTCAAGAGTCTTCTCCAACACCACAGTTCAAAAGCATCAATTCTTCGGTGCTCAGCTTCCTTTATAGTGCAACTCTCACATCCACACATGAGCACTGGAAAAACTACAGCTTTGACTAGATGGACCTTTGTTGGCAAAGTAATGTCTCTGCTTTCTAATATGCTATCTAGGTTGGTCATAACTTTTCTTCCAAGGAGTAAGCGTCTTTAATTTCATGGCTGCAGTCACCATCTGCAGTGATTTTGGAGCCCCCAAAAATAAAGTCTGTCACTGTTTCCACTGTTTCCCCATCTATTTGCCATGGAGTGATGAGACCAGATGCCACGATCTTAGTTTTCTGAATGTTGAGTTTTAAGCCAACTTTTTCACTCTCCTCTTTCACTTTCATCAAGAGGCTCTTTAGTTCTTCGCTTTCTGCCATAAGTGTGGTGTCATCTGTGTATCTGAGGTTATTGATATTTCTCCCGGCAATCTTGATTCCAGCTTGTGTTTCATTCAGTCCAGCGTTTTTCATGATGTACTCTGCATATAAGTTAAATAAGCACAGTGACAATATACAGCCTTGACGTACTCCTTTCCCAATTTGGAACCAGTCTGTTGTTCCATGTCCAGTTCTAACTGTTGCTTCTTGACCTGCATACAGATTACTCAGGAGGCAGGTAAGGTGGTCTGGTATTCCTATCTCTTTCAGAATTTTCCACAGTCTGTTGTGATCCACACAGTCAAAGGTTTTGGCATAGTCAATGAAGCAGAAGTAGATGTTTTTCTGGAACTCTTGCTTTTTTCAATGATCCAACGGATGTTGGCAATTTGATCTCTGGTTCCTCCGCCTTTTCTAAATCCAGCTTGAACATCTGGAAGTTCATGGTTCATGTACTGTTGAAGCCTGGCTTGCAAAATTTTGAGCATTACTTTACTAGCGTGTGAGATGAGTGCAATTGTGTGGCAGTTTGAGCATTCTTTGGCATTGCTTTTCTTTGGGATTGGAATGAAAACTGACATTTTCTGGTCCTGTGGCCACTGCTGAGTTTTCCAAATTTGCTGGCATATTGAGTGCAGCACTTTCACAGCATCATCTTCTAGGATTTGAAATAGCTCAGCTGGAATTCCATCACCTCCACTAACTTTGTTCGTTCTGATGCTTCTTAAGGCACGCTTAACATTGCATTCCAGGTTGTCTGGCTCTAGGTGAGTGATCACACCATTGTGGTTATCTGGGTCATGAAGATCTTTTTTGTATAGTTCTTCTGTGATTTCTTGCCACCTCTTCTTAATATCTTCTGCTTCTGTTAGGTCCATACCATTTCTGTCCTTTATTGTGGGCATCTTTGCGAGAAAAGTTCCCTTGGTATCTCTAATTTTCTTGAAGAGATCTCTTGTCTTTCCCATTCTATTGTTTTCCTCTATTTCTTTGCATTGATCACTGAGGAAGTCTTTCTTATCTCTCCTTGCCATTTTTTGAAACTCTGCATTCAAATGGGTATATCTTTCCTTTTCTCGTTTCCTTTCGCTTCTTTTCATAGCTGTTTGTAAGGCCTCCTTAGACAACCATTTTGCCTTCTTGCATATCTTTTTCTTGGGGATGGTCTTGATCACTGCCTCCTGTACGATGTCACAAACCTCCGTCCATAGTTCTTCAGGCACTCTGTCTATCGGATCTAATCCCTTGAATCTATTTGTCACTTTCACTGTATAGTTGTAAGGGATTTGATTTAGGTCATACCTGAAAAAAGGAGGACAGCTGAGAAGTACTTGCTGTGGTGAGGGGCCTGGTGCTATTCTCTGAGTTTTGAGGCATTTCATTTCTCTAATTCAGAGAAGGCAATGGCACCCCACTCCAGTACTCTTGCCTGGAAAATCCCATGGACGGAGGAGCCTCGTAGGCTCCAGACCATGGGGTCGCTAAGAGTCGGACGCGACTGAGTGACTTCCCTTTCACTTTTCACTTTCATACATTGGAGAAGGAAATGGCAACCCACTCCAGTATTCTTGCCTGGAGAATCCCAGGGACCGAGGAGGCTAGTGGGCTGCCGTCTATGGGGTTGCACAGAGTCGGACACGACTGAAGTGACTTAGCAGCAGCAGCAGGCAAGAGGGATGATGCTGGGAGAGGGGTAATGAGAAGGATAGAATTCAGAGACTGATGTGGGAGGGAGAAGAGACAGGCTGCCTCTGCCTGGAGTTATTTTAGCTAGAAAATTCATACTTATTCTTTCGTTTTTTAAAACAATTTTATTGAGATATATTTGACATATGAAATTGTATATATTTAAAGTATTCAGCTTGATGTTTTGATAAATGTGAAAATATCACCATAATCAAGCTAAGTAATTTATGAATCAGCTGTAGTTACAATTGCATGTACAATTTTATCTTGAGAAGATTTAAATCGAGATCGGTTCTCTTAGCTAATTACAAGTAGGCAATATAGTATTGTTGAAAATGTGAAAAATATGTATATACACACACACATGTACACATATGTACACACACACAAAGAGAAATATTATTCAGCCTTAGAGAAAAATCTTGCCATTTGAAACTACATGAATGAACCTGGAGGGCATTATGCTATGTGAACTATGCCAGAGAAAGACACTCTATATTTGTCCTTTAACAGCTCCCCAGTTAAGACTTCCCTTTCTTCTCCTGGCTCGCTCCCATAGCTTACCTGTGCACATTTGATATGATAATTTTTTTTTTTAAACTGTGTCTGTCTGTCTCACTAGATTGTGCTGTCCCTAATGAGGGCAGTAATTTCCCCCCAAAGTTTTTGTATTCTCTGACTTTATTCCATTGCTTGATACATAAAAGCCTGTTAAATATTTGGTTAACAAATGAATGGATGAATAAACAAATGAACAGACCTATCAGAGTACTAGGTGTTACTCTGGGAGTTAGTGCCGTGTTGTGCCTTGGCACCCAAATCCCCTGAGTCAACATGATTGAAAACACCTGGATCCTACAGGGCAAGCGTATTGACCCAGACAAGGAGACTGGCCCAGAGCTGGCACAGCAGGAATGTCAAGGAATGAAATCTGAACATTAGCACAAGCAAGGCAACTTGACTTCTTGCAAAGCAAAACCTGTCTGGATTTTAATGTATCTTAGGGTACAAAAAAAATCAGGGATCCCTCCAGTCTGTACTTCTCTAACCTGGTGGACTGGAATTCTACTGTGCCACGACAAAAAGCAAGAGAAGTTACAGGCAGCCACATCCACCCACCTGCATCATACCCTTTGCACTATTTGCTGCATTGGGAGCAGATCAAAGGAAAAGCAACTTTTTGAACTACTTGGTGTCTCCGGTCTTTCCTGCCCTCCAAACCAAAGCAGCGCTCGGCGCATCCACCACACACGTGCAACACTAGTTAGATTTTTATGATTTTTGCTAGCCTAATTGGTGTGAAGCTGTATTCCATTGTTTGATCCAGATTTTCAATACTTTAAATCTTTTACTTTAAAAAGTTTCTCTTATCTAGATTCTTGATCCTCTGTAACTACTTTTTGTCTTTGCTTTCTGATTAGAGCCAACAGAAATTTGTCCTTTTATTTATTTTTTTAATTTCAAAGAACCATCTTTGGGGTTATCATTCTCATATTTTTCTATTTTCATCTTCATTACTTTCTTCTCTTAATTCCTTTGTGCTTACCCTTGCCTTGCTTTATTGCTTTCTTAGGAGTCCTCAGCTCATTTATTATGATGCTTTCTTTGAGTGTTCGTGAATATTTTCCTCTGGGTACCTCGTTGCTGATACTGTATTCTTTAATGTGTAGTGTTTTCATTTTGGCTATTTCTAAATTGATCTTAATGATTTTTGTTTTACTTAGGAGGTTTATAGGAGTTGGTGTTCGGTTTGTGGTATAAATAATATGATACACATATCCAATAAGTTGATCTTATGTATTTCTTGAAATGTCATCCTTTTTATTTTTTTTTTGGCCTATATCTGATTGGCCAGGATGCAGACAGTGTCAAAATTCTCTACTACTATTGCATTGCTGAAAATGTATCCTGGTATGTCTATGGACATATTTCCTGTGTGTGTTTTCGATACAATCCTAGTTGGCATATAAAGATTTGACTGTTGTCCACATACTAAGGACTGTATCACTTATTAATGTAAAATAATCCTATTTTAATGTAAAACAATCCTATGTAATGCTTTTGGCCTTATATTCCTCTTAATTAGTTATTAATATTTTCATCACTGCTTCTTTCTCCTGTGCCCTTGTTTCTCATACATTTTCCTTTCCTTTTACTTTTTTCCTTTTTATGTCACTTGATATTATATGGGGCTCTTAAACTCAGCAGTTTGGGACTCGATCTGCAACCCTCTGACTTCAATATGTTTGGTGTTACCTGTCATCTTGTTTCATGTTTTGTTTTCCCATTTCTGTGCGTTTCCATTGTTTTGAAATATGGATCTCATTTTCTTTGCTTTTATCTTCCTTTGGAGATAGTCATACACATATTTAAATTTTGCTAGTGGTACTTAGCTTTCAAAGTTTTTCAAAAGCATTCATAAATTTACATTTCTGTAACTCCCAAAGAGTAAAACCATATCTTTGATTATTGTTTAGAGCAGTTTAAACTCCCCTCCAACTTCTTGAGGATCCCTGGGGGCTCAATGGTAAAGAATCTGCCTGCAATGCAGGAAATGTGGCAGAAGCCATAGGTTCCATTCCTGGGTTGGGAAGATCCCCTGGAAGGGAAATGGCAACCCACTCCAGTATTCTCGTCTGGGAAATCCTGTGGACAGAGGAGCCTGGTGGGCTACAGTTCCTGGGGTCTCAGAAGAGTCAGACATGACTTAGCACCTCAACAACCACCACCACCTTCTCCTTGCTTATTACTTCTCACCCATCCAGTTCTTCTTAATGAAATTTGAGTTTTAAAATTTGGATTATTATACAAATTTTAAAAATATTTTTTTCTTTCAAAAATGTTTCTTTTTAATTGTAGCATCAGGAATGCTTGGATACTGCTTTAGTTTCTCTTTTTAAACTCTTCCTAGATGATTAAATCCATCTTTCAGCCATTTTTGGAGCTCTGGAACACTTCTATTTTTACCTCTTTCACATTTACCTCCTTCTAGGCTTCTTCTCTTGGCCAGTTGAAATTGGTTTTCAAATGTATATTTTTTTAAAAGGTTTTAAAAATATGAGTGGGTATAGTTTCTGGAACACCCGAGTCTGTTTTATTGCTTTCACAAGCATGCAACAACTTGGGTGTATGGATGAGAAATGCTGCTGCCATACCAGTAAAGGAAGGATGCCGTGGCCATCAAGAGGGAGGCCACTACAGCCATGCCCACCCGTGCCCCCTGAGGGGATCCAGGGTGGACAAAAACAGGACACCCGCCCTAGACAGCCTATCAAAGACAGGATTTCAATGAGCCCAGACTCTTGCCCCTACAGAGAAATGTGCTAAATTCATTAACTTCGGATGTATGATTTTCTTCAATTAACAGTGATCTTTTGATGTTCCAACTACCTGGTTTTTGTTGCAAAGCTTATATATACCATACCTCCTCTTGAACTTCTGCTGGAGCAATCTATTCCAGCTAGTTGAAAGCTTGGCTTAAGTCCTCAGGATATCTTTAGAATAAAACACAATTATCAAATTTAAGGCTTTTTTTCCCCCTTAGTCAACAGCTGTGTATAAAATTCTTGGATCACCATGAATTTCCCCTCAGGTGTCGCAGGGCAGAGACAAGGTCATGCACACTTGATGGTGCTCCTTAGAGTGGCCTGGTCCCTGAACTGGCATCACTGGTGGCCAGGAGGCCCGTCCGGTTGCTGCCTTTTCCCCAGCAAACTCCTCTGCACTGACTGGGCTTTGTCCTTCAGGCTCCAGCACTGAAGGTGAAGAGAGAGCAGAGAGGGTTTGTGGAGGACCCGGCCCCTGACTCAAGATCATCTGGGTTCCCTGGGGGACGACTGTGCAGGGCACGGCCCTGGTAGAGTCCCTGCCGTGCCGGGTCACCAGGGCCATACAGACGGCCGACTCCTTAACGTGGTTTGCGCGCTTCGCGAAAAGCCGAGCACAACCCACGTGCTGATGACTGGCGCAGAGAAGTAGTGGGCTCTGTGGAAGGCTGAGGCTGTGTACGGAGCCGGGGTCTGTGCGCCTGTATCTCCCGGCGCCCCGAGAGCGCAGCCCCGTGGCCAGAAGGCCTGTGCGGAAGTGGCCGTCGGCGCTGCGCTTGCACAGCCCACCCGCCGCCTGCGCTCCCAGACGTGGTCTAAGACCCTCTCTGCCCCGCCCAGCTGCTGGGTCTCAGGTCCTGGTCTTGCGCACAGCTCACGTGCAGTCCCCACGTGCCGCTAGTGCGGCCGGTGGATCACAGGCAGCAAGTGGGTCACGTGTGGTCCCTGCGGCCAACCAGGAGCGCGGGCCGGTGCCTGGTGGTCTTAGTGTAGCTGATGTCCACCCGCAGCAGTGCCTTGTGCCCAGGCTTGGCTCCAGTGGTGTTTTGTACTAAATATAGGATGGCTTTGATTGTTCATTGTTTCACAACCTAGTTATATCCTATAGAGATGCATGATCTGCTTTGAAAGGCTTTTGCGGCAAAAGAGGGTTAAAAAAAACATATGGGGTCATACATTCTGAACAAAATAACTAAAATAGCATAATATTTAAGGGCCATTGTCGTTGGTTACATTGTACTTTATTCTGCAGAACAAGGGCAAAGAACCTAGAAATTAGTGTTTCTAACCAGAGCGTGTGATTGCTACTCCCAGTTAGTACCAAGGTAAACTTGACTTTCTCTTATAGAGAACATTAAGTAGAAGGTGTTTTTTTTCCCATTCAAGCATGACTTATTTAAAGTTTTTTTTTTTTTTAATAAGGTTTGGACTCTGTAGTAAATATTAAATACGTCTGGTTTTGTAATAAATGACTCATAGTTGTTGGTTCAGGAAAATCTATATTTTTAATTCTGTTTAGTTTGAATAAATACTTTTTGTAATGAGTGCTCATGGTTAGAATTGGATTAAATGAACTCCGGAAAAAACGAACAACAAAAAAAAACCCAACCGAAAATCATGCCCAAACAAATACATAAATGAAAAATGAATTTCTCCTTAAATCTTTTAAAGGATTTTTTTTCCTCTGTCCTTTGGCTTTGAGTGTTGCAGTACATTTTATTTTAATCCAGGACAGGAAGAAAGAGGGGGCAGTATTGTATAGTGTTTCAGAGGACTGGCTTTAGTACTTCACAGACAGAGGTTTAAGGTTTCTATCTGCCACTTACCTGCCTACCAGTTACCAGTCATAAGATCCTGGGTAAGTTAGGCTTCAGTTTTCCCACTAGCATGAGGAAGAAACCCAGTGATGGTACTGAACCTCATACAGTTATTGTAAGCATTCAGTGAGTTAATTTCTATGTTTAGCCCAGTACTTACTGTTCTGTTCTGTGCTGTACTAAGTCCCTTCCATTGTCTGAGTCTTTGGGACCCTATGGACTATAGCCCAGTGTCTCCTCTGTTCATGGGATTTCCCAGGCAAGAATACTGGAGTAGGTTGCTCCACAGATCTTCCTGACTCAGGGATTGAACCTGCATCTCTTAACATCTCCTGCATTGGCAGGTGGGTTCTTTACTACTAGTGACACGTGGGAAGCCTTCAGTACCCATTACGTTACTTGTTTCTTTACTTGATTTTCCCTTCTGTCTGTTGGGGCTTTTTTCCAGAGATGTCAGTTGTCTGCATTTCAACCTTTCCTTTTCTTTTTCTTCTGCTGTCATCGTGTTACCTCTTATTGTTTTATATTTTATAAGAGTATACAAGTTCAGGAACTTCCCTGGTGGCCCAGTGGCTAAGACACTATGCTCCCTGCAGCAGGCCTGGGTTTGACTATGGGTTAGGGAACTAGATCCCACATGCTGAAGCTAAGACCTGGCACAGCCAAATAAATAAATACTAAAAAAAAGGCATACAAATTCATTCTCATTTTTTCTTTTATCACACCTGCATTTTCTCTCAACCTAGATTTTAATTTTGCTAATGTGTTTCCAAAACTTTTTAAGTCATGAAATGTAATGCACATACAGAAAAATATATATCCTAAATGCACACACTGAGAAATTCTAAGAGAATAAAGTTTATTCTCTAAGAAGGAGGTTAGAAACAGAACATGGCGGCATCCCAGGAGTCTCCACATGCCCCATCCCTAGGGACAAACTCCTTGTTCCTTTCAAAGGTAATGGTCTTCCGACTTTGACGGTAATCACTGCCTTGCTTTCTGTTTTTTAATTATTTGGCAGCCTACGTATACATCCCTAAATATCGCAGTTTAGCTTTTTAACTTTATGTACAAGAAATCAGCCAGTGTGAATTGTTTGTTTGGCTCCTTCCATAAGTCACTGTATTTGTGGCACTCATCTGTGTGGGGGTGAGTAGGTGTAGTCTGCTGCATTTTCGTTTCTGTATGGTAGGTATCTCATTGTTATGTACAGCGCCATTCTACCCTGTCTGCAGGGGTTAGATTGGGTCCACATAGTTGGGTTGACTATGGTTTTTGGCTACTAAAAAAATGCTACTTTAAACATTCTCTAAAAAAGTACAAATTATATATATTTAAGGTACATACCATGATGATTCGATGTACATATACATAGTGAAATAATTACCACAGTCAAGCTAATTAACATATTTTTCCTTTGTATAGTTTCATTTTTTAAAATGATTAGAGCACCTGAAATCTAAGCAAGTTTCCAGTATCCAATACAGTATTATTAACTTGAAATTTGTATTCTGGTGCACTCTGTGATATTTCTTAGGGTAAATATTATATATCCACTAGAAGGTTTGTTGACTAATAGAGCACACAGATAATCAGTTCTAGTAGGTATTTTCAGACCACTTACCAGAACAGTACTGTGTGCTATAGTACTTCTAATTTCCTTAAAACTATTCACTTGACCTTCTCATTTCACCCTGCTCTTTCTTTGTCCAGATTCTCCTCGTTAGATCAGATGTCTTTTTATATTGTTCTTGAAGACTAATCAGAATTTGGAAATTTTTTGCTGGAATATAAAGAGTTTATTTTCAGACATTAGTTCTTTTTTTCTTGGACTCTCATATATGTTGTTCTCTTTTTCTTTATCCTGTATTTTTTCCCCTCACAGACTCATGTTGGGTTTTTCTCCTTTTGTTTCCTTGAACAAAGTGAGATGAATCCGAACTCCGTGTTTGTCATCAGATAGGGTGAGTAGACTTTTTCTTACCTCCTCACTCATATCTTTAACAAACCGTATTGGTGTATTGATACAGTCCAAAGATATTTAGATATGATCTCTTTTTCACAGGACATATGAAGAGCAGGTTGATGCATTGCGCTTTCAGCCCAGTTTTCCTTTTCCAAGCGGGCGTTTGTTCAGTTGACGTACCGTTCGTTTGTCTTTAATGCTTGATTCTGTGACGTGTGAATCGCTACGGTGCACACAAGCTTCAATCCTCAGCATTCGGTGTTCATAGCCGAGTAGTTCGGTGTTCACAGAGAACGCGGATGTCACCCGTCCCTTCCTGCGTCTTCTGCCGCCTCTGTACACATACTCATTGTCCCACTACTTTCTGGGGTTTACTGTCTCTGCCGGGACGCAGAGATTTGGAGGAGTGAGGAAGGGAAGGGGAGTCCTGTATGGTTTTGTGTCTCACACATAGAAAAACACCCAAGGGGCATGGAGGCCTTCGTCTCTGTTTGCTACGTTCTTTTTTACTTATTTACTTTTATTTTGGCTGTGCCGGGTCTTCGTTGCTGCTCTGGGGCTTTCTCTAGTTGTGACAAGCAGGGGCTAACTCTTGGTTGCCGCGTGCACAGGCGTCTCATTGCGATGGCTTCTCTTGCTGTGGAGCACAGGCTCTAGGCACGCGGGCTTCATTTTTTTGGACTCTGAGTCAGGGGACTGAAAGTGGGATTATATAAATATCTTTTTTGAATTTTAAATAAAGCTACAAACCATGGTGTGGGGGTTAGTGGTTGGCAAGAGCCTGAGGCAACTCTCTGGGCAGCTGGTATTATTCTGTCTGTTGATCTGTATGCTGGTTACACAGACGAGTTTGGTTAGTGAAAATTCATTGAGCTATATACCCTAATGATGCATGAACTTTTCTATATGTTACTCCAATAAAAAGTTTTTTTAAAGGTTAAAAATAATTTTTGGTCGTGTATTTTTTTTTTCCTTAAGTGGCTTCTTTTTCATGATTCACACCAGAGTATGTGGTGTGATGAAGAGCATTAGGTTTTTCTCAGTGTATTTTCAAATGCCTTGGGCTTTGTGTTGATTCCACTGATTGTGGCATGAGGTTATTGATCACTTCATTGTGTGTGTGGTGGATTTAGTTTTATATTTCCATGGGTTATTAGTGCAGACATCAGATCAGATCAGATCAGTCGCTCAGTCGAGTCTGACTCTTTGCGACCCCATGAATCGCAGCACGCCAGGCCTCCCTGTCCATCACCAACTCCCGGAGTTCACTCAGACTCACGTCAATCGAGTCAGTGATGCCATCCAGCCATCTCATCCTCTGTCGTCCCCTTCTCCTCCTGCCCCCAATCCCTCCCCACTCCAGTATTCCTGCCTGGAGAACCACCATAGACAGAGGAGCCTGGCAGGCTTCAGTCCATGAGGTCACAAACAGTCGGACGTGACTGAGTGACTAATCACAAAACCAGATTCCACATTGATCTTGAAACTGTAACACATTACATTTAATTATCATAGTAGAGAAACATGAGGGCAAGGTATATATGCTTGAATCTACTGTACTAAATCAGCTGGAAACATTATACTAAAGATGCATTAGTATCTGTTCAAAGAACCAAGCCTAAATCTACCTTGCTGTTTTATGGGGTAATGGTACCAGTTTTAGGCTGACTGCTGAGATTTAAAAACTCACCTTTTGAGATACTAAACTGATTTTACACAAGTCAGCATTAAAGAAGATGGTTGATGACATCTAATGAATTGAAGATGTCAAGATAGACAGTCCACATAATTAAAAATGTATCATCTTTCACGGTACCATTAGTATGACATGTGCTCTGAAGGGTAAAAACTAACAGTTTTTCCTGAATTAGTTATATTTTTAAATGGACCAGAACAGTGGTTTTCAAACCTTACTGTGCATCAGAATCAATTGGGGAGCTTGTAAAAAGTACATAAATTTTTGCTGTTACACCAGACTTACTGAGCCAGCATATACATGGATGCATCCGGATATGGGTCAGCATTGTGGTGCATTGGACTGGGGCACATAGCTTCTCATCTTGCTTTTCTAAGCTTCTGGGATGTTATTTTTTTCTTTTTTCATACATTCTGCTTTTTCTCAATCCACTCTTTATGAGTTTTTTTAAAGATTTATTTTACTGAAGTATAATTAATTTAGTGTTGCATTTATTTTACTGTACAGCAAAGTGATTCCGTTATACATATTTTTGTATACATATATGTACATTCTTTTTATATTTTTTCCATTATGGTTTATCACAGGCTATTGCATATAGTTCCCTGTGCTATACAGCAGGACCTTATTGTTTATCCCTTCTATACATAGTCGTTTGCATCTGCTAACCCCAGACTCTCAATCCATTATCTTTATGAGTTTTTAATGTTATATTTGTTGCTATGGCAATTTTGTAGCAAAGCAATAACAAATCAAGAATTTCATTCATTCATTAATTTACTCAGTCAACATATATTTTCCAGGTACCTTTTCCCAGTTATCTTTTATTACATTATACATCTGAAAACGTAAAACAGTTTAAGTTTGCTTAAAACAGTAAGACTTAATTTGCTTATAGTTCTGCAATATGGGGTCACCTGGAGAGTTCTGCTGATTTTGCTGATGGTCACTCTGGTGACTCATTCAACGTGTAGGTCAGGTGGGGCTTGGATTAAATTGGGACACAAAGATAATGGGGCCTCTCTCCAGCAGAGTCTCCCAACTTTCCATGGGTTCCATGGACTCAAAAGCAGAAGTTCCAGATATTCTCAAGGCTTAGCCTGGGAACTGGTACCACCACTGTATTCTATGATTAAAGCTAGTCATGAGGTATACACGAATTATGGGGAGGGAAGCACATGAATATGTTTAAATCAGGAGTTTTGGGTCACTGGGAGCCACTGGCATATTAATAATAGATTATCACAATGATTTCTACTGTGGTAGATATTGACAAAGGGGTGGAGATAGAAGGAAGTGAAACTGATGTTGAAAAGTTACATTCTAGTTGGAGATATGGTGAATATACAGGTATTGTTAAATAACACTGAATTAAGGCTATAAGACCTTAGACAAGTGCCAAATTCATGATAACAGGGGATAGAGGGTCAGGCAAGGTCACAGATCTGTGGTGAATGAGGTAGATTCTTGATAGACAGGTAGGAGTTTCCCTTGGAGGAAT
The DNA here is from genome assembly GCF_019923935.1 of Bubalus bubalis. Taxonomy (NCBI): domain Eukaryota; kingdom Metazoa; phylum Chordata; class Mammalia; order Artiodactyla; family Bovidae; genus Bubalus; species Bubalus bubalis. Next base: position 21,421,992 of record NC_059176.1, read on the forward strand.
AAGGTAGGTTGTATGCCTAAATGATCATTAAGTTCTATAATAGTTAACACTCCACAGTGAAGTCACTCAATCGTGTTTGACTCTTTGCGACCCCATGAACTGTAGCCTACCAGTCTCCTAGTCCTACATCCATGGAATTTTCCAGGCAAGAATGCTGGAGTGGGTTGCCATTTCCTTCTCCAGGGGATCTTCCCGACCCAGGGATTGAACCCAGGTCTCCCATGTTACAGCAGACACTTTACCATCTAAGCCACTAGGAAAGCTGGCTCCACAGCTGGGATGTTTTTTAAAGTCCTTTCTGAACAGCTGCTTTGTTTTAGAACCTTTCTAAGCCACCACCAGTCCACAGATGCATTTTGATTTGTTGGGCAGGGGTTAGCTCAGGAGGGAAGGAAGTGTGGGCACGTGTGTAGTCAGAACAAAAAGGATAAAACTTGGCAAATCAGGGTTAGGGTTATTTTAGGGTTGATCTACCTTTAGAAGGCAATGGCACCCCACTCCAGTACTCTTGCCTGGAAAATCCCATGGGCGGAGGAGCCTGGTAGGCTGCAGTCCATGGGGTCGCTAAGAGTTGGACACGACTGAGCGACTTCACTTTCACTTTTCACTTTCATGCATTGGAGAAGGAAATGGCAACCCACTCCAGTGTTCTTGCCTGGAGAATCCCAGGGACGGGGGAGCCTGGTGGGCTGCCATCTACGGGGTCGCACAGAGTCAGACACGACTGAAGTGACGCAGCAGCAGACCTTTAGAAGAACATGCATTTGTAGCTTTTGCAGGAATGATGCCTGTATTTTCATTGTTAGAGTTTTCCAAAGGCCCAGTTTTCCTAAGGCTATCTTTTGTTCCTTAAAATTTTTTTGTGTTTGTTTATGTTGAGGTAACATTGGTTTATAACATTATGTTGGTTTCACATGTACAACACTGCCTTTCAGCTTCTGTAATGGCTACAGGGTGCTCACTGCCAAAGCTTTAGTTTCTGCTCGTCACCATGCAGTTGATCCTGTCTATCCATTTTGTCCCCTACCTCCCTTTCCCTCCGGTAACCTCGACTCTGTTTGCTGTATCTACTTGTTTGTTTTTATGTGGTTTGTTTTGTTCATATAGTTTGTTTTTCTGTTTGTGTTTCCTTTTTGCATTTCACATGTGAGTGAAATCATATGGTGTTTGTCTTTCTCTGTCTGACTTATTTCACTTAGTATAGTGCCCTTGAGGTTCATTTGTCACGAATGGTGAGATTTCATCTTTTTTTTTAATGACTGAAAAGTATCATCTTTTTAATGACTGAAAAGTATATTATACATACACACACACTACACCTTCTTTACCCATTTACCTGTTGATGGACATTTAGGTTTCCATATTTTGTCTAATGTAAATAGTGTTGCATGATCACAGGGCTGCGTATCTTTTTCAATTGTTTTTGTATTCTTTGGTTTAGAACTACTGTATTATAGTTCTGTTCTGTTTTAAAGGAGTCTGAATACTGTTTTCCATTGTGGCTGTGCCAATTTACACTCCCATAAGTAGTGTATAGGGGTTTCCTTTTCTCCTAACGCTTGATATTTCTCCTCTAACACTTGATATTTCCTGTCTTTTTTTTATCTTCTGTTTTAAAATACTGTTTGCCTCACAAGGTAGGATTTTCAATTTAAAATTCTTTTTCAAAGAGACCAATAGTCTCATTGTTCTATATCTGATTTTATATATGGAGCTTACATTTTTAGTCACACCACAGATATCTGATGCTCATAAACGACCTGACTTAACACCCAAAATCTCCATCCTTGAGCAAGTATGGAAAGAACAAGCATTTAGTGCCAAAGGATCTAGGTTCAAGTTCAAATGCTTTAAGTTCTATAACTTCTCTGGCTTTCTGTTTTCTTAAAGTGAAGTGCATTTCTATAGTAATATAAACTTTCCTAACTAACTCATCAAGTTGGGAGAATTAAATGACATAATAACACATAAATGCCACAGTTATTCTCAAAACAATTTGAAAAAATGAGTACCATATATATGTTTTTTTAGTTACCTCAGTTCCTTTATAGAATAAGAGAATGTTCATTGCTATTGTTATCCAGTATCTGAATGATGTTAACTGAATCAATGCACAAATTTAGAAAAGCTCCCCTCCCCTGGATCAACTGGTTATTTGATCAATTTGAGGCTGACTAAATTGTAATGTAACTGTTACCTAAATTAACCACATGTGTATTGGTAATCGAAAATTCAGTATGCTAGAGACAGACTTTTAAATCTGCAGAAGATGTTTTCTTGGGATCAAACATCAATGGCTTCAGTTCTCGAAAACACCAGTGAACATGGCTAAATGTTTTTTGTAGGCTGTCAGACTGAGAACAGCTTTGAAAGAGCTTAGTACACTTAGGTACCATCACACCGAAAGCTCAACTGGTTATCACCTTTCAAAAAGTTAACCTTCAAGTGGAAGTTTAAACTTGTCTTATTTACTTTTTGCTTTTATCTTATTCCAGTAAAGTCAGAAGAAGGTCCTTCTTAAAAAACCTGAACTACTCTAGAACAAGGGTTGGCAGAGTATGGCCCCTGAACCACTTCTGGCTCCCTGCCAGCTTGTGTATGACCTGCAAGCTAAGAATGTATTTCTCAGTTTTAAATTGTTGAAAGAAAAATCAAAAGAAGATGATATTTTGTGATACATGAAAAGTATCTGAAATTCTAATTTCAGTACCATAAATAAAGTTTTATTGGAACTCAGCCATGCACATTCATTTATGTGTTGTCTATGGCTGCTTTCATGCTGCAGAGTTGAATAGCTGCAGTAGAGACCATGTGGCCCACCGAACCTGAATTTGTACCATCTGCTTCATTACAGATAAAGTTCACTGGTCCCTGCTGTAAGTTCTTCAGAAAGGAAGCCGAGCACCTGGAATTTTCCCTACAGCATAAGGAGTGGCTGACATTTGGGATTTGCGTATAGGGAATCAGGAGCATCTGGGGTCTGTCACCCTTGAAAACACTGTCTGTTGTCCCCAGAGATGGAAATTTCTCCCAGTGTTGATGGAAGTATCCAGCTCTATCGAGCCTCTGAGTCTTACACAGGGCTTCTCTCTCTCTCTCTTTGTAAAAGGAATTTTCTTATTCAGTGAGTGTGTGTAGAATATTCACTAATAATGTGTTTCATAATAGGTTGGAAGATGAAGGATAGTGAAAGTCTCTGATTTCCAAGAACTTACTGTCTAGGTGAAGTGAAGTGAAGATGCTCGGTCGTGTCCGACTCTTTGCGACCCCATGGACTGTAGCCCACCAGGCTCCTCCATCCTCAGGATTTTCCAGGCAAGAGTACTGGAGTGGGTTGCCATTTCCTTCTCCAGAGGATCTTCCTGACCCAGGGATCGAACCTGGGTCTCCTGCACTGTAGGCAGATCAGGGAAATCCCACCAGGGAAATTTACCATGTCTAGGTGAATGATGCATATAAATCATCATTATCGATAGTATTGGTGCTAACTTGAGAGGATGACTTGCGTGTGTGTGTAGCACTGTTGCTTTTGGTGTCAGAATCCCTCCTTTCTTTTTGAGATTCTCCCTTCCTTCTTTGCAGTGCGTGGATTTTGGGTAGAACTGATCTTGATCCCTGTTCCAGAGGTGAGCATCTAACTCAGGGCTGGGCCTCTTACCAACAGCCCTTAGGACTTCTCCTAGAACTCTGGGAAGGAGAGTCCTTTTCTCCTGGGATTTTCAACTGTTAGGATTGTATAAGCCTGCTTGTAGGGAGAACTTGCTTAAGAGAGAAGATGCACAGAGGGAAAGCAGAGCCAAAGGGATGGAGAAGGAGGCAGAGAGTCCAGTGACACTGACTGAACCTCTGGACACAGCTAGGCCTTAATTCCTTTTCTTTCCTGCCTTAGGAACCAGTGCAGTTCATTTATTAGACTTCTTGCCAGCGAAAGAGAAGAGAATGTGGACCTGAGTGCCAATTGAGTTTTATAAACAGAAAGAGTCAGGGAGTCAGAGATTAAGATTGGAGGGAGCTGTGCAAACTGGGGAAGTTGATTTTGAAGAAGTGGACTTAGCTGGGCTGGGAAGGATAAAGGTGTAGGCTGAGAAAAGGAGGGATGGAAGGGCAGAGGAGAAGTGTATGGAAAGAAAAATTTCTTCCATTAATGAAATAATGCAAGCAATAACATGTGAGAGGGAGTAGATTAAAGCAATCTCAAAGCCTAGTTAAGTCTTGCAGAAGTGGAAGTTAACTAGACTTCTTATCCCAAATCTTCATGCCTTCAAACAGTTCTTTTTCATAGCAAAGGCAGCCTAAATTTTCTCTTTGAACAGTATTTGGCAAGAAAAATGAAATGAAGAAAGACAGTAGTTATTAACTAATTCTTCCAAAGAGTGGTCTGGATAATAACAACAAAATGCTTTGCATCCATCTAGGTTGAACAGGGCACCTCTTCTGGGTTCAGTCCAGCAAGTCTCACAGACACAATAACATCAGGTACAATAATGTCAGATCTGGCCTTTAGCATTTAAAAGGGAAATTTGACCTTTAAATTTTAAAGGAAATGAGAAACAAAGGGATTACATAATTAAAAATCTGTTTCTGTCTCTTAAAAGCAATTCAATTTAGGTCAGGAGCCAACAGATCCTTTCCCTCTAATTGTTTTGTCTTGGCTCCTGGTACCCAGTTCTTGTTTCTCCTGTGAATAGCTCATTAATGTTGGGCAGATGTTCCCATTGGGTGCCCCATGTTAAGGGGAAATAATAGAGGCAGGATTGTCATCCAAGAGACGTTAATACTGGCTCCAAAATAGAATGATGAACGAGAACCTGGCCTCTTTCATGCCTCTTAGCGGCTAACCCCCAGCTAGGGTTTGTTTTCTATTTGACTTTTTGGTAAACCTGCTATTAAGAAACACCGGGCAGGGCCTTCCCTCTCAGTCCTGTGGTTAACACTCAATGCTTCCAACACAGAGGATAAGAGTTCTGCCCCTGGTGGGGGAACTAAAAGCCCACATGTCATGTGCCCCACCCCACCCCCCAAAAAAGAAAAGCATGGGGCAAAAATATTCAGTCCTATTCAGTTGGTAGGATGCTGAGACTGTCCCCACCTACCCAGGTCATCTAATCTTTAACATTCAGAAAGAGAGAAAGTAGAAATATTAAAAAATATCATGGAGATGGACATTTGAATATAATTAATATTAAATCAAGAGTAAATCACTAAACCAATCACTTATAATTCTGAGGATACATGACAAGTCATTGAAAAGTATAAAAGATTAATTAAAGTTTTTATTTTTGACTAGGTAATAAATTTAAAGTTTCAAATGTAAAAAACATGCAGAGCTTTATCTCTGTCCCCCATCAGTTCAGTCATTATTCCCTACAGGCAAACACTGTTAAGTTTCTTATTTACCCTTTCAGATAATTTTTATGCACGTGGAAGCCAATCTGATATATCCTTTTGTGAACAATTGGCTGCATACTTTATACATTTTCTGCTTCTTCATTTTGCTTTTTCACTTCATAACACGTTAGAGATGAGGAGCCTTATGATTTTAAAAGAGCACTATATGTGGACTCTGGAGGTTTATGTACAAATCTCATCACTGTATCTATAGCATAACATTGTCTGCTTTTAGAAAGAGACACTAGTACAAAAAAAAACAAATGCTGCATAACTACTTGAATGATAATCTTCAGCCACAACTACTCAGTTTTCTTTATGGCAGCCTTCTTTAGTTTTTACATTTGTAAGTCCTCTCTCTTATAGAAAAATAATTGAAATAAGCAAGAAGAAAGAAACCATCCATAATTTTTGCCTCTCAAAAATATCCATTTTCATCTTGATGTTTATTGAGACTCTTCCCTTCCTTCTCTCTTTCTCCTGTAGTTTTCTCCCTCTTTCCCTGTGTACACATACACATTTATATGTGCAAACATACATATTTTAAAAAGGAGATCACATTATACATGTAGTCTGTGATGTGATTTTCTCTTCTAACAACTGTCCATGTCAATGAAAATAGGTGTATACAATAGCTTTAAATCACAGCCAATTACTCTAATGCATGGATAATCCATAAACTATTTTACCAGTTACAGTTCAGCAACTTCAAGTATTTACTATCATAAACAGCTTCACACTCAACAACATTCTGAAGTGCTTAATGTTTTATTGACAGGAGATTTCCAGATACTTTGCCAAAACACATTTATTTCTCCTTCATTCTGTCCCCCCTCACTTCTTTTCCTCTTCTCACTCCCCTCTGTCTCTTTCTTTTTTTTAGAAACACTTCCATTAGCAATGTATTTCATTCTGTTCTGGTAAGATACCAAGCCTGAATCAGGGTGGGCAGCTGGCTAAGGAGGCTAAGAGGATGCTTTAAAAGCTGCTGGTAAGGAAGAGAGGTTTCTGCCTCGCTAACTCCCCATGGTCATTAAGGCAGTGTACAGCCCCGCCTTTCCACATGCCCCCCGCAAGCTGATGTCTATCATCCTTCTCTGATGATGGTGCCTCTTTTCTGTTTCAGAGTTTGTCTTGACACAGTATTTTCATGAAAGCTCACTGGTATAAAAATGCAGCCATGTGCCTAAATTATTATCCTCCCAAGGTGATTATTTAGAAAGACAAGACTTGTTTGGATACAGAAGTTCTGATATGTTTGTTCGAAACAAGAAGCCTCACTGTCTTATACTAATGTTAGACATTTCACCGGGTAGAGTCCGTAGGCTGCAGGAGTTGAGACTTACGGGAATTAAACAAAATAAGGACCACTTTACCTGAGCCTGTTGGAGAAGAAAAATACATTGGAATAGCGTGAGAACAGCCATAATTATATCAGCATTATGTCTTAATTTGCATCTCATCTTCCAGGCAGGTCATGCTGGGTAGCAGAAACAATTAGCATTTCATAATGTAGTAATCCTGTGTTCTAGAAAAACAAGCCACATGTGAAAGCCAGATTAATGAACAGAATATGATGCTGAACTCACCGGCACCGTGTCTGGTTCTGTTACTGCATGGTTTGTACTCACTGAGGCAGGGGAAGCAGAGAGGGTTTTGGAGATAAGGGCTTCCCTCTTTCGAGGAAGATCCACGCTAGTGTAGTAATTTTCCTTCTGCTCTTTCAGTGTGGTGTTGGGTATTTGTGTGTGTTCACATCTGTGCTTTTGGGCTCAATTCTCCATTTTTTCTCAATTAACAGTTTCTGTGAGCACAGTATCACAGAGGCAGGAGCCTTTGCTGCTGAGAAAGGCTGCACACCTGAAACTAACACAGCGTTGTTAATCACTTATACTCCAATATAAACTAAAAAGTTGAAAAATAAAATAAGAAATATGGAGGAATTTGAACCACTTAACAAGAAAGAGACATCTATTAAGTTGCGTTTGATGTGAGAGACCCAGTGGGTTTACTTATCCCTGTGTGATAACTGACTGATTCTCTCTCCCAGATCACCTGGCCTTAAGGTTTGAAAAGTGGGGTGTTATTTCCTAGCTATGAGTTATTAAAGTAAATAATCTTTCTCACTTCAAAGACAGCTTAATGGATGTCTCTTTCTTGTTAAGTGGTTCAAATTCCTCCATATTTCTTATTTTATTTTTTTTAAGTTTTTATTTTATATTGAAGTATAAGTGATTAATGTTATGTTAGTTTCAGGTGTGCAGCAGAGTGATTCAGTTATACATATACATGGATCTGCTGCTGCTGCTGCGTCGCTTCAGTCGTGTCTGACTCTGTGCGACCCCAAAGACAGAAGCCCACCAGGCTCCCCCATCCCTGGGATTCTCCAGGCAAGAACACTGGAGTGGGTTGCCATTTCCTTCTCCAATGTGTGAAAGTGAAAAGTGAAAGGGAAGTCGCTCAGTCATGTCCGACTCTTCGAGACCCCATGGACTGCAGCCTACCAGGCTCCGCCGTCCATGGGATTTTCCAGGCAAGAGTACTGGAGTGGGGTGCCATCGCCTTCTTTTTCAAATTCTTTTCCCATTTAGGTTGTTACAAAACATCAAGCAGAGTTCCCTGGGGGTATACAGTAGGTCCTTGTTGGTTATCCATTTAAAATAAAGCTGTGTGTACATGTCAGTCTCCAATTCTTCCATATTTCTTAAAAGAAGTACTATGTATATGAATGAGTCATTGATACTCCAGACCCCATCTTTCTAATCATTTTAATGTGGCATGAAAGTGAAAGTGTTAGTCACTCAGTCGTGTTTGACTGTTTGTGACCCCATGGACTTAGCCAGCCAGGATCCTTTGTCCATGGAATTCTACAGGCAAGAATCCTGGAGTGGGTAGCCATCTCCTTCTCCAGGCGGTCTTCCCGATCCAGGAATTGAACCCAGGTCTCCTGCATTGCAGGCGGATGGACTTCTTACCCTCTGAGCCACCAACTGCATCTGAGCACAAGACTTTTCTGGAATTTAATTTTAAAGGTTTTCAAGTCTTCTGGCTAGATAGCCTGCATTTGCTTCTCTGGATTCCCTTTCTACGTTTCTCCATTCTGCTCCAAATTCCAGGAGGGTGACCTGTAGAAACCCTTCAGTGGGCTTCTGTGACTTCTGGTTGGGTTCAGCCCTGGCAGGAAGTTGGAGGGAAGGAAGTTGGGGTATTTACCTCCCCAGCTCTCTCCCTGCAGACCACAGTGTTACAAATCATGATGAAACAACTGAGTGCTTACTTTAGATTAGGACCTGCTTGCCACCAGTTCCCAAAGATAAAGAAAAAGCAGAGTCTTTTTGTTGTTTCTTTTAATGTTTCTGTTGTTAATTCCTATGGAGAGTGACAAAAGTAAATGACATTATGAAAGTCTAAGAAATCTTATCTAGGTCTTAATGTTGTTGTCTCTGGGCTGTAGTTCCTGACTCCTTTTTTCTTAAGTTATAAGAAGATCTTCGTGTTTACTAATATTGAAAAATTATGAAGAATAGCAATTCATTTCTAGATTGACTTCTATATATATGTAATTTTAACCCCAATAATGGTACCATACAGAATGTGTAGCCCTTGGCTCAGCCAACATGGAAAATATGAATGGACATATGTAGCATGGTTGCAATATTCAATCTGGTCTTTTAGCTATCAGTTTAAGGCTCCATAAAATCGATTTAGTGGAGACAGATATTGATCATGAAGACAGCTAATGCAAAGAGATCAACTCTGCCCATTTCTCCTCATTTTCCCAACAGCTCTTCAAGGTCAGGGAACATGTCTGCTTCTTTCTGTAAATCTTCATTAGGTGTAGGACAGGGCTGTCCACAAAGGGAGCCCTTCCAGGTGCCCTTGAGAGAAGAGAAGCTATTAAAGGACTTGGTGAGTTGTTTTGACTAAAAGTAAAAACAGTATCTTGAAACAGTGACTGGATAAACCTGACTGAGAAAAACATACATGTGAAAAAGTGGGAGAGATGAGATTGCAATTGTGGGTTGAGAATAGCCCAAGGAAGGCCTGGGAAACCAGGTCAGAGAGCTGGAACTCTGTAGAAAATGAAAAGGGATTAAAGGGAATTCCAGATGCATTTCTCTTCCTTATACTGGAAGGAAGCTACGGGGAGCTTGGGAGGGAAGACAGACAATTTAGAAAAACTATCTTTTCTCAGTTCTCGTCTGTCTCATGTCAGTTCCATGAGGGCAAAGGACATATGTTTTGTTCCCTGCTGCACCCTCAGAGCCCACTGCAGGGTGGGCTTCTGGAAATGCCCATCTCCCCTTCTCCTTTTCAGTTGTTTATAGAAAACTTATAGTAGGAAGAGCTAAGCTCGCCACCTGTTTTTGTTTTTAATCCCAATCAGGTAACATTCTTTGTTTTTCCACTGGGATGCTTATAATGTCCTTGATAGCACCTTCATCTGGTTATTATATTTTTCTTTTTTATTTACGCTTAAGGGAATGCCCTTGATGTATTTTGCTTTCTGTTTTTTAACTTTTCTAGTTTTTTGCCATGGGTAGCATGCAGGAACTTACGTTCTCTGACCAGGGATCAGATGCATGCCCCCTGCTGTGGAAGTGTAGTGTCCTAACCACTGGACCACCAGGAAAGTCCTAAAAGTTCATTTTAAAAAAGGAAATAAATTTACTTTGTTTAAAGCTTAAGACATCACATTTTTATATTAATACATTTTGTATATACATATATAAATGTCTTGCGGTAAATTCCCAGGGGATTATATCTGAAGTAAAACCCTCAGGGACATTTTGTGTGTTAAAGATGCAATTATAGTGCCAAACTACAAGCAAATCTTTTCCAGTCTAACCAAGGATGGACCTCAGCTTATATTTTTCATTTTGTTTCAAGATATATTAGTTCCGTAAAAACTCAAGGAATTAAGATAGTCAAAAATAGATCCTTTTTTTTGGTTACTAAAGCATCATAAGCCCCAAATTAATCTATGTTAGTGATGATAATTTATCTACTCAGGCATTTTAGTCAGAGAGTATTAGAGTTTCTGAAGAAAAGTTTCAAAATTATTTAAAGTGTAATTCATCTTAAAAACCGTATTGAGAGCACTGACTGTTTTTACCTGTCATTTGCATTTTGCTTGCCTGTCACTCACACCATTAGCCCCGCTGAGACACATGTGCAAAGATGCATTTTCCCCATGACCATCTGGTACTATCACTCTGACAGTCACTAACCTGGTTACTAGCCATGCTGTGTGGCTGTCACATTTTTTCTTGAGAATTAGCTTGATGGGCTAATTTTTAAGATTTACCAGTAACGTGGGCTGAATGACAAGCTGCCACTAAAATAGCAAGTCTTTATAGGATGGAACCTCCTTTTCTTGCTACAGAATCTCTCTTTAATGGGTGTCTTCTGCCTGGAATGTATGTCCCCTTCTTTGTCTAGTTCAGTCTTGCTTTTCTATGTTGCTTGACACCAAGCCCACATCAAAATATTTGTTCATCGAATGAAAATGTTCAATAATTAACAGGAGAGGAGGTTTTAAAGCCTGAGGAAGCAGAAGAAAATAAGTTAGTGTATGTGTGTCCATTAATATGACACGCCAATTATATTCAGATAGGATAAAGTTGTTAGGAGGCTAAAGGGAGCTGGCAGTATTTATTTTCTCCAGGCTAAGGAAGATAGAATCCAGTAACTACCAGGGTCATGTTGGGGGGAAAACATACCAGAGTAGAAGAGATACTGTGAAAGCATCAAAACGATGCCTCTTTTCTCTCTCCCTCCTGCTCCTGTTCATTCATGCTGACCACTGAAACTGATCAGGACCCATGCTTGGGGTCTTGATAGTGGTGTCTGAGATGTTAAGTGGGAGTTGGTTGTCACTGATTTTGTGACAGTGCTTAATCAGATTTCATTTATCCTGTAGTATATTTGCATATGTGGTTGTTGAGAAATAATAATTTATCTTTTTTAAAAAGTGATTTGATCCAGTGTCTTATTTATATAGGAATTTTGATTATGTATTGTGGAGATCATCAGGCTTGTCACTGAAACTAACAGCAGTACTCTAGGATTGGAGAAAGTATTCTTAGTGAGGATCTTAATATTAAATGCAAAAATCTTAAAAAGAAGATCAATGATCCCTAGGACTAGAAGAAACCAAAGTCCCAAGGTGAGACATAGCATGGCCTCTGCTGTTGGCTCTACACATAATAGTTGCTTAAAAAATGCTGCTGTTATTTGTGTTTCCAAGTGCTGAATTTTGAATTACCTTTGGGTTATATAATTACAGCCTCAAAAATAATATGAATATTTGTAGATTTAAAAAAGAATATTAGCATTTCTATTTTTTATTTATGGAAGGGAAATAAACGTCACTTCTTGTTTTTATTCTTCCCCAAAGCTAGGTTACTCTTGGTTACATTGGATACCTTGGGACTCTGTTAAATTCTGGTTGGGCTCTTATTAGTTGGCAGGTGGGCAGGGGTGCATCATTTTGAAAGAAACCTAGTAACTATTGACCCTGGGCTGTGAACAATGGTTTACTCTGTTTTCACTTGGCCACCATTGTCACTGGAAGCACAAACTATCTTTCGAGTAAAAAACAATTATACACATCTTGATTATATATTAATTTGTCCAGAAGATGTCAATTTGTTTTATAACCCAGATATTGAGAGGGAAGGATAAATCTGTGGAGATAAAAGTAGTATTTGAAATAAATTTTCTTAAATTTACTAATCTCAGCTTGTCATTCTTATTTGAAATGATAAAAAAATACCTTAGGGAAGAAGGCAGATTCTGACTAATGATTAAATCTGAAGGCAGCATGGGACAAAGGAGTTTGAAACTCATATCATTTTATTATTGTCAATAGCAGTCACACAGACAGACAGGAACACCTAATAGATACCTCCTTCAATAAATGTATGAGCTAATCTGAATTAATCTTTATAAAATCCTGTGAGCCATCTATACCTGGACACTCCACTGAGCAATCCATGAGAGGCCACACGGCTTTGTCGTAATTAGAAAAGAGAGTTGGAGCCTGGTGTACTCTACGCAATCATAAAGAAGCCTCAGTGCACTCTGCTGTGATTAAAACTCCAGGATATACAGAGAAAGAACAAAAGGCTCTATATTAGAATTCTCTGGCATGTTTAAGAATGAACTGAGTGGCTCAGACCTAAAGCTATCATACAGCACATTGATTAGTCAAAACACAAATGTGAGCAGGCCCCAGGCTGCCGTTAAGAAGAATAGACTACCACTCCAGTGTTCTTGCCTGGAGAATCCCAGGGATGGGGGAGCCTGGTGGGCTGCCGTCTATGGGGTCGCACAGAGTCGGGCACGACTGAAGCGACTTAGCAGCGGCACCAGCCCTGTACCGATGGGGTTAAATTGACTAAACTATGAGGCAGGCAAAAATGTGAGACTCAGTTTCCTTGTCTCCAAAATAAGACTTTTGGATTTAGATGATCTGATAAATATCTTTTAGGTTTAAAATGTCATGAGGGTATAAGTCTAAAATTTAGGCATTCTCCATTTTCTGGGGTTGTAAAATGTCTTTTTGGGTTTCCCTGGTAATTCAGGGGTAAAGAATCCACCCTCCCAAGTTCAGTCCCTGGGCCAGGAAGATCCCCTGGAGAAGGAAATGGCTACTTACTCCAGTATTCTTGCCTGGGAAATCCCATGGAGAGAGGAGCCTGGTGGGCTACAGCGCATGGGGTTGAAAAGAGTTGGACATGACTGAGCAAATAAAGAGTAACGGCAAACAACAAGCTGTCTTTGGGGCTCCTCCTCCATCTATGAGATGTCAGCCTTTCCTCCCCATCTCACACCTCGCTAAGGGACTCCACCAAGATCTGTCTCTCACTCAGCCATGGATGTTTTTATTCCCTCTGTACTCTCTCCTCTCACAGATTCTTCTCCTTCAGGACCTCCTAGGCCAGAAACCTAATTTGTTCAAATGATGATTTTAGTGTGTTAACCTCTTCCATCATAGATCTGCAGTTACAGAGGGATGTATTCATGTTTCCCTTTCTTATTTCCTTTAGTCCTTTCAGCATTAAAGTTAGACAGTGAAGCTGAATTCTCTACTCTCAGGGAAAAGACGTATACACACAAGTAAAGATAGAAGGAAGGACTTCATTGTTTCTTTCGAGATTTAAACAACAACAGCAATGACACTAGAGGGAATAGGCATGGAATTCCTGGCTTTTAATAGCAGGTGCTAGTTTCTGCTTCTGACAATGGCTTAGAAGCTCCTGTCAGAATGGCCTTTCCACAGATAATTATAAACACCACATAAAACGGAAAACACAATCATCTGAAGGCATTAGGAAGCAAACCAAAGAGGCACATTTGTATGTGTTTTATATGGACATTTAGAGGAAGGGACCAGCACGGAGTGGATTTCCAGTTTCTCATATTAATAGATTTTAGCCTGGAGGAAAGTCCCAGGCTGGCACACTCAGAAACCAAACCATGGATAGTAAACCCATAGCCTTACTGAGGATAGGATTTGAGATAACCATAGCAGCTGAAGAGTGAGGCAGGAAGTAAGAGAGAGCCATGGAAAAGGAGCCCCAAATTCTTTATATCAGTTGCCCAAATATCTAGATGGGCCCTGAATGACACATAAAGAGCTGAGCTGAGATTTCAGAGTTTTGAGTTTGAGTTCAGCCTAAGTAAGTTTTTGTCAAAACAAGTAAAAATAAATCTCTCTGGAGAACCATAACAGTAACCGGAGTCTCTGTAATGTATCATTTATCATATCCAGGTCCATTTAAAATTATTAGACATGAAGAGACCTGAAAATGTGACTCACACTGAAGAGAAAAACTGACCCAAAGATAGTTGGATGTTGGATTTAGCAAACAGATTTTAAAGCAGTGATTATAAATATGTAATGGATATAAAGGAAGATACTTCTGTAATGAATAATGATATCTCAGCAATTATATCTCAGATATATCTCAGAAATTACAAAAAAGAACCAGATATAAATTTTAGAACTGACAAGTATAATACGTGAAATAAAAATTCACTGAATGAGCTTAATACTTGATTGGAAATGACAGAAGAGTCAGTGAACTTTAAGATAGATCGATAAAAATTATCTCTTCTGAAGGACATTGAAAAAAGGTTTTAAAAAATGACCAGAGATCACAGACCTGTAGGGCAGTGTTAAAGAAAGTTGAAAATAAATGGATGGAAAAAGGGATACTGTGTGAACTCTAACCATAAGAAAGCTGAGTAAACTGTATTAATATCAGACAGACTAGACTTCAAGACAAAAGTTGTTATTAGTGTTAAAAATGTAACAGTCATAAATAAGTGTGTACCTAATAGCAGAGCTTCAAAGTACATGAAACAAAACTGGACAGAATTAAAGGTAATAGCAACCACTGGGCACTTGAGAGTTTTCTGGATCCCCAAAGGTTTTCTTACTGTTATTAAAATTCAGAGTCTGATGGACTAAGTACAAATAAAATGAGCCTGAAAATAGAAAAGATGCAGGATGTGGATATTTATAGGGAGATTCTCAGAGCGTAAAGATTTGTGCTGTATTTCCCGTAGCATGGTGTGGGAAGATGGAAAGCAAAGGACAGAGAAATGGATAAGCCTGGGGAAGCCTCACTCAGTCCTCAGATTTTCTGAGCCAGCAGGGCCATGCATAAGTGCTGAGAGGGCTGGTAGGCTAAGTGAGGGCCCAGGTCTCAGTGAGGAGGTTTCAGAATATGCTGCCTTCAAGACTGGATTGGGGTTGAGGCAGGAATTGAACTTATATTTATCAGACACCAGTGCATGATGCCCTGCGACCAGGTGGGTGAGCTAGATGCTACTGGACCTGATAATTCAGCTGCCAAGATTTCTTGCAACCACCTTGGGAAATTATGTTATCTTCAGAGGAGAAGGAAGGTGGAGGGGAATGGGAGACTCTTGATCTGACATAATACCCAGTGCTGCTACTGCTGCTAAGTTGCTTCAGTCGTGTCCGACTCTGTGCAACCCCATAGATGGCAGCCCACCAGGCTCCCCTGTCCCTGGGATTCTCCAGGCAAGAACACTGGAGTGGGTTGCCATTTCCTTCTCCAATATAATACCCAGTGAGACAGATATAAATCAAAAGTGGCAAGACTAAGGAATTAAAAACATTTTTTTAATGTTGAAATTGAACAGCTTGTAAAAGTACATAAAATGTATATGTACAGTTTAACAAATCATTCAGATTAAGAAATAAGACATTGTGAGTACTTGAAAATCTTTTAGTATGTTCATTCATGGTCACAGCCCCCTTCCTTCCTCTTAATGGTAGCCACTATGTTGATGATTGTCTGTTCTTTCTTTTTTTAAAAATAATTTTACTACCTACATAAGAGCAGTCATGCCATGATTATTCTTGTATGGGGCCGTGATTACATACACACACATTTTTATAATATGTATAACTAGGAATGACTGCTGGGTCACAGGATATGAACATCTTTGCCATTACTGAATTTTGTCACACTGTTTTCCAAGTGGTTCTACCAGTTTTCATGTCCAGTAGAAGGAAATGGCAACCCACTCCAGTAATCTTGCCTGGAAAATTCTATGGACTCCTTCCATAGAAGGAGCCTAGGAGGCTATATATATAGTCCATGGGGTCACAAAGAGTCGGACACTACTGAGCAATTTCACTTTCAATTTCACTTTCAGTGTATGCAAAGAAAAAGAAAAGCATGAAGGCAAAGTGGTTATCTGTGGAGTCCTTGCAAATAGTTAGGGAAAGAAGAGAAGGGATAAACAAGGGAGAAAGAGAAAGGTATGTTCAATTAAATGAAGATTTCCACAGAACAGCACCAAGAGACAAGAAGGCTTCTTCAATCAACAGTGTATAAAACTAGAAGAAAACAACAGAAGAGGAAAGACTAGAGAGCTCTTCAGGAAAACTGGAAATATCAAGGGAACATTTTGCCCAAAGATGGGCACAATAAAGGACATAAATGGTATAGACCTAGCAGATGCTGAAGGGATCAAGAGGAGATGGAGAGAATACACAGAAGAACTGTACAGAAAAGGTCCAAAGGAACTGGATTGCTCCAGTGGTGTGGTCAGCCATTTAGAGCCAGATATTCGCAGAGAGAAGTCAAGTAGGCCTTAGGAAGCTCTGCTGTTAATAAAGCTAGGGGATGTGATGGAATTTCAGTAGAACTATTCAAAACCCTAAAGGATGATGCCATCAAGGTGTTGCATTCAATATTTCAGCAAGTCTGGAAGACCAGCAGTGGCCACAGGACTGGAAAAGGTCAATCCTCATCCCAGTTCCCAAGAAGGGTAGTACTAAAGAATATGCTAACTGCTGGACAATTGCACTCATCTCCCATGCTAATGGTTCAGTTCATTTGCTCAGTCACGTCCAACCCTTTGCTACCCCATGGACTGCAGCACGGCAGGCTTTCCTGTTCATCAGCAACTCCCAGAGCTTGCTCAAACTCATGTCCATCTAGTCGGTGATGCCATCCAACCATCTCATTGTCTGTCATCCCCTTCTCCTCCTGGCTTCAATCTTTCCCAGCATCACGGTCTTTCCTAATGAGTCAATTCTTTGCATCAGGTGGCCAAAGTATTGTTATGCTAGTAAGGTCATGCTTAAAGTCCTGCATGCTAGGCTTCAGTATTATGTGAACCAAGAACTTCCAGATGTCCAAGCTCAGTTTAGAAAAGGAAGAGGAAGCAGAAATCAAATCGCCAACATTCATTGTATCACAGAGAAAGCTAGGGAATTCCAGAAAGAGATCTATCTCTGTTTCATCGACTACGCCAAAGCCTTTGACTGTGTGGATAATAAACTGTGGAAAGCTTTTAAAGAGATGGGAATACCAGACCATCTTACCTGGTCTCCTGAGAAACCTGTATGTGGGTCAAGAAGCAACAGTCAGAACCCTGTATGGAACAATTGGTTAGTTTGAAACTGAGAAAGAAGTACAACAGGACTGTCTGCTGTTACTTTGTTGGTTTAATCTATATGCTGAGCACATCATGAGAAATGCTGGGCTGGATATGTTACAAGCTGGAATCAAGATAGGTGGGAGAAACATCAACAGCCTCAGGTATGTGGATAATACCACTCTAATGGCAGAAAGCAAAGAGGAACTAAAGAGCCTCCTGATGACGGTGAAGGAGGAGAGTGAAAGAGCCAGCTTAAAGATAAATATTAAAAAAACTAAGATAATGGCATCCAGCCCCAATACCTCATAGCAAATAGAGAGGGGAAAAGGTGGAAGTAGTGACAGACTTCCTCTTCTTGGGCTCTAAAATCACTGTGGATGGTGACTGCAGCCATGAAATCAGAAGATGTTTGCTTCATGGTAGGAAAGCTAGGACAAACCTATACAGTGTGTTGAAAAGCAGAGACATTACTCTGCTCACAAAGGTCAGTATGGTCAAGGCTGTGGTCTTCCCAGTGGTCACATATGGTTCTGAGAGCTGGATCTTAAAGAAGGTGAAGCGCAGAAGATTTGATGCCTTCGAACTGTGGTGCTGGATAAGACTCCTGAGAGTCCCTGGGACAGCAAGGATATCAAATCAGTCAATCTTAAGGGAAATCAACCCTGAATACTCGTTGGAAGGACTGATGCTGAAGCTGAAATTCCAGTATTTTGGTCATCTGATGCACACAGACAGCTCATTGGAAAAGTCCCCGATGCTGGGAAAGATTGAGGGCAGAAGGAGAAGAGGGCATCAGAGCATGATGAGATGGCTGGATGGCATCACCAAGTAATGGACATGAACTTGGGCAAGCTTCAGGAGATGGTGAGGGACAGGGAGGCCTGGCGTGCTGCAGTCCATGGGTCAAAAGGAGTCGGACACGACTGGGTGACTGAACAAGTATATGCAAGTTTCTGTTGTCCACATCATTGACAACTCCTTTTTCTGGTATGTCAGTCTTTAGTATTTTTTTTTTGGCAGCAATGCTTGCAAGATTTTGCAGTCTTCATTCTAAGATGATGACTTTCCTTTCCACTTCTCTGAGAAAATAGAATAATCAGAAGAGACAGGCCACGTTCCCATCACTGCTTCTACCTGCATACCTGCATCAGGGCCCCTGCAGTCCGCCTTTCCTCCATATTGTGGAGGAACTGTTCGTGCTCTTAGCCGTGACAATCATCCCACTTGTGCCCTAGATCCCATCTTCTGTACTGGCTCAGGGACATTGCTCCATTAATTCTGTCCTCTTTCTTCTGCACCGTCATTTCCCTTTCCTCCATTGGATTGTTTCCATTAGTAACAGACAGGCAACTATTTCTCCCAACTTAAAACAGCAGCAGCAACATAATGATAATTAATGCAACTGCCAGCAACTGCTCCATTTTCCACTTTCCTCTACGAAACTTCTACAGTTGCTTCTGCTTGCTCTCCCCAATCCCTCACTTCCCATTCTACTCTTGTCAGTCACCACTGACTGCCGTATTGTTAACTCCAGTGGGCACTTCTCAGCCCTTATCTTACTTGATCAATCAGCAGTATTATTATCACTCTTTCATTAAATTTCCAGGATATTTCTACTTTCTTGATCTTCTTTGCTGGTTCCTCTTCATCTTTCTCATCTCTTAACATTGGATATTCTAGACCTCAGTCCTTAGATTTCTTCTTTATTTTTTCCCTCTTCACTGATTAACTTATCCAGTCTCATGGTTTTAAGTAGTATAATTAAGCGCACAGCTCCTAAATTATATTTCCTTTCTGAACCTATTCAGGGAACTCCAGATTTGTTTATTCAGTTACTTGAGAGATTAACTTGGATGTCTAATAAATCCCTTAACATGCCTGAAACCAAACTCTCAATATTTCCTGGAGTTGTTACACATTTGTTTTATGCAAATTAGAGAAAGACTTATCTTGCTCTAAACAGAAGCTCCCTGTGTAGGGTGCACAGTTTTGGCTCCCCTCCCCTTTTTTTTTTGGTGACTTTTCCTTCCCCTAGTTTTCTTTTCAGCTAATAGCAGCTCCATCTTTCTTGTTGTTTTAGTCAAATATTTTTGAGTTATCCTTTGCTTCCTTCTTCTTTCCAGCCATTTCCAATTAGCCAATAAGCCCTGGTGGATATATTCAGTTGGAGAAAAGGGAAGAGATTTGTAGCTAAAGGAAAGCAGAAAGACAAAGAGGCCAAAGAGCATGAAACACATTTGAGGCAGCTCTTCAGCCTTGCCAAGATTCCAGCCTTGCCACTGGAAATGTCTTCCTTTCTGTCTTTCATAGCTCAGCTCATCTTTTACAGCTCAGCTCAAATAGGATCTACTCTGTTGAAATGCCTTTAACACTGTTTTAGCACCAAGCTATTCTTTTTACCACTTTTAATCCTTTGTGTCAGTTTGGTTTTCACCTTGGTTTCCTTATCTGTATGTACAATGCAGGTATTAAATTACCCAATTCGTAGCTTTATGAGATTAAATGAATACTTATAAAGTGCTTTGAATTGTGCCTGGCCCATGGGTAATATCAAAAAAAGTTAGCTCTTTTGATAATGCTGATGATGTCACTGTCTTTCTAGTAGATTGTGTGTCTCTGAGGGGTCAGTGATGTTATCTGAGTCACCTTTGGATGCCTGGCTTTTTTTTTTGGTGGGGGGAGGGCTTGAATTTATTAATTTTATGCAAAAATCTCCTAAATGCCCACATTTTACAGGTTGGGAAAAACCCTTTTTGAGGCCACCTAGACATACGACATTCTACAATACACTTTTCAACATGAAAAAAAGTATACAATATTTTGAGTCCAGGTGCCTAAAAAGTTATGTGCTATTTTCTCTGATGGGGTAGTGCTGCGCAGTTAGCCTGGAGAGCAGCTGTTAGTCTCTGTTTATGGGACTCATCATTGCAGTTTTCTCTCAGTATCTGGGTATCTGTGGGGAACTGGGTCCAGGCTTTCTGTGGAAACCTGAGGATGCTGCATATGTGAAATGGCATTGTACGGTCATTCCTCTGAGCCTGTGGATTCTTAATCCAGGGATTCAGCCAACTGGAATTCTGTCTGTGGTTGGTCTAATCTGCTGATGTGAATAGCTTAGTATACTGTTAGGCACAGAGTAGATGATCAGTGTTTATTGAAGAAGTGGATTCATAGTATTGTGCATGCAGATGTGATTGGATAGACGTAGGTACATGGAGGCAACAGCAGTGCATTGGAAAAAGTGATGGAATTAGATTTTTTGGCAAAGCTCTGGCTCAGACTTCACCAGTTGCATGACCTTGGGCAAGCCCCTTAACCTTTCTGAACCTTAGTTTCTTCAGCAGAAATGAGAGATATATCTCAGGGTAATATTTTAAGGATCACTGGAGTTAATGCATAAGAAAGTACTTGGTAATCTATAGCTTATGATGCAAATTAAGGTTGTTTGGTATTAAGGTTTGTAATTCAAAAAACATACCTAGTGTAATTATAGAGCAATGAGACTTAGTGTAAATTGTATAAGAAAATCAGTCCTGTCGCTTTATGCCTATCTTTATTATATTATCTATATGGATCTCTTTACTCTTCATCTGGAAAGGTGATGAATGGCTTATGGTTACTTTTTGTGCATATGCTGGAGGCTATGAGAACATTTCCACACTCTGTTCCCAGAAGGTTATTTTTTTTGGCTTGCTTGAGTAGTCACAACTGAAGTCTGTTGTTCTTTTCTACATGGCTTGTTAGTTTTCTCCCTTAGAAAATCAGTTTGTGAAAAACTATGTAGGTTGAGCACAATCAAACATTTTGAAAGTAATTTGTAGGATTAAATTTTTAAAAACCTAATTATTAGTCAATGAGATTATAGCTTTTTTTTCCAGAATAAATAGCTGGATGAAGAAATCTACGTGAAAACCCCTGACACTTGAATAGCGTTCTCTTACGTGCGTTTTCCCCAGTTTGTGTACAGTTATGAGCGGTCAGCTTGAAATCTTTGTCAGATGGAACCCACACCTCCCACGTTCCTCACTGCTGTGGCTGCCTGTGCTGGTGTTTTTCGGCAGATCTCAGCTGTCAGGTCTAGTGCAGTCTTGGAGCAGAGAGGGGCTGCTCAGATACAAGCTTTTTGCTCATGCAGCTGTGCCTTATCCCACTTGTTAAGGGTTTCTTCCAAGTCTCCTCACAGAAGTAAATAAAGAACTGCTTTTGTATTCTGCTGTTATCCTTTTAAACCTGGCCATGTTGAAACATAATAAGCCTAGTTTCTATGTTGTAGTATTGATTACATTTTAGGCCCTGGGTATTGGTGATCTGTCTCATGGTTTAGTGCTTAGCAACATTGATGCCACCGCTCAAGGAGCTGTGTATGTCATCGGTGGCAGTTGCAGATTTTACAGTCATACTAAGGCTTATATGTTACCATTTTTTTTCTGAAGGATGTGACCCAAACATGACTACCTTGCAACTCTTTAAGGTATTTTATTGCTTTTAAACTTATTTTGAGACTAACTGTAGTTATGGTGGTTTCAAGAATATCTCAGTGTTGTTAGAGTAACTCTCAGTTGAGATTCATTCATTTCTTCATTTCACCCAGAGTTATATAGAAGGATCTCGGCTTATTCTGTGTGAGAAAACAATATCTAATATGTTGGAATACATAGTTTTTTATTTGTAAAATTGACCTGAAGTTCTCATATATTCTGGATAATTCAAATTTGTGATTAGGGAAAGCAACATGATATCCAACTTATATTTATAAAGTCAGATGACTCTTTAGTTCCTGTCATATGTACATATGTGTGTGTATATATAACACTCCTTTTCCTGGGGAAGTGAAGACCTTTGACTCAGAAGAGGAAAGTCAGGAATCAGCAAGGAAAATCAGCTTATCTTTCCACATAGGCGATACTGCTTTGCAGTGCCATTGGCTACAAAGAATATCCTGGAGGTCCTCCTGTAGGAAATGGCAGTGTGACCTGTTTTGAAAGATGAGTGAGAATGAACTGGATTCAGAAGGTGGAGGGTGATACTGTTGGCTAAGGGAGGAGTGTATAGAAACATAGCAGGAAAGATCACATGTAATTGGGGAATTGTATTTGGTCTGGTGGGATCAAAAAGAGAATGTAGGGGAATGGTGGGAATGAGCCTAGACCCACAATTGGGCAAATAATTAAGTTGTTGCTGAAGTAATTGTCATCAAGATCATCAGTAACATCACCACCACCTTACCCTCACACCCACCATCATCGTTATCATCCTGACAAGTTGCATTCCAGGCTCAATTAAGGAAGTGGCAGAAAGGGAGATGTTGGGGCAGTCTAATCTACAGGATTTGGGGACTGATTTGATGTGGGGTGACTTATGCGCAGATGCTACTACTACTAAGTCGCTTCAGTTGTGTCCGACTCTGTGAGACCCTATGGACAGCAGCCCACCAGGCTCCTCTGTCCACGGGATTCTCTAGGCAAGAATACTGGAGTGGGTTGCCATTTCCTTCTCCATGAGTAGATGGGTTGTTGTATTTGGACTGCTTGTGGGACATCCAGTAGAGCTGTCAATCAGGAATATGGGCATGCGGAACTGGAATTCAGCAGGGAGGTCTGGGATGCAGATGCACTTTGGGAATCATACTTGAAGTCTTTCTCCTTGTGTATCTCTTTTTTACATCCTGTGTATAGGAGAGGAAATAAGAGAGAGAAAGTTATATTTTTGGGGTGGGGGGCTTGAAAAAAATGTTAATGTCGTGGAAGGGAAAAAGGGAAAGAAGAGAGTTCATAAAGAGGACAAAAAGGACTAAAGGGGAATTGGAGAAAATGTGAATAGCAGAGAGAAAGAAAGTTCTCTTTTTTTTAACTGAGTGCCTGTTGTGTGTAGTCGTGTGCTAGATACTGCAGAGACAGAGGGAATGACTGTGCTAGGTGTTATGGGCAATGCATGATGAGTCTGAGAAGAGTCCCTGTTTTCAAGGAGCTCATAGTATTTTAGTGAGGAGAGGCACATAAGCTGCTAACAAGAAGTAATAGGAGGGAAAAGGTAATGGCACAACGGTAATAAATTATTCCTGAATGTAACTGGAGAAGGCTTCTTGGAGATGGTAACATTTAGGTGGACACTGAGTGGAATGTCTCTCAGGGGAAAAGAGAGGGGGGACCTTTCTCGACTGGTGATAGTGCGTGAATGTTAGCTACTAAACTGTGTTCCCACCAAATTCATATGTTGAAGCCACAACCATGAGAGAGTCATTTCCTAGGCAGGTTGATAGGAAATCTAGGGGTCCCCAAGGAGAGAGGGGTCTCCAAATGGAGGAAATAGCCTGCAAGTGTCAGACATTTTTATCTCTCTTAAGCGGCAGGAGGAAACAAACAAGCAATATTTTTTTCCTTCTCTATACAAATTTAAAGAGAGGTTTCTCTTAAAATACTGTGTTGCCATAATGACACCTGGTTTTGCCTGAAGTTAGCTATTCTTGAGCCTAGAGATAACCAATGCCTTTTTCTTATGGAAATGTTTGTCTTAAGCTATGCTAATGTACTACGCCTTTACCCCAAACTCTGTCTCCAAGTCGGTTCTGCCTCTTGGTCCAAAACCTACTTGACAAACCAGTATGTTATACTCAGATATTGTTCCCCTAATCTATGTAAATGAAACTATTTGTATGGTGGTCTGCCCTTTTTTAAGATTCAAGTTAATCATTTTATGGCCCAGGATAAACCATTTGGTGCCATTCTGGAATTTTAAGACATTCCTTTCTTTCATTAACAGACTGCTAGTGACTATATAACATACAGCTGAAGACTAGTAGGGGGGTACTCTTTCTGCCCCCTTCTGATGCCTATGTCAGAAGCTTTCTCTATCTCCTTTATACTTTAATAAAACTTTATTACACAAAAGCTCTGAGCGATCAAGCCTCGTTTCTGGCCCCGATTGAATTCTTCTCCTCCGGGGGCCAAGAATCCCGGTGTATTCGCGTGATTCAACAACAACCTTTCAACCACCCCCTAAATGACTATGTATTTAAGGAGGTAATTAAGGTCCATTGAAGTCAGAGGGTGGGATTCTTAGAGGACAGATGTCTTGATAAGAAATGAGAGAGACACCAGAGCTCTCTTCCTCTTCATGTGCTCACAGAATAAATTCATTTAAAGGCATAGCAGGAAGGTGGTTGCCTGCAAGTTGCAAGGAGAGCGTTCATAAGAATCTGAATTTTCTGACACTTTGATCTTGGAGTTTTTGCTTCCAGGACTGTGAGAAAATAAATTTCTATTGTTTAAGCCAGCAGCCGATGGCATTTTTTTGCGGTGGCCAGAGTAGACTAGAACAGTGAGCAACTCACAGAGACACGCAGTGTATTTTAGGGAAGATGAGCAGCTCTGTGAATCTAGACAGGACGTAGGAGGGGGTGTGGTGGGAGATGAGAGAGTTAAGTGCATTCTTTGAGTAACTGTATAACCTTGAAGGCAAATGGCCACTTGGCTTAATACCTCTTGGGTTTTGAATACTGATCAAAGGGTCCTGTGAGCAAAAGGAACAGAACTGGGAAAATTTGGGGGCTCCTTAAGGAGGAGAAGAGCTAATGGTCAAAATAGATTTACATCACAAAGGCAGTTGGAGTAGCCACCCCTTATAATGAAGACCTGAAAATCTAAGATTGAAATTAAAACATGAAACATTTCCTACATTTCCTAATAGACAAGGTCTGTTACTATATAGACATTAGATATGATCTCTTTCATTTTGTGATTTTTGGATCTTTGGTTGGTAGTATTTGGAAATCAGTTTAAGGGTAGCATTGAAAGCACCATCCAGGTGACTATATTCATTAATTTTGTTACTGTCAGTGAATGGAATGCTGACACAGGCAACCTCACTGAACCCTGGTGAAAATGTCCCTTTTCTGTTGTGTTGAACCTGTGAGTTTCAGTGTTGATATGGTGGCTGGTTAATGCTAGTCTGGGCCAAGTCAAAGTCATGTACAATATAGCCAGCATTCCCTTGAATAATCAACTCTCATTTAGAAGGAAATGGAAAGTTATTGTAGATTAAATACTAAAGGGAAAGTGTGACAGATGTTTAATTGGTTGCTTTCTTGTCACTTCTTAATGTGTGAGATGCCCTTATGAGAAGGGCTAAAGTAGACAGATTGAATGGAGACAGCCATTTAACTATCCTCTGACTCATCCTTATGATAGTATTCATTCTCATTTTATTTCTAATATATTCACTGTTTATAACAATTTTCAGCATTTGATTATAGGCAAGGAGTAACTGTACCCTCCCCCATATATTTGTCATTGTTTGGAAAGACAATATTATTGCTGCTGTTGCTGCTGCTAAGTCACTTCAGTCGTGTCCAACTCTGTGCGACCCCATAGACGGCAGCCCACCAGGCTCCCCTGTCCCTGGGATTCTTAGTGAATTTTATACTCTCTCATCACACATGAAGTACAGAAAGCTAAGCATGGCCCAGCCTTGAGAAGTTCAAAGAACTTGTTGCTTTCATCCTGCACCCTTCAGATACTTTTGACCTCCTCAGATAAGGTCTGTCATAAACACACAAGCCAGGCACACTGTTCAAGCTCATTTTCTGTAGTGTTCATCAAGACTGTCAAGAAGTTCTCTTCCTGTTTCTACCTTTCATTTTTGATCTGCCCCAGCCTCTGAAACCCATCTTTCTGGCTATGACTTTTGGTGTGAACTTGGGATTTGTTTTCTGGCTTTATGTAATGATGCTGCTGCTGCTGCTGCTAAGTCACTTCAGTCGTGTCCGACTCTGTGCGACCCCTTGGACTGCAGCCCACCAGGCTCCTCCGTCCATGGGATTTTCCAGGCAAGAGTACTGGAGTGGGGTGCCATTACCTTCTCCGTCATGCAATAATAGCTGCTAGTAAAAGTATACTTCCGTCTGTGGAGGGGACTGACTGGAGGATTCAACACTCTAAAGCCACTTGCTGAATGGGGACATATATATAAAGTATTGAGCATGGAACCTGGCATCAGGTAATGCTATATATTTCAGTAAATGTTAATCCCCTGCAAGTTTTCCATGCTTAGCATTTTCAGATGTCAGAAGGAGAGGATGGTAGAGGAGAGACTGTTAGGCTGTTTGCTATACCGAATCAGAATTGAGAAGGGAGATTTTGGAATGTGAACATTTTTTTTTTCTTTCCTTTGATCCATCACAAGATCTAGTGTCATGTTAATTCTTCCTCCTAGGCGTGGCTACTGAAGTTGGAGAGGTGTTCAAATCAAAACTCGCCAGCTATGTGACTCTGAGAAAATTACGTAATGTCTGTGTGCCTCATCTGTAAAATGGAGATAATAATAGTACCTAACTGAGAATCGTTGAGTAAAAGACATCACATGAAAAGCACCTAGAAACGGAGCCTGGTTGTTAGTGAGTGCTTAATAATATTAGATACTACTATTGTTCCTATTATTTTCTTGTTACCCACAAAAGTCCCTGCCATGTAGAAATTTTTTTGTTATGACTATCATTATTATTGTTACCTACATTAGTCATTTTCTGTAGACATAAATGAAACAAATTCAGGGGTACTGTTTTCTGCAGTTAGTCTTATTTAAATGGCACATGCATTTATTCATGTATATGTTACTAGATCAATACAAATGCACACTCTTATTTCAGTTTTTGTTTTTGGCTTCTCTTTTTCAGAACCACCAGAAGCCATCTCCTAGACAGGTGAAGCGACTTATCTCTTTGCAGCTGTGTGTAGAGACTTGGCAGCCAGCATATGAGATACTTGGCTGAGACAAATTTTGTATCACAGTCAGATTTACAACATGAGGCCGTGACTGCTGATACCTTGAAATGACCCATTTTTCTCCCCAGGCTTTGGATCTTTTACTTGCTGGTACTGGACCTCTGCTCGTTTGCTTCCCCCACCTATGGATCGTTCTCCGTGAATTACTGCTTTCCTGTCTCTCCTCTCACTGTGAATTGTTTTGAGTCCTAGCTCTTGTCTGTAAAATCTTATCCCTTGTCTTGTTCCTGGGTTCAAGTAATTGCATACTGTTTATCTTGCTGGCCTGGTGGCTGACCCTTCTGTCCTGACTCTTGATTCTCACCTGGCCTTGTATTATCAGTAGCCTCTCAGTCTAAACATCTTCCTGGTCCTACTAACCCATTAAAACTAATTCTGCCCAAGTGACCAAAGCCTTTCCTGAAAAATTGCTGTGGCTGATATACACCATGCCAGGTTTAGTTGCCATTTGGTAGTTTGTTCTAGAACATTCTGAGAGAATTCTCTGCCTTGCCTTTCATGAGAAGTGAGTCAGTGTATATTGTTCAGGCACAAATGAAAAGTGGGTTTGAATTTTTATCCTTGAACATGGATCCTTGCACTGTTGGGGGAGGGGTATGGGTCAGAGAACAGTTCCTAGTGAACTGGCAAACCCACATACATTCTTTACCCCAAATAGTGGACATTCCTTGTTTCGTTTCCTTCTGCTCCCAGAATATGTATAGTGCTGCATACTTTTTTGAGAGAGTAAGTTTTGTTTATGTCACAGACTCAGAGAGTCCTTGATGGCTTGTTGACAGGTATTGAAAATGATGGGATTGGAGCGCTGACAGGTGATTCATGCATATGGATGTCTTCTGTGATTCTACATAGCGGTCTATCTGGGGTTATTTATGGTAGCATTGTCATGGCGATCAATGAGCAGTAAACAAGGCTCTCAAAGCCATAGGGAGAGTTTTTACAGCCTTTGTGACCAACTGTGGAACCTCTAATTTATTTGTTTGTTTATTTAGTTAGTTTTTTAAAAGTTAGAATCTCTGTTTTATTCTTTTTCTAAGTTTTTATGAAATATAAAACTCTGAAAATTAGGAAGTGTAAGTCATTGCCTATTTTCGTATAAAATTTATGGATTAGATCTTTTTATTTGTGTGCTTAATAAGTTTTCTGAACATAAAGGTACAAATCATATTAAAAATTTAAAAAATAATCTTGGTAACTTTTTAAAGATTAATTAATTTATTTTAATTGGAGGCTAATTACTTTACAATATTGTAGTGGTTTTTGCCATACATTGACATGAATCAGCTGTGGGTATACATGCGTCCCCCATCCTGAATCCTGCTCTCACCTCCCTCCCCATCCCATCCATCCTGAACTCTGCTCTCACCTCCCTCCCCATCCCATCCCTCAGGGTGGTCCCAGTGCACTGACTTTGAGTTCCCTGTTTCGTGCGTCGAACATGGACTGGGGATCTATTTCACATATAGTAATATACATGTTTCAATGCTGTTCTCTCAAATCATCCCACCCTCACCTTATCCCACAGAGTCCAAAAGTCTGTTCTTTATATCTGTGTCTCTTTTGCTGTCTCGCATATAGGGTCTTCATTACCATCTTTATAAATTCCATATATATGCATTAATATACTATATAGGTATTTTTCTTTCTGACTTACTTCACTCTGTATAATAGGCTCCAGTTTCATCCACCTCATTAGAACTGATTCAAATGTATTCTTTTTAATAGCTGGGTAATATTCTACTGTGTATATGTACCACAGCTTTCTTATATATTCTTCTGCCAACGGACATCTAGGTTGCTTCCATGTCCTGGCTATTATAAACAGTGCTGTGATGAACATTGGTACACGTGTCTCTTTCAATTCTGGTTTCCTCGATGTGTATGCCCAGCAGTGAGATTGCTGGGTGGTATGGCAGTTCTAGTTCCAATTTTTTAAGGACTCTCCACACTGTTCTCCATAGTGCTTGTACTAGTTTGCATTCCCACCAACAGTGTAAGAGGGTTCCCTTTTCTCCACACCCTCTCCAGCATTTATTGCTTGTAGACTTTTGGATAGCAGCCTTTCTGACTGGCGTGAGATGGTACCGCATTGTGGTTTTGATTTGCATTTCTCTGATAATGAGTGATGTTGAGCATCTTTTCATGTGTTTGTTAGCCATCTGTATGTCTTCTTTGGAGAATGTCTGTTTAGTTCTTTGGCCCATTTTTTGATTGGGTCATTTATTTTTCTGATATTGAGCTACATGAGCTGCTTGTATATTTTTGAGATTAATTCTTTGTCAGTTGCTTCATTTACTATTTCTCCCATTCTTAAAGCTGTCTTTTCACCTTGCTTATAGTTTCCTTCATTGTGCAAAAGCTTTTTAGTTTAATTAGGTCCCATTTGTTTATTTTTTCTTTTAATTCCATTACTCTGGGAGGTGGGTCACAGAGGATCCTGCTGTGATTTATGTCAGAGAGTGTTCTGCCTCCATTTTCCTCTAGGAGTTTTATAGTTTATGGTCTTACATTTACATCTTTAATCCATTTGGAATTTATTTTTGTGTATGGTGTTAGAAAGTGTTCTAGTTTCATTCTTTTACAAGTGGTTGACCAGTTTTCCCAGTGCCACTTGTTAAAGAGATTGTCTTTTCTCCATTGTATATTCTTGCCTCCTTTGTCAAAGATAAGGTGTCCATCTGTTCTGTTCAGTTCAGTTCAGTTGCTCAGTTGTGTCTGACTCTTTGTGACCCTATGAATTGCAGCATGCCAGGCCTCCATGTCCATCATCAACTCCCGGAGCCTACCCAAACCCGTGTCCATCGAGTCGGAGATGCCATCCAGCCATCTCATCCTCTGTCCCATTCTCCTCCTTCCCCCAATCCCTCCCAGCATCAGAGTCTTTTCCAATGAGTCAACTCTTTGCATGAGGTGGCCAAGTATTGAAGTTTCAGCTTTAGCATCAGTCCTTCCAATGAACACCCAGGGCTGATCTCCTTTAGGATGGACTGGTTGGATCTCCTTGCAGTCCAAGGAACTCTCAAGAGTCTTCTCCAACACCACAGTTCAAAAGCATCAATTCTTTAGCACAAAGCTTTCTTCACAGTCCAACTCTCACATCCATACATGAACACAGGAAAAACCATAGCCTTGACTAGATGGACCTTTGTTGGCAAAGTAATGTCTCTGCTTTTGAATATGCTATCTAGGTTGCTCATAACTTTCCTTCCAGGGAGTAGAGTCTTTTAATTTTATGGCTGCAATCACCATCTGCAGTGATTTTGGAGCCCCCAAAAATAAAGTCTGACACTGTTTCCACTGTTTCTCCATCTATTTGCTGTGAAGTGATGGGACCAGATGCCATGATCTTTGTTTTCTGAATGTTGATCTTTAAGCCAACTTTTTCACTCTCCACTTTCACTTTCATCAAGAGGCTTTTTAGTTCCTCTTCACTTTCTGCCATAAGGGTGGTGTCATCTGCATATCTGAGGTGATTGATATTTCTCCCAGCAATCATGACTCCAGCTTGTGCTTCCTCCAGCCCAGCATTTCTCATGATGTACTCTGCATAGAAGTTAAATAAGCAGGGTGACAATATACAGCCTTGACATACTCCTTTTCCTATTTGGAATCAGTCTGTTGTTCCATGTCCAGTTCTAACTGTTGCTTCCTAACCTGCATACAGGTTTCTAAAGAGGCAGGTCAGGTGGTCTGGTATTCCCATCTCTTTCAGAATTTTCCACAGTTAATTGTGATCCACACAGTCAAAGGAATTGGCATAGTCAATAAAGCAGAAATAGATGTTTTTCTGGAACTCTCTTGCTTTTTCCATGATCCAGCAGATGTTGGCAATTTGATCTCTGGTTCCTCTGCCTTTTCTAAAACCAGCTTGAACGTCTGGAAGTTCACGGTTCACGTATTGCTGAAGCCTGGCTTGGAGAATTTTGAGCATTACTTTACAAGCGTGTGAGATGAGTGCAAATGTGCGGTAGTTTGAGCATTCTTTGGCATTGCCTTTCTTTGGGATTGGAATGAAAACTGACCTTTTCCAGTCCTGTGGCCGCTGCTGAGTTTTCCAAATTTGCTGGGCATATTGAGTGCAGCACTTTCACAGCATCATCTTTCAGGATTTGAAATAGCTCAACTGGAATGCCATCACCTCCACTAGCTTTGTTCATAGTGATGCTTTCTAAGGCCCACTTCACTTCACATTCCAGGATGTCTGGCTCTAGCTGAGTGATCACACCATCGTGATTATCTTGGTCGTGAAGATCTTTTTTGTACAGTTCTTCTGTGTATTCTTGCCACCTCTTCTTAATATCCTCTGCTTCTGTTAGGTCCATACCATTTCTGTCCTTTATCGAGCCCATCTTTGCATGAAACGTTCCCTTGGTATCCCTAATGTTCTTGAAGATATCTCTAGTCTTTGCCATTCTGTTGTTTTCCTCTATTTCTTTGCATTGATCACTGAGGAAGGCTTTCTTATCTCTCCTGATATTCTTTGGAACTCTGCATTCAGATGCTTATATCTTTCCTTTTCTGTTTTAGTTTTCGCTTCTCTTCTTTTCACAGCTATGTCCATAGTTGTGTGTATTTATCTCTGGGCTTTCTATTTTGTTCCATTGATCCTTATTTCTGTTTTTGTACCAGTACTGTACTGTCTTGATGACTGTAGCTTTGTTTCCATACAAATTGTGAAATTATTTGTTCTAGTTTTCTGAAAAATACCATTGGTAGCTTGATAGGGATTGCATTCAATCTATCTGGCATCTTTCGTTTTGATATTAGGGTGATGTTGTCCTCATAGAAAGAGTTTGACAGTTTACCTTTCTCTGAAATTTTTCTGGAAGAGTTTGAGTAGGATAGGTGTTAGCTCTTCTCTAAATTTTTGGTAGAACTCAGCTGTGAAGCCATCTGGTCCTGGGCTTTTGTTTGTTGGAAGATTTTTGGTTTCAGTTTCAACTTCCATGCTTGTGATGGGTCTGTTAAGATTTTCCATTTCTTCCTGGTTCAGTTTTGAAAAGTTATACTTTTCTAAGAATTTATCCATTTCTTCCAAGTTCATTTTATTGTCATACAGTTGCTGATTGTAGTCTCTGATGATCCTTTGTATTTCTGTGTTGTCTGTTTTGATTTCTCCCTTTTCATTTCTAATTTTGTTAATTTGATTCTTCTTCCTTTTGGTTTTTTTGATGAGTCTGGCTAATGGTTTGCCTATTTTATTTATGTTCTCAAAGAACCAGCTTTTAGTTTTGTTGAATTTTGCTGTAGTTTCCTTTGTTTCTTTTCCATTTATTTCTCCCCTAATTTTTATGATTTCTTTCCTTCCTCTAATCCTGGGGTTCTTCATTTCTTCTTTTTCTAGTTGCTTTAGGTGTAAAGTTAGGTTTTTTATTTGATTTTTCTCTTTTTTCCTGAGGTAGGCTTGTATTGCTATGAACCTTCTCCTTAGCACTGCTTTTGGTGAATCTCATAGATAAAACCAGATTCTTGATTCCCTTCCTTTTCCAGGGTTCTCATTTCTGTAAATGATACTTTTTAGCTGAAATCTTTTTTTCTTCAGAGTATGTATATGACAATATGATATATTTGTATATGTTTTTTAATCTGTCTCCATTTCCAGTATGTTAATTCCACAGGAGCAGGCAGCCTAACTGTCCTGTTTATAGTAGTATTGCTAATACCTAGGGTAAAGACAAGCACGTAGCAGACACTGATATGTATTTGTTGATTTATTGCATGAATGACTACTTAAAATGCATTAAACAGAAAAGGATGCATAAAGTATTACCACTGATTAACTCTTGAAGGCAGAATAAGGTGATATTTTAGAGCTGTTCTGTGTGTGTGTGCTTAGTCACTTAGTTGCTCAGTCATGTCCAGCTCTCTGCAGCCTCATGGACTGTAGCCCTCCAGGCTCCTCTGTTTATGAAAATTTCCAAGCAAGAATACTTGATCAGGTTGCCATTTCCTCCTTCAGAAGATCTTCCCGACTTAGAGATTGAACCTGTGTTCTCTTATGTCTCTGCACTGGCAGGTGGATTCTTTACCACTAGCACCACCTGTGAAGCCTGAGCTCTTCTGTTTTCCATTTTCTCACTAGTTATTAAAATTGGTATAGAGAGACTGATTTGTAAATTCACTGAATTTTAGAAAGTCACGTGCACTGTTATTTTTAATAGTCAGAAAGAAAAGCAAAGAAGGAAACTGAATAGTGTGGTGTAATAAAGTTTCAATTCAGCTCAGTCGCTCAGTCGTGTCTGACTCTGTGATCCCATGGACTGTAGCACGCCAGTCTTCCCTGTCCATCACCAACTCCCAGAGCTTACTCAAACTCATGTCCATGAAGTCAGTGACGCCATCCAACCATCTCATCCTCTGTGGTCCCTTTCTCCTCCCGCCTTCAATCTTTTCCAGCATCAGGGTCTTTTCAAATGAATCGGTTTCTTCCCATCAGATGGCCAAAGTATTGGAGTTTCAGCTTCAGCATCAGTCTTTCCAATGAATATTCAGGATTGATTTCCTTTAGCATTGACTGGTTGGATTTCCTTTCAGTCCAAGGGACTCTCAAGAGTCCTTTCCAACACCACAGTTCAAAAGCATCAATTCTTTGGTGCTCAGCTTTCTTTATAGTCCAACTCTCACATCCATACATGACTACTGGCAAAATCATAGCTTTGACTAGACAGACCTTTGTTGGCAAAGTAATGTCTCTGCTTTTTAATACGCTGTCAAGGTTGGTCATAGCTTTTCTTCCAAAGATCCAGCGTCTTTTAACTTCATGCCTGCAGTCACCATCTGGAGTGATTTTGGAGCCCAACAAAATAAAGTCTCTCACTGTTTCCATTGTTTCCCATCTATTTGCCATGAAGTGATGGGACTATGGTAAGTGATGGATGCTGTAATCTTAGTTTTCTGAATGTTGAGTTTAAAGCCAACTTTTTCACTCTCCTCTTTCACTTCAATCAAGAGGCTCTTTAGATCCTCTTCACTTTCTGCCATAAGGGTGGTGTCATCTGCTTTATCTGAGGTTATTGACATTTCTCCTGGAATCTTGATTCCAACTTGTGCTTTATCCAGCTCAGCATTTCGCATGATGTACTCTGCTTGTAAGTTAAATAACTAGGGTGGCAGTATACAGCCTTGATGTACTCCTTTTCCTATTTGGAACCAGTCTGTTGTTCCATGTCCAGTTCTAA
Organism: Bubalus bubalis; assembly: GCF_019923935.1. Taxonomy (NCBI): domain Eukaryota; kingdom Metazoa; phylum Chordata; class Mammalia; order Artiodactyla; family Bovidae; genus Bubalus; species Bubalus bubalis. The sequence goes on from NC_059176.1 coordinate 21,456,271, forward strand.
CTGTTGCTTCTTGACCTGCATACAGATTTCTCAGGAGGCAGGTCAGGTGGTCTGGTATTCCCATCCCTTTAACAATTTTCCACAGTTTGGTGGAGAGTTCTGACAAAATGTGGTCCACTGGAGAAGGGAATGGCAAACCACTTCCGTATTCTTGCCTTGAGAACCTGTGAACAGTATGAAAAGGCAAAAAGATAGGAAACTGAAAGATGAACTCCCTAGGCTGATAGGTGTGCAATATGCTACTGGAGAACAGTGGAGAAATAACTCCAGAGAGAATGAAGAGACGGAGCCAAAGCAAAAGCAACACCCAGTTGTGGATGTGACTGGGAATGGAAGTAAAGTCCAATGCTATAAAGTACAGTATTGCTTAGGAACCTGGAATGTTAGGTCCATGAATCAAGGTATAATAAAAGGACTGTATTATTAATACATCATCAGAAGATCAAACAAAATAATCATAAATATTGACAGCAAAGAAAATTATTTAGTTCAGCTATCACCCCAGAGAAATAACTCCTCCTAAGATGGCAGTGTACTATCCTTGGAGAAGTCTTATTTCATAAAAACTGGATCAATATGGTTAAAATCACAGAGTTTCTAATTTTAGGAAACTTTGGTTCCAGTTTCCTTCATTCAAGTTGCATTTGTTTTTACCTTATACTAAATTCAATTTTTGTTTTTTTGATTTTGGAAAAATAGTTGGTGGAATTCTTTATGAGATTGAAATTTCTACTGTGTTGAATGAAGCTGAACTTATACTTTGGAGATCTTGTGTTGATCCCACAAGGTATATAATATTATTTTAAACTCTTTACCCGGAAGAAGTCTTTGTACCTCTTTACACCAAAAAACTTCTCATCCTATTTTCTGTATTTACATTGTTTTATACTGTGTTATATTCCTAGTAAGCTAACTATACTTTTGTTATTAACTTTGGTCAAGTACCATTCACATCTCTATAAATAAAAAATGTTACTTTAAATCTTAACACATGGAGAATGGGGAGGAAAGAATAATTTACAGGGAAGAGTGAAAACAATCCTTTCATAATACATTATTACTGCATGTATACCCTGGGATACTAAATATGAAACAGCTTTGATGGTACATGTTTGTTAAATCCAACAGATAATGGCATATGTGTAGTTGTAATGAAAAAAGAACAACTCATTTTAATAGCATCACTGAAGTAATATTACCTCCAGCATTAGAAACATGATATTTCTCTGAGCATATGCAATTATTTTATAGAAACACTATACTGTTCATGGATGTTAATAACATCATTTCTGTCATGTAACTTGTCTTTTTAATATTCAGGTAAAAGTCTTGTTAAAATGACTGAAAACATGCATATTTGGTTATTAACATTTGAAATTACAGTAGGTATTCATGATAATGCTTTGGGGCTAATTTAGGTGCAATTATGGAATCTTTATTACTGTTCATCTTAAACAGCACATTTAGTCAAATAGATAGTTATAAACAATTCTAATAGGGCAAATAGCAACATAGGCATTCCTATCTTTATTCCATAGTATGTCATGGTGTTATTATATGCTTCCAAAGGGAACTAAGAACTATTAAAACTGTGACAAGGATAATAACATGTCCTTAAAGCAAAGCTCATCCAGCAGATTTGGTTTTCACTCAGTCTTTCCTCCCTTCCTCCCTCTCTTCTTTCCTTTTTTTCCTTCAGTAACTATTTTTGGAAGGCCGACTATCCATTACATGCTATACTGGCTCCTGAGAATAGAGTAGGGAATAAAACCTTTCTGACCTTGTAAAGCTTACAAACTAGGAGAAGAAACAATTATTCATTGACTTAACACATATTTATTGGGTAGCTAATCTGTGCCAAATACTCTCCAGTAGTAAAAACTACAGACAAGGGCAATGAGGTGGAAAGCACTTGGTATGCTCCAGGAACAAAAAGTAGGCAGACATGATCAGCGGATTGGATTGGGCCAGAGTAGAAGAAGAACATAGGTCATTGCAGGCATTGAGGTGAGAGATAATGATGGCTGGAGCTAGGGTAGTGGCAGAGCAGCTGCAGAGAAGGGAATAGATGTCAGATCCACTGAGGGGGGTATAACTGACAGGATATTCAGAGCGTACCCTCAAAATATTGAGGTCTTTGACTTTGCTGATCCCTCAAAGTCTACTTCAAATCTGATTTTCCACAAAACTCTGATAATTTACAGTTAAAAAGACCATTATTCATTACATATGCGGTCAGCTTTATGTCCAATGTGGTAGGTATATAGTGGCTTTTATTGTTTTGCAGTATATCTTTTATCTACCAGCTTGTTAGCTCTTGTAACTTTGTTTTATATAAATTAATAATAGTATTATATATGATGCTGATATAATATAATTTATAAATACATATGACTTCCCTGGGTGGCTCAGTTGATAAAGAATCTGCCTGCAATGGAGGAAATGCACGTTTGATACCTGGGTCGGGAAGATCCCCTGGAGGAGGAAATGGCAGTCTACTCCAGTATTCCTGTCTGGAGAATCCCATGAACAGAGGAGCCTGGCGGGCTATAGTCCCTGGGGTCGCAAGAGTTGGGCACGACTTAGCAACTATACCACCAACCACCATCATAAATATATATATTTAAATCTTTAAACCTAAAAAAATGTAAGTCAGTGAACAATTAAGGATTTTGTACAGGTACTCTTTTCCTGGGGATTTTTTAAATAGAAAGTCAACTTCCACTACATCCTGGCACTACTTTTAAAGAGAGCATTTGTCAGGACACAAATCATAAAAAAGGAACAGAACTAGGGCTTCCAGAGTAAATCATACTATTTTTTGTAAATCATACAAGTTTTATCCTGTCTTTTATTTAGAACTTGGATAAGCCATCAGATATTTCTAGTATACTAGAGTCATAGCACTAAGCAGACTTAAGGAAAGGAGGCTTTATTAACTTCATCTTGCTTTTTGCTTCCTTTATAGACCTTGATCATAATTCCCTTTTCCTTGAAATGCCTTTTGGACATTATTCTATACTTTTTGGAAAATCACTAAAGAATTGTTCCAGAGAATCATAGGAATAATCTCATGAACCCTCAGCAAGACAGTTTTAAGGTGAATAATACCAAATTCTCTGCTTCAACAACAACGTTTTATCTTCTGTTGAATCTTCATCTCAGTGATTTGCAATGGTACTCATCAAATAATATGATGGAAAAAGGGATGTGGCTGGAGATGAGGCCAAAGAAGGATGGATCTTGACAGATGGAACTAACTTCAAAGAGAGGAGAAAATTGATTTTGGTTTGTGCCAAGTGTACTTGGAAATAGAAGGTTGTAGTCTTTATCCCTTGAGTATATTAGTCTTCATATATCACTAAGTCCCTTGGGTAAAATGGCTACTACCACTGAGGTGCTTGTCACATCAGATTTATCTAATGCATTTGCTGCAGAGTTTTATTCTTCTCGGTCAATGTGGCATATGAATCCATCTTTTTTGTGTGTTTTCAAGGCCTTATCTTGGTCAAAAAAATCTGTATTAAAGTCACAAAGTCTCTAGAGCAAACCTTGGAGAAAGGTGCGTGCATATTGTTCCAGGTTGATTGTTATTGAAATGTAGATGCAGGACTTCCTATTGTGAGATTAATGAAGAAAATTACCCACCATTGCCCACATTACTTGGCAATTTATTCTCTCCATAATGGAGAGAAGTAAAATTCAAAGAACAGCAAAGAATGCTTAAAGGGACTTGGAACTGATGAAATAGTAGGACTTGTACATGAAATCATGAAGGTTAGATCTGTACGAAATCTTAGATGCATGTAGGTCTGCGTTTTTATTTAATGGAGAATCACAAATCTGGATAAAATCTCCTTTACCCCAGAGTCGTAGCCAGCATCCCTTTTGTAGGGGCTTTAGTTAGTTTAGAGCTGAGCTGAGACTCAGGGAGGGTCATGACCCCTTTATCCTATTCTCTGTGTCACCCTCATCTATCTTGAAGCTTGAACTATTATTACTTATTGAAATAATCTGTAAGGTGCCTTCCTGTTTAACCTACTTCCTGTCATTTCTTGCTACACCCTCTCTACTTCCTGGTGGGTTTACTCATCTCCTGGGACCAGAGATGCATCAGCCTGTGTTGGTTCTTACATTTGTCAGATTAATGCTCATTTCTAGAGAACTCATGCCCTTCCCCTGCTCTCAGTCTACAATCAGCTACATTTGATGACCTCTATTCTGCCCAGTCAAACCGGACTTAGGCCACAGAGATTTCCCTTCCTGCTCAGTCCTGACAGATTCATGGTTCCTGAATTCCTAAATGATTTGCAGTTTCCAAGTGTGATTCCCAAAGCCCAGCCAGTCTTCAAAATCAACTGGAAAGGTTTTTTTTTTTTTAAATTATGTGAAAATTTATTTTAAATATAGATTCTTGGGCCCTACTTCCAAAATTCTATTTTGAGTAGGTCTGGAGTGGAGCCCAGGAATCTACTAAAAAAAAAAACCCTTAACCTGCCCTCCGCCCCACCCCCTACCCCAAATAACTTCTGTGTGATTTTCATGAGCAGGTGGATTTGGGAACCAATCATCTGAAATACTAATTTAAAGTTTGTCCCGTGTGGAGATTTTTTTCATGTGACTTCATTTTAAATTCCAACCTGCAAGGTGAACCTCAACCTGTAAGGTTGAGGATAGTGGAAAGGGAGGAGAGTGGTCAGATCTGTTTGTAAAAGGAAGTGAAGTTTTTTTGGCAAAAGAAGTGTTGGGAAGGAAGCAGGCTCCTTGAAGCCATAGCAGCTTACTGTCTATGATAAGACAAATGTGGTGAAAATTAAAATGAAGGGAGACTCCTAGAGATATTTCTTCCACAAAGCAGCTAGTTAATAAGCATCACTTGATACTGTGAAAGGAAAAATTGCTTTAAAATCTAGCACAGCTCATAGAGTTTCAATGCATATATATTCAGTTTAGGCCTTAGCAAACACTTCTGGGGACCTTTTCAGTATTGCCTTTACTTTGTTTCTTTACTAAATTTCCTTGATTCTCAAATTTCTGTATGTGTCAGAACATCTTGGGGACTTGGTTTAAACTTAGTCCTCAGATTCAGTAGGGTTGAGGTGGGGTTTGAGATTTGCGTTTCTAACAGTTTCCCAGTTGATGCTGTTGCTGCTGGTTCACTGCTGAAAACTTCTGTTTTTCACTTGACTTCTAGGACTTCTTTCTCTTGCTGCCCTGGCCAGTCCTTCCAGGTGTTCTCTGCTGAACACTCCTCTTCTTTCTTAATTTGAAATTGTGTCACAATATTGGGAGTGCTGTCCTCAGACTTCTTCTCTATGTACACTCACTCCCTAGGTGTTTCTTTCCATTTTTATGGATTATATACCATTATATATACTGCTGCTGCTGCTGCTAAGTCGCTTCAGTCGTGTCCAACTCTGTGCGACCCCATAGACAGCAGCCCACCTCAAATATATGCCTGTAGCCCATCTTATCATTTGAATTCCAGAATTCTGTGTTTACCTGTCTACAAGGTATCTCCACTAGGGTCAGATAGGCATCTCACAGTTCACTTGACCAAAACTTAACTCCTGATTCTACTCCCCAGCCTTCTCTTCTTCCTGCCCTCTTCATCTCAGGAACAGACACAGTTGTTCAACAGGCTACAAATCTTGGAGTCATCTTTAGTCATCTCTTGTTCTCTAATCTCATGTCATCTAATCCTATAAGCTTTAACTTCAATATATATCCTAAATTTGATCACTTCCCATTTTCTGCTCCAAGGTGCAGCCCATACCTGAACCATTAACAAGGAATCTAATCTACTCATGTCTCATCTGGATCAATGTGGTCGGCTGCTAGATGGTCCTCTCTGTCTGTTCTAAACATAATAGCCAGAATTCTTTAGGTATCAAGTCAGATTATCTCAACTACCTGTTAAAAATCTCCAGTGGTCCTTAATCACAGTTGGAGAAAATCCCAAGTCCTTATTGTTTGCCTCCAAGGGCATGGGTGAATTTGCCATTGGTCACCTCTCTGACCTTGGCTCTAGACCATACAATATGAATTTGCTGAATGAATACATTTGACAACATGCATTTATGATAGATGGGTTTGGAAGGTCGTGTGAATGACAGTAAAAAGACTTTAAAAAATAAGAAATGGCCTTACAAGTAATACATGGCAATGAAGATTAAACTTGGAAATACAGTACATAGTCTATATAGATCAAGGACATAAACTCAAAGGCCTTTGGCATCAACAAGCCGTGTGGAAGAATAAAGTTGTTCGGTAAGACCTTCAGTTCAGTTCAGTTCAGTCGCTGAGTTGTGTCCGACTCTTTGCCACCCCATGAATCACAGCACGCCAGGCCTCCCTGTCCATCACCAACTCCCGGAGTTCACTCAGACTCACGTCCATCGAGTCGGTGATACCATCCAGTCATCTCATCCTCTGTCGTCCCCTTCTCCTCCTGCCCTCAATCCCTCCCAGCATCAGAGTCTTTCCCAATGAGTCAACTCTTTGCATGAGGTGGCCAAAGTACTGGAGTTTCAGCTTTAGCATCATTCCTTCCAAAGAAATCCCAGGGCTGATCTCCTTCAGAATGGACTGGCTGGATCTCCTTTTTTTTTTTTAATTTAATTTAATTTTTAAACTTTACAATATTGTATTGGTTCTGCCATATATCGAAATGAATCTGCCACAGGCATACATGTGTTCCCCATCCTGAACCCTCCTCCCTCCTCCCTCCCCATACCATCCCTCTGGGTCGTCCCAGTGCACCAGCCCCAAGCATCCAGTATCGCGCATCGAACCTGGACTGGCGACTCGTTTCATATATGATATTATACATATTTCAATGCCATTCTCCCAAATCTTCCCACCCTCTCCCTCTCCCACAGAGTCCAAAAGACTGTTCTATACATCAGTGTCTCTTTTGCTGTCCAGGGGACTCTCAAGAGTCTTCTCCAACACCACAGTTCAAAAGCATCAATTCTTCAGCGCTCAGCCTTCTTCACAGTCCAACTCTCACATCCATACATGACCACTGGAAAAACCATAGCCTTGACTAGACGGACTTTTGTTGGCAAAGTAATGTCTCTGCCCTTGAATATGCTATCTAGGTTGGTCATAACGTTCCTTCCAAGGAGTAAGTGTCTTTTAATTTTATGGCTGCAGTCACCATCTGCAGTGATTTTGGAGCCCCCAAAAATAAAGTCTGACACTGTTTCCACTGTTTCCCCATCTATTACCCATGAAGTGATGGGACCAGATGCCATGATCTTCGTTTTCTGAATGTTGAGCTTTAAGCCAACTTTTTCACTTTCCACTTTCACTTTCATCAAGAGGCTTTCCTCTTCACTTTCTGCCATAAGGGTGGTGTCATCTGCATATCTGAGGTTATTGATATTTCTCCTGGCAATCTTGATTCCAGCTTGTGTTTCTTCCAGTCCAGCGTTTCTCATGATGTACTCTGCATAGAAGTTAAATAAGCAGGGTGACAATATACAGCCTTGGCGTACTCCTTTTCCTATTTGGAACCAGTCTATTGTTTCATGTCCAGTTCTAACTGTTGCTTCCTGACCTGCATACAGATTTCTCAAGAGACAGGTCAGGTGGTCTGGTATTCCCATCTCTTTCAGAATTTTCCACAGTCTATTGTGATCCACACAGTCAAAGGCTTTGGCATAGTCAATAAAGCAGAAATAGATGTTTTTCTGGAACTCTCCTGCTTTTCTGAAGATCCAGTGGATGTTGGCAAGTTGATCTCTGGTTCCTCTGCCTTTTCTAAAACCAGCTTGAACATCAGGAATTTCACAGTTCACATATTGCTGAAGCCTGGCTTGGAGAATTTTGAGCAATACTTTTACTAGCGTGTGAGATGAGTGCATTTGTGCGGTAGTTTGAGCATTCTTTGGCATTGCCTTTCTTTGGGACTGGAATTAAAACTGACCTTTTCCAGTCCTGTGGCCACTGCTGAGTTTTCCAAACTTGCTGGCATATTGCAAAGACCTTAGGTAATGGCAAAGATGCTGGTGGACAGTGTATCCTGGCCCAAAGGTATCCAAATCCATTAACAAGAAACCATGCACACTACATTAGCCAAACCCCAAACCAAAAACACTTCTAAATGCAGAGCAGAATTCTGCTCCACCTGTCAGTCTGCAACTGCTGACAGCATACAAATTCTATGGTAAAGTAATTGTAATCCTCCTAATTACTTTTATAAATGTAAACATGTGGTATAAATCACAGAAACTGCACTGAACAGGAAAGGTGTTTAGCCTTTAGGGTTCTAGAAGATTCTCATTGACACCTCTGTGATTCTGGACTAATTAACTGTTGAGGGATTCAAGTCATTCTTGTAGATAAAAATGTCTCTCCTTCGGGTACAAACAGATTTATGTTTTTAATTCCCTGGTATTCAGGTGCTTTTTAAAGTTAAAAGTAATTAATATGATATTTTAAAGCACTTGGACTTAGAAAAAAGTCTCTTTTTGCATGTATTTTATTTTTCCTCCTTTTTTCTGCCTAAAGAAACATAGGCACGGTTTCAGCCTCATCGCTCATTTTAATCCATGTGCTGTCCATAGGAAATGCATAATGAATGTATTGATGAATTACCATGCAAGCCGAGAAGCAGCATGCTGGTTTGCTTGAGGATTCAATTAAAATTGAACAATGTTATTTTGAATAATAAAATGCTGTTATGAATAAGAAATTCAAGTAAACAATGCAATTAGTAAAAAGTGATGTTGATGAAGCTGAGTTAGGTCTACCTTTATATATTTATATTAAATATAATTCTTATATATATCACAAATAAAATTTCAGAATTGAAAAAATAATAGCTTGTGGGAATGGAAAATTTATATTGGAATTAATAATATATTTCTGAATAACAGCCAAGATGTCTTTTTAGTTTGCAGTAAGTATATAACTTTCCTTGATAATACAGGTTTAATAAAATTTTAACGTTTTTATAGTGCTATGTTTGGTGATAATGTTGAAGATTATCCCTGCCCAGTAGGCTGCTGTGTTAAATGTGTATCTGTAAATAAATAACATGTATGTCACTCTCTGTCGTCTCCATAAGACTATTATACTATACATATGATCTGATTTTTTTTTCAAATAGGAAATTTTTGAGCTAACACCTGAAGATTAGAATTCACAGATGTAAGAAATATGGATGTTGGGATGTTTGTGAAAAGCAGAAATGGAGGTTTTCATAGGACTTGCCTAGAAATGTGGCCAGGGAAGGGTAGTCAGTAATACCTCAGGGCAGAGAGTCCCAGACAGAGAGTACTTGAGTGGAAGGGAAGGGCTGCTCCTGTCATGAGGCAGCCTTGGAAGTCACCTCACTATCTTGCTGCTTTCTGCCCACCTTTGCTCTCTTCTAACCCCCTGCCCATCTTCACTCTCTTACAGTCCCTGCCCAGCCACCTCCCTAAATCTTGAAATGGTAGCATATCAGATTGTGAATGACAGTTTGAATCCAGTCATGTCTTTATTAAATGAAAGTCACTGATAATGTTGAACATTTGACCACCTTTTCCAAACATTGGGGGATGTTTGAATCGTGTGTGTGTTAGTCACTCAGTCATGTCCGACTCTTTGTGACCCTGTGGACCATAGTTCAACCAGGCCCCTCCATCCATGGAATTCTCCAGCAAGAATACTGAAGTGGGTTGCCATTTCCTTCTCTGGGGGATCTTCCCAACCCAGGGATTGAACCCGGGCCTCCCACATTGCAGGCATGCTCTTTACCATCTGAGCCAACAGGGAAGAAATTTCTATAATTTATGATGTACAATTATATATAATAGTTTACTGTTGTATAGCTTGGTTATTAGCAAACTGGTAAAGGTGCCAACACTGAGAGCACTCCAGGTCATAGGTGGTTCTCATGGTATCTAAAGTGATGATTGAGCTAGAGCCACAGACAAAATGGCAAAGTAGAAGTCAACTTTGGTTCCCACCCACTACTACTTTGGTTCACTTTTCTAGCAGTCAGAGGAGAGGATAGTGATCTTCATACCAAAGTCATCTTTGATCGGTCTGGCTTGGAATTAGGTGGATGATGGAGTCACAGAAAAGCAGAGGGAGTGTGATGGTGGCGTGTCCCAGGCACGGACAGTGACTCTCTGAAAGGGTGGAGGAGTCATGGTTTAGAAGAGCACTTGTTGAGTGAGGGGGCTCCTGCACCCTTCTCAGCTCCGAGGGATCTGGAATGAAGAGCAGCCTTTACCCAGGTGGTTGTTAGAGAAGTGGAGTCCTTAGTGGGGAGCCAGGAGAAGCACGTGGGGTTCAGAGAGGCTGTTCCTGCGTGCTTGCTCAAAGGGAAGCAAGCCACCTCTGGATCTCAGCACGCCAACTGTCAAGGGTGAAGGGAGAGGATTTTCCGGGCAGTCACTGGTAGTCTGGGCTCTTACTCATTCTCTCTGGGCCTTACGTGGAGGTGCAAATAGCTAACAGGCAAAGCTGTTGTACGGATCTGCTATAATTGCCCTCTTTGGACATACCCTTTGTTTCAGAATAGTTTTCCAACCCCACGTCATAATATAAGAGTCTATTCCCAAAGTGGTGCAGATCTCATCTATGGGGGAGAAGAAGATTCTTGGCTTCTGCTTTTTCCTTTATTGTTGCTCTCCTACTCTGCTTCAGATTGCTTAAAGAAAAGAGGTCAGCCACTTGACTACCCCATTCCTGAACTATTGCCAGTTGTTGGTAGATGCACAGCATCTGCAAGAACTTCCAAGGCTTCATTTGCTTTATAAAACCTTAAAATCACTTAGTGATGCTCATCAACAGCTAATATTAATGGATAATTTTGAAAACCACAGATGTCTTCCCAGAATTGACAGCATGAAATTAGTGTAGACTGGGCCTTTTTCTTCTTAGAGAATGTTCCTAAATCTTTATAAATGTTTTTTGTAAAGTGGTTGTTTATAAAAATTGTTGCTAAACAGGCCACAGAAAATCTAATTGATTCGTTTGGATTGTGTAGGCACCAATCATCAAACCGTCATCTTTGACTATGAGATCAGCCCCCTGGAGCGAGCTGAGAGATAAAACTGTGCTATATGTTTACTCTGAACACAGTAAATACTGATGGCTGCTTTGGTTTTATTTTTGATTTTGGTCGGAGTCAGAAAGTTTTGTCTGAACAGCCCTTGATTGTTAAGAACTCCCTGTCTGGATACATATAGTGGTAAATTTTGTATTCTTTGAAAACTTCTGGTTAAATTTAACAGTATTTACCCAAGTACTTATTACACATAAAGCTCTTCAAGCTAACCATTTAGTGGGATATATATATATATATATATATATATACACATACACACATGTTTATATAATTATAAAATATATATATATATAAATTTCAAACTTCAAATTGAATCTTAAGTGTTTCTGAATATATGTATATATATATATATGGTGGTGGTGGTTTACTCCCTAAGTCGTGCCCAACTCTTGTGACCACATGGACTGTAGCCCACTAGGCTTCTCTGTCCATGGGATTTCCCAGGTAAGAATGCTGGAATGGGTTGCCATTTCCTCCTCCAGGAGATCTTCCCAACCTAGGGATCGAACTCACAGCTCTTGCATTTAGGTGGATTGTTTACGCTGAGCTACCAGAGAAGCCCATGTACATATATACACAGACAGACAGACACACACACGTATATGTACAAGCACCTGTATCTATGTATATATAGAATAGCAGAAAAGCAGAAATATTATCTTTTAAAATAGCTGGTGCAGTAATTTTTTAAAAGAGGCTGATTGCTTTCCCTGAGGAGGAATTCACTGATCATCTTGAGGGATCTAAGCCCATACTGTCAGAGCTGAGTGAGAAAAGGAGGCTCGGGCTCCCTTGTGCAGGATTCCTTTGTTTTAATTATACCTCAGTGTTACCCTTAGCTTTGCTTGGAGCTCCTCCAGTTTAGCAGTAAACTTATCTTCTGCCTATCCCATGTTTGCTGGAAGGAGGGGAATTGGGACGCTATTCTTGACGCAGAGTTTCAACAAAGCCCTCCATTGTTAGCCCTGTACCACACTTCATCTATGAGGAAGACTTTGTTTCTCGTTCCTGAAAATTTCTTGACCATCTGCTTATCAGTTTCCAAAGTTTGTTGACATTATTTACTGTCATTTCCTTTACCAGACTTCTTAGTATTTTGGGTTTATTAGTGTTAATTCCTTTACTTTTATCTTTTGGGCTTTTGAGAAGAAGTGGAGATAATCCTTTTTACACAAAAATGTGTGCAATAACCTATATTTAACCCTGTGGGATCTTTGAATACAGTCTCAATAACTGACATCTTCATGGCATTGTTCCCAGACCATTGCGTGTGTCATGTTTCGGTTGGAATGATTTTCAGCTTATCTCATCTGTGCTACATATTGACACAATCAGAAATTTGCTGTTAAATAGCACCTGCCATATATCAAGTCTGAAGGACAGTACATCACTCTGTGGGGTATTTTTGTGTCATTATATGCTGCAGTGGCCTTGGTACCTTCTCTAAATACTCCAGTGTGGAGAATAGTATCTGAAGTGCAATATAAGATTTAAATAAGACATTCAGTTGGCTTTTAAGGAGTCTGGACTCCAGGTACTCCACTGAGGGAGCTAAGAACACACATCAGTAACTGTAATTCAGCAAACAAAATACCAAGTACTCCATTACTAGTAACTCTTGAGAAGGTACTCTGAAAATTCAGGGGAGGGGAGAATTATTTGTGATGGGAAAGACATGAAGATCAGTGATAAGTGGGCATCATACCTGGAATAAAAAGAGTTTTCCAGGAAGAAGGGCAAAATGTAAAAAAAAAAAAAAAAAAGGACTGGAAACATGAACATTTGAGTATTGCTTTTACTAAGATTCTTTGCTTTAAGATACCAGATGTTGAAAAATAATCAACTATTTTATGTATTATTGGAAAAGGAAAAGCCCTACTCCCAATTAACCCATGATACCATATATTTTTTTCATAATTTAAATTTTATTCTTATCAAGAGGATTCTTTTAGATATATATATAGACATGGATTTTATCATATTTTATTGTGCATTCATAAAAATGAAAATATAGACAAAATAAATTGAGTAAGTTATTTCAGGTACGTTTTAAAATTTAGAATCTGATTCTTCGGAATTATTAAATCATGTAGAGTTTTTGTGGTCCACATTCTTTCAAAGAGTGTTATCCTTGTATCTTCAGGTGTTTCGGTGATAACAGCAGTTCTTAACAGAGTGCTTTACTCTTGTCTTTGTATTTTATGCCAAGTCACAGGTCCCAACTTTGTGAGTTTTGATTCAGGTCTCATCTTGACTTTATCAGGAGATATTAACAGGAAGTGCCTTCTTGATCTTACCAGAAGGTGTTAATGGAAGATTTTCTCATAATGACCAGGACTTTCTTTAAATGATTCTTCTGTAATTTGTTGTCTAAAGTGTTGAGGGGTTGCCTTTTTTCCTGGTCATGCCACTAGGAATAATGACTGAGTTCCTGTATGTGCAGGCAATGAGAGTTTGCCATGACTAGCCTGACTGGCAGTGGTTGTAAGAGCACCATTAATATGAGGCATAAACCCTGATTGTAGAAATGTTAATATATGAAAAACTTGCTGCTGCTGCTGCTAAGTCGCTTCAGTTGTGTCCGACTCTGTGCAACCCCATAGACGGTAGCCCACCAGGCTCCCCCGTCCCTGGGATTCTCCAGGCAAAAACACTGGAGTGGGTTGCCATTTCTTTCTCCAATGTATGAAAGTGAGAAGTGAAAGTGAAGTCGCTCAGTTGTGTCTGACTCTTAGTGACCCCATGGACTGCAGCCCACCAGGCTCCTCTGTTCATGGGATTTTCCAGGCAAGAGTACTGGAGTGGGGTGCCATTGCCTTCTCCATGAAAAACTTAATATCTTATAATTAATGAGATGTACTGTGATTTGAAATTAAGAACTTCTTTGTTGTAATTAGCTTCCCTGGTGGCTTAGAGGGTAAAGAGTCTGCCTGCAATGCGGGAAAGATCCCCTGGAGTAGGAAACGGCAACCCGCTCCAGTACTCTTGCCTGGAAAATCCCATGGACGGAGGAGCCTGGTGGGCTACAGTCCATGGGATCGCAACGAGTTGGACATGACTGAGCGACTTCACTTTCCTTTCCTTTTGTTGTAATTGAGGAATAGCTGTTTCCCTCAGCTTTTGTAAGGTCAGAGGTGTCCTGTACACCATTATATGCTCAGAGCCTAGCATGATGCATGGCCCAGAGCAGATGGGCAATAAATACAAATGGATTAAATGAGTAAAGGATAAGAAAGGACAAGTGGGTCTCTTTGTCTAGAGAATACACTGTCCAATATGGTAGCCACTAGCCGCATATGGGTATTTAAAATTCAATTAATTAAAATGAAGTAAAACTCAACTTTTAGATCCTCAGTTGAACCAGTGATACATGTACAATAGGCATAGATGGCTAATGGCTGCTGTATTGTATAGTGCAGTGCATTTGCTTCATCACAGAAACTTCTTTGAATAGACCTGGTCTGGAACATAAGGAGCATGAAGGAGCGTACTGAGAAAGGATGGAAAGGGATTTTGGAGATTGATAGTGATCCTGCGAAATTAGACAATGTGATGCTCAGTCAATTGAAACATGAAAATACATGTCTGGAATATACTTAAAATAGTGTGCCTAATTTTTTTAAACTGAATTTATCAGATGCAGGAGTACTGAAGCTCTGCAGCATGAATGTTTCTAAGCTATTCTTAGATTCTTCTAAGAAAACCCAAAGAACTACTGTACGTGCTATGTAGCCAGGAAGTATTGTAGCTTGTAAATTGCAGTTGTCAACTTTTGCTTTCTCCTGTGACTTACTCAGAAGCTTTCAAAACTGTTTGAGGCAGGGTTGTGTGTATGGTAGAAGATTTAGAATCTTATGGGCAAGTTAGCGCCAAGAGGGATATAATAGAGATTAGAGGATAGAGTGGATATAGTAGAGATTAGAAGAGATGGAAAATTCAGGGAATGAAATACGTACTTATATTAGGAAAAACATTCAGTCTTTCCCTTGTGAGTGGGGAAAATCCTGCTCTCCACCTCGTGTGTCTTTCTTTCCTGAGTATCTCCTTTACATTTGCCCTTCTGCCACACTCCACTCTCATAGCACTTCTGACCTCAGACGAGTGGACTTTTTTCCCCACACCAAACAATTCTGTGACACCCGCTGGGTGTCCTACAGTTTAACTCAGTTCTGACACTTGCTGGAAATAGTGTCAGATCACCACGATAAGGGCTCAGTCCCACAAGACTGTCCCCAGTTCAGATGCCAATTGCAAGTCCAGGTTGTCACCTATGCTTCCAACAGATTGACTATAACTTAGAGGTTCAGATGACCCTTTCCTGGGGTTGGATTAATTTATCAGAGTGGCTTATAAACTTAGGGAAACACTTATGTTTGAAAGTGACAATGAATGTCGCTTAGTCTCACAGTTTTTTCTGTGTAGAATTCAGATTTACTTTTAACCTAAATGGTTCTCGAAATCATTTTGTTGTTGTTGTTGTTTGTTTTGGTGAGTGCTGAGAAAATTTATTATGCATTGTTTTTTGTTTGCAGGTGAAAAACACACTTACTCTAAATTAATTATAAAATTAGGACCCATCCATAGCTCAGCTAACTTCTTCACATAAGTCAAGGAACTAAATAAAATGGGAGTCTCTCCTTTTTTTCTACTCTGAAAGATGTAATCAGCTATTCCAGCAGCTAAACAGCAGCTATGAGTATTTCAGCAGCTAAACAGCAGGCTTCTCTGAGAGTCTTTACTTGGGCAGAGTGGCAGTATGACCTTGGGGCTAACAGCGTGGACCCTGGAGCCAAGTGGACTGGGTCACATCCTGGCTTTGGAGCTGAGTGACTTCAGACAAGTCATTTATCTCTCTGTGTCTCAGTTTTAGTTTGTAAAGTCGGGATGATAGCAACAGTAGTTCTGTTGCATGATTATTATGAAGATTAAATGAAAATATATATAAGATCATTTAATACAATGAGTAAATAAATAACATGGTAAATTAACAAACAATAAAAGCTTAGAAGAATACTGGGAGCAGAGTAAGCCCTATGTACGTGTTTGCAGTTATTTTCTGATGTCATTCCAGGTGTCTTCTGCGAGGCTGAATCACTGAATGTCTTTTAGGCATGTTCATTTTCATTCCCTTCACAGGATCTTATATCTGGTATGACAGTATGATCTGCGCATGGAGATGGCAACAAAGGAAAGTTTTATAAACACATTTTCTATACCCTTTGGGGGGAATTGAGCCCAGAAGATAGCAGATTTTATTGTGATAGTTTTCTGCAACAGAATATTCTGGTTAACAATTTAGTTCACAGTTGTTTTGGGGAATGATTTGACATTTGTAAAGTCAAGTACAGGAATGTCACTCGAAAGACCACATGGTGTGTGTCAGAATCTGCCAAACAAAATTCTAGACAATTGGAATAGACGTGGAAGGATACAGAAATGTCTTCGTACTTTCATGACCCAGGTAGCCTTCCCACCTTTTCTGTCGTAGCATGAGCAGTTACTTACATCCCAAGTATGTGACTCTCTGTGTTAATTTTGTGAGTAAAAATAAGAAAAAAAAGGTGGAAGAATTCTGTTGGGAATCTAAATCTATATTGTACTATCTCCCTGATTTAGTAAGTCTGTCCCTTTTATTTAGTGATTTTAAAATAAACACTTGTAAAAGTATTTACAGCTTCTGGGTAAACTTATCAAAACATACATTTCATGATTTCTTCATTGAAATGGAAAGCAGATTAGTGGTTGCCAGGGTCCAAGGGGAGGGTGCAGAAGGGAGTAACCGTTGAATGGGTACAGGGTTTTGTTTGCAGTGAGGAAGATGTTTTAAAAATGGAGAGAGCTGGTGGTTGCATATTTTGTGAAAGTACTAGATGTCACTGAATTGTTCACTATAAAATGGTATATTGTATGGTATGTGTTTCATCTTCATATAGAGAAAGCAAAAACCAAAACAACACACATACAAAGCTTCCAAGTCCCAAGTTTCCCAGGCTATGGCCTCATAAAATAATAGGCCATTTGCTTACAAAACAGAACAAAAAACAGAAGGATAATCTTGTTGTTATTTAACCTTTAAAATTGTTAGCTGTGTTTATTACTTTCTGGAAGATCATGGTTTATATTGCCACCTCTGAGGCTTTGTGACTGCAAGTATTTGCTGACTTAAGGGGAATGTCAACAGTTCTGTTTTCTTATGTCATCTCTGTACTGTTTGTTCACCAGTATGTTGTTTTAACTTAATAAAGGATATTTTTACCTCCATAAGTATAGATTTGATTGTGTTACTATGTTCCCTTAACCTTGGGTTATGATGACACAGGTTTTAATAACTTGCACTGTATATATATTTTGGTTTACTATTCTCTCCTCTATCATGTTATGAGTATATATTTGTTTAATTTGAAAAATGTAATTTAGCATCAGTGGCATGCATCCTTTTGGTGTGGTGATCAAACAGACTTGTCTTATAGCAATAAACAAATTGAGATGTGAGTGCAGTATCTAAGCTAAGCTGATGATGCTGCTGATTTATATTGGCTCATACTTAATCTATGGGAAAATATGTTAGCTTATACAAAAGCTTTTAGCAACTAATATTGCTTTAAAAATCTTTTAAAGTCCTGTGGCTCAGGATTCTTGGGCCCACAAAATGATGCTATATAGACTAATGGTTTTTGTAACCTAAGAGTCTGTGTTGAATCTGCAATTTATTGCTGCGTTATCCAGTTCAGGTGAAAGTATTCTCAGTTTATGGGAGAGCAACAGATGTTTAACAGAAGTCTTTGGCCTATTACCATAGTCCATCTGAAAAAGAGACTATGAACCTTCGAGTCTCAATCTCCTACTTGATTCACTCTAGGTTTTTAAAAAATATTTATTTATTTGTTCAGGTCTTAGTTGTGGCATGTGGGATCTTTGATTTTCATTTTGGCATGCAGGATGTTTTTGTTTTTGTTTTTTTTTTTTTTCAGTTGTGGCATGCGGATCTAGTTCTGTATGTGTGTGTGTGTGTTAGTCACTCAGTCGTGTCTGACTCTTTGCAACCCCATAGACCCTAGCCTGCCAGGCTCCCCTGTCCATGGAATTCTCCAGGCAAGAATACTGGAGTGGGTTGCCATTTCCTTCTCCAGGGGATCTTCCTAACCCAGGGACTGAACCTGGGTCTCCCACATTGTGGGCAGATTCTTTATCATCTGAGCCAACCTAGTTCTCTGATCAGGGATCAAGTCTAGGCCCCATGCATTGGACCACCAGGAAAGTCCTACTCTAGATTTAAATCCAACTTTTTCACCTACTGTCTGTGTGCTTTTTGATAAATTACTTAATCATAATCTTTAGGCACTACTTTAGCATTGAGCTAACAGAAGTACCTCAAATACAAGGGTACTGCTCAGATTTCATGTGATAAGTATAAACTACTTAAAGTGAAAGAGTAGTCATGCAATCATATCTGACTCTTTGCAACCCATTCAGGCTTCTCAGTCCATGGAATTCTCCAGGCAAAAATACTGGACTGGGTAGCCATTCCCTTCTCCAGGGATCTTCCTGACCCAGGGATCAAACCCAGGTCACCTGCATTGCAAGCAGATTCTTTACCATTGAGCCACCAGAGAAGCCCAACTGTATATTAGCTTCCTTGGTGACTTGGATGGCAAAGAATTTCCTTGCCAATGCAGGAGACTGCCTGCAGTGCAGGAGATTCTGGTTCGATCCCTGGGTTGGAAAAATTTCCTGGATTAGGAAATGGCAACCCATTCCAGTGTTCTTGCCTGGGAAATCCCATGGATAAAAGAGCCTGGTGTCCCAAGAGTCGGACATGACTTAGCGACTAAACAACAAACAACATTATACAATTAGCACTTGCTTTATTGTAGTTGGGCTTCCCTGGTGGCTGAGCTGGTAAAGAATCCACCTGCAGTGTGGGAGACCTGGGTTCAATCCCTGGGTTGAGAAGATCCCCTGGAGAAGCAGTGGGATGGGGGGGCGGAGAGGGGGGACGGTAATTATTTGTCTATCTAGAAAGTTGGTCAGTATTTCAGTTCTGCCCTGTTGGCCCTTTGCTAGTTGGTAAGAGATATGGGTATTTTATCCTTGCCTTTGAGACATTTGGCACTTACCTAGAGGTCTTTCCCCATTTCTGTATTAGAGAGACTTGAAAGATGAGACATTGATAACTGAGCTCTTAAATTACATTGCTAACTCAGAAGGAATATTTATTCTAAGTCTACAACTGAAACTAATATAGGCAGTAATCATATGCATCAGAAATTAGTCTCACTCTTGTCTGGGAAGAATGGGTAGGGGGCTTTTAAAAGACAGTCTGGTTTCTAGAGTTACCAGTCTACATCTTGTTGTTATTTTTCAGGCTTTAACAGCAGATAGAACTTGCAGCAGCCATCCTATAACCTTAAGGGAGAAAGTCATACACCAAGAGAGGCAGAGCAAAAATACAGAAGGATCCGGGTCCTTGGCAACATACCAGCTCAGTAGAGATTCCTTTAAAACTTGTGGCTGAAAATAACTGAATCCCTCTTGAGTGATGTAGGCTTTTGGTATTTGCTGCTTAATGCAATCTTAACATTGCATTCAAAACATCAAAACATTGCATTCAAAACATCAAAACATTGATGTTACATTTAGTTAGGGACATTTAAGAGATGTAATGATTTAATTCCAAGGACTGACTCATGGTGGGCATATTGAAAATAAATTTTGCTGGGACTTGGTGCCCTTGAGCCTTCATCCCGGCTGAGTAACCAAGGATAGAGCTAACCTTCTGCCTGTACTGACTCTGTGGTTGCCTCCTATTAATTTTTTATTTTATTTTATTTTTAAACTTTACATAATTGTATTAGTTTTGCCAAATATCAAAATGAGTCCGCCACAGGTATACATGTGTTCCCCATCCTGAACCCTCCTCCCTCCTCCCTCCCCATACCATCCCTCTAGGTCGTCCCAGTGCACCAGCCCCAGGCATCCAGTATCGTGCATCGAACCTGGACTGGCAACTCGTTTCATACATGGTATTTTACATGTTTCAATGCCATTCTCCCAAATCATCCCACCCTCTCCCTCTCCCACAGAGTCCATAAGACTGTTCTATACATCAGTGTCTCTTTTGCTGTCTCGTACACAGGGTTATTGTTACCGTCTTTCTAAATTCCATATATATGCGTTAGTATACTGTATTGGTGTTTTTCTTTCTGGCTTACTTCACTCTGTATAATAGGCTCCAGTTTCATCCACCTCATTAGAACTGATTCAAATGTATTCTTTTTAATGGCTGAGTAATACTCCATTGTGTATATGTACCACAGCTTTCTTGTCCATTCATCTGCTGATGGACATCTAGGTTGCTTCCATGTCCTGGCTATTATAAACAGTGCTGCGATGAACATTGGGGTACATGTGTCTCTTTCCCTTCTGGTTTCCTCAGTGTGTATGCCCAGCAGTGGGATTGCTGGATCATAAGGCAGTTCTATTTCCAGTTTTTTCAGGAATCTCCACACTGTTCTCCATAGTGGTTGTACTAGTTTGCATTCCCAGCAACTGTGTAAGAGGGTTCCCTTCTCTCCACACCCTCTCCAGCATTTATTACTTGTAGACTTTTGGATCGCAGCCATTCTGACTGGTGTGAAATGGTACCTCATAGTGGTTTTGATTTGCATTTCTCTGATAATGAGTGATGTTGAGCATCTTTTCATGTGTTTGTTAGCCATCTGGGTGTCTTCTTTGGAGAAATGTCTATTTAGTTCTTTGGCCCATTTTTTGATTGGGTCATTTATTTTTCTGGAGTTGAGCTGTAGGAGTTGCTTGTATATTCTCGAGATTAGTTGTTTGTCAGTTGCTTCATTTGCTATTATCTTCTCCCATTCTGAAGGCTGTCTTTTCACCTTCCTAATAGTTTCCTTTGATGTGCAGAAGCTTTTAAGGTTAATTAGGTCCCATTTGTTTATTTTTGCTTTTATTTCCAATATTCTGGGAGGTGGGTCATAGAGGATTCTGCTGTGATGTATGTTGGAGAGTGTTTTGCCTATGTTCTCCTCTAGGAGTTTTATAGTTTCTGGTCTTACATTTAGATCTTTAATCCATTTTGGGTTTATTTTTGTGTATGGTGTTAGAGAGTGCTCTAGTTTCATTATTTTACAAGTGGTTGACCAGATTTCCCAGCACCACTTGTTAAAGAGATTGTCTTTAATCCATTGTATATTCTTGCCTCCTTTGTCAAAGATAAGGTGTCCGTAGGTGCATGGATTTATCTCTGGGCTTTCTATTTTGTTCCATTGATCAATATTTCTGTCTTTGTGCCAGTACCATACTGTCTTGATAACTGTGGCTTTGTAGTAGAGCCTGAAGTCAGGTAGGTTGATTCCTCCAGTTCCATTCTTCTTTCTCAAGATTGCTTTGGCTATTCGAGGTTTTTTGTATTTCCATACAAATTGTGAAATTATTTGTTCTAGCTCTGTGAAGAATACTGTTGGTAGCTTGATAGGGATTGCATTGAATCTATAAATTGCTTTGGGTAGTATACTCATTTTCACTATATTGATTCTTCCAATCCATGAACATGGTATATTTCTCCATCTGTTAGTGTCCTCTTTGATTTCTTTCACCAGTGTTTTATAGTTTTCTATATATAGGTCTTTAGTTTCTTTAGGTAGATATATTCCTAAGTATTTTATTCTTTCCATTGCAATGGTGAATGGAATTGTTTCCTTAATTTCTCTTTCTGTTTTCTCATTATTAGTGTATAAGAATGCAAGGGATTTCTGTGTGTTGATTTTATATCCTGCAACTTTACTATAGTCATTGATTAGTTCTAGTAGTTTTCTGGTGGAGTCTTTGGGGTTTTCTATGTAGAGGATCATGTCATCTGCAAATAGTGAGAGTTTTACTTCTTCTTTTCCAATTTGGATTCCTTTTATTTCTTTTTCTGCTCTGATTGCTGTGGCCAAAACTTCCAAAACTATGTTGAATAGTAATGGTGAGAGTGGGCACCCTTGTCTTGTTCCTGACTTTAGAGGAAATGCTTTCAATTTTTCACCATTGAGGATAATGTTTGCTGCGGGTTTGTCATATTTAGCTTTTATTATGTTGAGGTGTGTTCCTTCTATTCCTGCTTTCTGGAGAGTTTTGATCATAAATGGATGTTGAATTTTGTCAAAGGCTTTCTCTGCATCTATTGAGATAATCATATGGTTTTTATTTTTCAATTTGTTAATGTGGTGTATTACATTGATCGATTTGCGGATATTGAAGAATCCTTGCATCCCTGGGATAAAGCTCACTTGGTCATGGTGTATGATCTTTTTAATGTGTTGTTGGATTCTGATTGCTAGAATTTTGTTAAGGATTTTTGCATCTATGTTCATCAGTGATATTGGCCTGTAGTTTCCTTTTTTGTGGGATCTTTGTCAGGTTTTGGTATTAGGGTGATGGTGGTCTCATAGAATGAGTTTGGAAGTTTACCATCCTCTGCAATTTTCTGGAAGAGTTTGAGCAGGATAGGTGTTAGCTCTTCTCTAAATTTTTGGTAGAATTCAGCTGTGAAGCTGTCTGGACCTGGGCTTTTGTTTGCTGGAAGATTTTTGATTACAGTTTCAATTTCTGTGCTTGTGATGGGTCTGTTAAGATTTTCTATTTCTTCCTGGTCCAGTTTTGGAAAGTTCTCCTATTAATTTTTTAAATTTATTTTTAATTGGAAGATAATTGCTTTATAATGTTGTTGGTTTCCACTATACAACAGTGTGAATCAGCCACAAGTATTCGTATATCCCCTCCCCCTTGAACCTCCTTCCTACCCCTCTAGATGGTCACAGAGCTCCAGGCTGAGCTCCCTGTGCTATACAGCAGTTTCCCACTAGCTAGCTGTTCTTCGCATGGCAACGCGTATATTTCAATGCTTCTCTCTCAGTTTGTCCCGCCCTCTCCTTCCCCTGCTGGGTCCAGCAGTCCATTCTTTACGCCTGTCTCTCTCTTCTGGTCCTGCAAATAGGACCAGAAAGATTCCATGTATATGTGTGTTAACATGTGATATTTGCTTTTTACATTCTGACTTACTTCACTCTGTATAACAGGCTCTAGGTTCACCACAAAAAGAAATGAATTTGAGTCAGTTGAACTGCGGTTACCTCTGAATGTAGTTGTGTTTCTATGGTGAAGCTAGCTAATGGAACAGGGAGTTGGTTGAAAAATTATATGAAAAAAGAACCCTTTCACTTTTCACACAAAAATAATCTTTCTTGTGTATTTAAGCACTGCTTCTTTTTTTAATTTAATTTTATTTTTAAACTTTACAATATTGTATTGGTTTTGCCAAATATTGAAATGAATCCGCCACAGGTATACATGTGTTCCCCATCCTGAACCCTCCTCCCTCCTCCCTCCCCATACCATCCCTCTAGGTCGTCCCAGTGCACCAGCCCCAAGCATCCAGTATTGTAAGCACTGCTTCTTTAATTGACATATTTAGCTTGGTCAGTAGAGAGTCTAGTCCTTTGTAGTTAGTGACGTCGAACTGTTCTCTTTTTGCGCATTTGTTGTGTGTCAGTGGTCTGTTAATCAGCGTTTCCTTTGCGTTGCCCCGGTATCAGATCAGTGTTTTGCTCCAGAGGCAGTTCTATGGGCCTTGTGCCCTGAGAATCATGCCACAGCAGTGCTTCTTCTGGGGGAAATGATGGCTTCTGCCTTGAAACCACATATTACAATGGCTTTTCCTAAAGTATTTCTTTTCTTTGCTTATGAGACAACAAAACTTTGCCCAGCTCAGCCTCTGTTGTTTCCACTTATTCATTATTTTTGGAAACGGTCTGTTTTCTGGCAAGGATACACACTAGTCTTAGGTAAGTGAAGCTTTTAGTATCTGGGCATCTTTAACTCTTTAATCATTTAATCAAATGGTTGGAAAGAGTATTGATTACACCTTCTAGCCTGGAGAAAATTAGGAGTCCATCATGGTTTTTGGTCGGCATTTCTCAGAATTTTTTTTCCACTCTGCATTTTTCAATGCTTTCATTGTTTGCTGTTCTGTCTCATTCTTAAAGTAAGCAGATGACTACTTTTTTGGACTAAAGTGAGACTCAAGTAACTCTGAATTTCTAGTTATTATTGTGAAATATTTTCATTATCTTCCATGATTTTCTCTTCTACAGAGTAATTGCCCTGACTTTGTCAAAACTATTGATTTTTTTAAAAAAAAATTGGTGTCCTTTGTTTGTTATTTAACATTAAATAACATGTATCTTTTTTGTTCTTTGACAGCAAATTGTTTCCCATGTGTAAGCTTTGTTCAGCTTGCACTTAGCTATTTTTCTTATTCCTGCCTTCTGTTCATCAATTTAGTGTAGAGTTATTGGAAAGAACATAATGAACTATACTGGATTCAATCAGAGTCTATATTTTAACATGTTATGCCTCCCTATTTTGACAGGTTTCTTGCATACACAACAGGGAATTACTATTTCACAAATGTACAATAAGCAATTTTCATATATTTGATTGAAAAGTTAATTTTTATGTTGTAGGGAAATTTCAATTTAGTTGCATTTGGTAAATGCTACAGCTATTATTGAATGAATCTCTTTCACATGATAACAAAGCTATAATGTTTCCCATTTGTTATTTTAAAACAGTCCTAGAGACAAATTGAGGCTTTTCTATATGTTCTGTTTTTTTTTTTTTTAATTAAAAAAATTTATTTTTGGCTGTGCTGGGCCTTTGTTGCTGCATGGGCTTTTCTTTAGTTTCAGGGACCAGGGGCAGCTCTCTAGTTGGGCTTATTGTGGTGGCTTCTCGTGTTGCAGATGGGCTTAAGTAGTTGCAGTTTGTGGGCTCAGTAGCTGCAGTTCCTGGTCGCTGGAGCACTGGCTCAATAGTTGTGGGGCACATGGTTTCTTTACCACCGAACCAAGCCCTGTCTGTCTGTTTTACAGACATTTCAGGGTTGCTTGCTGAAATCCTCATCTTTTCAAATTGTATTAGTGCTATAATTTTAATCTTCTTACCAGGGCATCACAGTGGACAAGTCACTTCATGCTGGAAGAGAATTAACAATTTATTTTCATTTAACCAATTTTGTATACTAGTACTTTTTTGTGCCATGGTTATGTGATTTTTAAGTCTATTTTTCATACAACTCATTGATGTTCTTACTCAGTCATGCAGCCATGTCTGACTCTTTGCAACCTCATGGACAGCAGCACCGCAGGCCTCCCTGTCCCTTACCATCTCCTGGAGTTTGTCCAAGTTCGTGTCCATTGCATCGGTGATGCCATCAACCATCTCATCCTCTAACGCCCTCTTCTTCTTCTGTCCTCAGTCTTTCCCAGTATCAGGGTCTTTTCCAACAAGTTGGCTGTTCATATCAAGTGACCATAATATTGGAGCTTCAGCTTCAGCATCAGTCTTTCCAATGAGTATTCAGGGTTGATTTCCTTTAAGGTTGATTGGTTTGATCTCCTTGCTGTCTGAGGGACTCTCAAGAGTCTTCTCCAGCACCACAGTTTGAAGGCATCAATTCTTCAGCGCTCTGCCTTCTTTGTGGTCCATCTCTTACAACTGTGCGTGACCACTGGAAAGACCATATCCTTGACTATACAGACCTTCGTCAGCATATCATTAATAATGTGTGTGCCACGCTCAGTCGGTAAGTCATGACTGACTCTTTGCAACCCCATGGACTGTATCCCACCAGCCTCCTCTGTTTATGGGATTTCCCAGGCAAGAATACTGGAGTGGGTTGCCATTTTCTTCTCCATGGGAACATTCCAATCCAGGGATCAAACTTACCTCTTCTGCATTGGCAGGTAGATTCTTTAACACTGAGCACCCTAGGAAGCCCATCATTAATAATAGATTCCTTTAAAGTAGCACATTTTAATTATAAAAGCAGCATACAATTAAAGTATAGATAAGTAAAATGAGGAAATGTAAAATTCATCCTTAATCCTACCACTCAGAGATAATGATGAATTTATTATGCATTCTTAGACTATAATATAATATTAATAAAAACTATATAGATTATTACAGAGGTGAGATCATATTATCCTGACTGTTTTAGAGTCATCTTTGTTATTTAAGAGATAGTATACATTTCATCAGTTACTATTTTTAATTATCATTAAAGATAGGAATTAAAAATTTAATTTCTGTAATAAAATACATGTTTAATATATAATAGTAAAAAATGTGGATGATAATAATGAAAAAACAATGGTTAATATAACCATACAGAGATATATTTTGATATCATTTTAGTCTGTATGTACTTGAGTTTTTAAAAATGAATGTGCATCGTACTCAATGGTAAAAGGTTGATGGCTTTTCCTCTAAGGAACAGACAAGGGTGTCCACTCACCACTCTTATCAACACAGTACTGAAAGTCCTAGATAGAGGACAAGAAAAAGAAATAAAAGATATCAGAAGTGGAAAAGAAAAAGTAAAATTGTCTCTATTTGAAGATGATATGATGTTATATATATATATATATATATATATATATATATATATAAAATCATAAAGACTCAACCAAGGAAGTGTTAGCTCTAATCAATGAACTCAGGCAAGTTGTAGAATACAAAATTAACATATAAAAATCAGTAGCATTACTATACACTAACAGTGACATTTCTGAGAAGCAAAGAGAGTGATCCATTTATAATAGCATCATAAACAATAAAATACTTAGGAATAAATTTAAGGAGATGAAAACCTCTGTGGTGAAAACTGTAAGACATTGATGAAAGAAATCAAAGGAGACACAAATAAATGGGAAAGTGCCATGTTTATGGATTGAAAGAAATAATATGTTAAAATATCAATACTACCAAAACCATTTCTATAGATTCAGTGCAATCCCTATGAAGATCCCAATGGCATTTGTTATAGAAGTAGAGAAAACTCTTAAAATAGTCAAAGAAATCCTGAGAAGGAAGAACAAAGCAGGAGATTTCACCTTTAGATGTCAAACTCTACTATAAAACTGTAGTCATCCAAATAATATGGTGCTGGCATTTGCTGCTGTTCTGTTACCAAGTCTTTGTGACCCCATGGACTGCAGCACACCAGGCTGCCCTGTCCTTCACTATCTCCTGGAGTTTGCTCAAGCTCATGTCCATTGAGTCGGTTTTGCCATCCAACCATCTCATCCTCCGTGGTCCCCTTTTCTTCTTGTCCTCAGTCTTCCCCAGCATCAGGGTCTTTTCCAGTGAGTTGGCTCTTCGCATCAGGTGGCCAAAGTATGGGAACTTCAGCTTCAGCACCAGTCCTTCCAGTGAATAATCAGGGTTGATCTCCTTTAGGATTGACTGGTTTGATCTCCTTGCTGTCCAGAGGACTCTCAAGAGTCTTTTCCAGCACTACAGTTTGAAGGACTGGCATAAAAACAAATAGACCAATGGGGCAGGATCAAGAGCTCAAACATATATGGGCAACTATAGTGTTTGAGAAGAGAGCCAAGAATACTCTGTGGAGAAAAGTGAGTCTTTTCAATAAATAATACTGGGATAATTGGGTGTTTATGTGTAAAGTAATGAAACCAGACCCATATCTTATACTACTCACAAAAATTAATTCAAAATGACTTAAGACTTAATGTTGGACCTGAAACCATGAAACTCTTGGAAGAAAACATTGAAACAAAGTTCCTTGACATGGTTCTTGGTAATGATTTTTTTATATGACACTTAAAATATAAGCAACAAATGAAAAATAAATGACTGAGACTATATCAAGCTAAAAAGTTGTGCGTAACAAAAGAAAGCATGACCAGATAAAAAGATAACCTACAGAATGAGAAAAATATTTTCATATTTTGATAAGGGGATATATTTCTGATATATATAACTCCATATATCTGATAAGGGGTTAATATCCAAAACATAAAGAACTCATACAATTCAGTAGCAAAACCTTAAATAACCCAATTAAAAATGGGTAAGGACCCAAATAAAAGATTGAAGAAAGAAGATAGATGAAAAGCCAACAGGTACATGAAAAATGCTCAGTATGACTAGTGATTGGGGTAATGCAAATTAAAACCACAATGAAATATCACCTCATGTCTTTTAGCATTGCCATCACCAAAAGGATAAGAGATGACAAACACTGGCATGGATGCTGAGAGATGGAATCCTTGTGCACTGTAAGTTGGACTGTAATTTGTCACAGCCACTATAGAAACTAGAATGAAAGTGCCTCAAAAAATTAAAAATAGATCTACCATATGATAACAGAAGTTTCACTTCTGAGAATAACACTGCTCTATGAATGTATAAAACTTGTTAAGAGAATAAATCCTAAGCATTCTTATCACAAGAAGAGAATTCCTTTCCTTTCTTCTTTCTTAAAAAATTATATGTATATCAGAAGATGGATGTTAGTTGAACTATAGTGGCAATCATTTAATAATATATGTAAATCAAATCATCATGCTGTATGCCTTAAATTCATGCATTGATGTATGTCAATTATTTTTCAATGAAACTGGAAAAAATATGTGTATATACGTCCATCTTTATAAACAATATACTTTATATTCTGTTTTATATGTGCCTTTCAGTAAATTGTATGTATAGCTTTTATTCTATAGACATAATCCTTAATAATTTTGCAATGATTATACAGTACATGTATATTATTTTACATGCTTCCTTTGACCTTGCTGAACATATGTATGTTAGTATATGTTCAGTTTCTGTTGGGTAAATTGTAAGGTTTTTGACAGAGAATGTCAAAATACTCTTGGAAAGGTTGTACCAGTTGACACTCTTGCCAGCAGTCTTTGAAGCCTCTTTGTACTTCATGTCCTTACTATCACTGGGTTTTTCAGGTGCCTTTGACTTGAGCTAACAGGAACCAGGAGATGATATGGATGCAGCATAGCTTGGTTTCACATCTTGGTTCTGATACTCACTAGTTCTGTGACACAGAACCCCAGAGGGCTTCTATTTCCTTATCTGTAAATTCAGCTAAAAATGCCCATTTTACAGACTTATTCTGAGGATTAAAAGAGATAGTAGATATAATGCATTTAGAACTGTCTCTGACAATTAAAAAGCAGTAAACAAACATTAGCTGTTTTATCAATTACATATTTAAAATGATGTGTTGATACATTGGTTCTATGTCATCTTGTTGGTTTGTATACTGTTGCTTCTTAATTTGTTATAAACAAAATTTTTTCTGTTTGACTCTTAGCATCTTAAAAAATCATGCCGTATATCTGCTTTATTTTCTAAATCTTGTATCAGCCCCAAACAAATCCTGACCTAAGATATGAAATGTAACAGCACGATAGAGACGAATCCTGTATACCTTATAGAATGAGCTGCTGACATTAATCATCTCTTGCAAAGCTAATTAATTCAGGGAAAGGAGAGCAGCTGGAGAGCATTTCCCTTGTAAAAGTTTTAACAGCCATAACAATACTTTATTTGCAGAGCATAATTGTGGACTCCAGAATCTAACTCCATCCCTCTAAATACATAGCAGCACATCTTTCAACAGCATGAGCTAGTTGAATGCTGAGAAACAGCCACTGGCAGACTCAGCAGGCACAGAAGTTTGTGCGGGTGGGATGTGTTTTCATAGCAAATTAAAAATTGAGTTTTTAGCTAAAAATTTCAAATGAGATAAAAATGGTGCCATCTTCAGATGGTTCTACTGACACTAGAAATCTGGTTTTGAGAACATCAGTCTACTCTGCATGGGTCCTCCACTCAGGAGTGGTGTGGACAAAGGGAATACCTCACAGAAAAGCAGCTAAGAAAACAAAAGTCCTGTCAGTCAAGAAGGAGTAGAAGGAACCCGGAGTGTTCAGCTTGTAAAGAAGATTTATAGAAATTATAGTAACAGACTTAGTCATAATAACAGATGAGACTTGCCCCATCTTGGGCAGAAGGAGGACAAATGGGACAGAATTTACGAAGAGGTGGAGTCTGGTTATTTAGGTTCAATGTAAAGAAAACTAAATTCACAGTGATAATGCAAATGGCTTTAAATATGCTTTTGACAGGGGACACACGAGCTGTGGTGTGTGTGTCAGTGTGTGTATTTAATGCTTAATCTTTAGAGAGGTAATATATTCAGGGGTTCTGAGGAATTTGTGGTTCTCATAAATTGTTGATATTTTTCTGCATACTTTGTGAAGCAACCAATTTTTTTTATCTGAATGTAATCATTTCTTGCAGCCGTGAAATTAAAAGATGCTTACTCCTTGGAAGGAAAGTTATGACCAACCTAGATAGCATATTCAAAAGCAGAGACATTTCTTTGTCAACAAAGGTCCGTCTAGTCAAGGCTATGGTTTTCCCAGTGGTCATGTATGGATGTGAGAGTTGGACTGTGAAGAAAGCTGAGCACTGAAGAATTGATGCTTTTGAACTGTGGTGTTGGAGAAGACTCTTGAGAGTCCCCTGGATTGCAAGGAGGTCCAACCAGTCCATCCTAAAGGAGATCAGTCCTGGGTGTTCATTGGAAGGAATGATGCTAAAGCTGAAACTCCAATACTTTGGCCACCTCATGCAAAGAGTTGACTCATTGGAAAAGATCCTGATGCTGGGAGGGATTTGGGGCAGGAGGAGAAGGGGACGACAGAGGATGAGATGGCTGGATGGCATCACCGACTTGATGGACACGAGTTTGGGTGAACTCCAGGAGTTGGTGATGGACAGGGTGGTCTGGCGTTCTGCGATTCATGGGGTCTCAAAGAGTCGGACATGACTGAGTTACTGAACTGAACTGAACTGAATCATTTCTTTTCATAGACACAAGTATATTAGAATTTGCTTCCTCCCCACCACCCTCCCTCTCTTCCTTCCTTTTTTTTTATAGCAGTGTTGGGGACATTGGGAGAGCTCAATTTCATAAAAATACAATGATAAACTAGTGCACGTGGAAGAAACGTCTGAACCAGTAGACTCCACTGGGTCAGTCCTGAGATGGGACAAGGGGAATCTGCTGCTTGTACTTCCTGAGTACATATGGCTTTAAAGCAAAAAAAGACCCAGCATTCCTCATTACCGTGTCCTAGAGGACTAAAGACTGCACTTGTGTACTGAGGCGAAGATGCCACCTAGCATGATGTCCTACAACAGTAAACACTCAAAAATATTCAGTAATGAGAGGGAGGGGAAGAAAGAGAATGATGAGGATGATGGCTGTTGAAAGCAGTGGATGGAGGTGGCAGCGTGATGGTGATCACATGATAGTGATGATGATACTTTCTGGTTTTGAAAATTTAAGGAATCAATTTTTATATATTATGGGTACAATTAGGACTTTTTGGGAAAAGGCATCATCCTGGAACAAATTTTCAGTTTCTTTTCAAGCAGTAAATTTATGTATGATAAAATTCAACTGCAGGTTTAATCTGATAGAAGTCAGTTGTACCCTCTTTTTTTGTGCATACTGTACACTTGTCAAATGGGCTTGGGGATCAAAACGTGGATAGGGATTAGAGGCATTGTAGCAGGCCTGACCTCAAAAATTCAAAGTTGAAGGGCCTAGAGAGGGAATGATACCAGAATTCTGATAAATGAAGCGTCTTAGCCATCAAGCCAAACCAGACCTGGAGCCCTACCCAGGTTCACCACCCAAGGAGTTAATGTGTCCCCAGAATCCAACAGGAACTCAAGGCCAGGTAATTACATTCTTGGCATCTTGGTCCGCGCCCAGGACGCAAGCCCGTGTGTGACCTCTCTGCTTTCCTTCATGTTTGCTCTTCCTTTCTTCCCTCCTAGCTCGACTTTCCAGGGCTGCCCTTTCTTCCAGCACTTTGACCTACACTCTGAACTTTTAATGCTAGCAGTAGTATTAAATATCCTAATCATAATAGATTTTACACCCAGAAATGTAGTGCTGCCATGGAAACGTCTAAAATATGGGACATTGGCTTAAGGCTGATTGGTGGTCAGTGAGAATTACTGGAGGCTGGAAAACAAAGATGCATTCAGTACAAGCCCCTACTGGGTGCCTTGGTCAAGGTAAGACAAGAAAGAAATGAGCTCAAGAGGGCAAGCAGAAATGAAAGAGCATAGAGGAACAGGTTTTTCTATTCAGACACTGTTATAAGTTTCTTTAAATAGTCCTTGCCGCTGCTAAGTCACTTCAGTCGTGTCCGACTCTCTGTGACCCCATAGATGGCAGCCCACTAGGCTCCGCCATCCCTGGGATTCTCCAGGCAAGAACACTGGAGTGGGTTGCCATTTTTCTCACAAAAAATCTGTGAAATTTACTAGTGGCATTTTTGCACATAAGGAAAATGAGAGTAAATAATGTGTAGGGAGTAAATAATGTGTCCCAGATCAGCTAGTAAATGGAGGAACCTGGACCTGAAGTCTTGCTATTTAAGCTCCAAAATTTATCTTTTTAACAACGTTCTCTGGTTGATTTTCAGAATATGTTGCGTACTCTGGCATCTGGATTACAATATTTCTCTTTACCTTGAACTCCTGTCAGTCTGGTGGTGCTAGTGATCAAGAATCTGCCTGCCAGTGCAGGAAAGATAGTGAGATGTGAGTTTGACCTGGATCAGGAAAATGGCAACTCACTCCAGTATTCTTGCCTGAGGAAGTCCATAGACAGAGGAGCCTGGTGGGCTGTAGTCCATAGGGTCGCAAAGAGTTGGACACGATTGAAGCAATTTAGCATACATACACCTGTCAATCTGGGTGTTTAAAATATCCATCCGGACAATCCCTCCAACTCCCCAGTTTACAACTGTTTTGCCATTTTTTATATCATGATCTTTACCAACATACCACCTTGGTATGTTACTCACAAGGTCTCTTACAACCTTTCTGTCCTCCCATTAAAGAAAAAAAGACACAAAATTTCCTTTCTCCGTAAATACCACATTCCCAATATTTCTGTTCAAATCCTTCCAGTTTTTTTTTTTTTTTTTGGTCTATCATTCCCCCACCTTGTTTCTCTTTATTAAAAAAAAAAATGTCTATCTAGGACCTGCCTTACCAGTGAATAATTTAAACTATTCTCTCACTGGAACTTTCAGCTCTCTTCCCATCTGTTTTCCATGGCACCCGCTTATCAAATTTGCAACTCTAGACCAATGTAACCATCTGCCTTCTGATCTCACTCACTGGAGAAAACCGAACAGTTGCATCCATTGGGAAACTCCCAATTATGGCTTCCAGTTGTGAAGCCATGGTCTCTTGGCTCCAAATCTACCCTTCTGTACTCTGCTGTGAGACATGGCGTATTTGTGCTGGAGCTGAGACACTGAAAGCTTCATTTTCCCCATTCTGTAGTTGATCCATAATGAACACGACCGGGCTTGGATAGGAGCAAACCTATTTGATATTCCAGTTCTTTTCATGGTAAAATATAATCTTATCATTTCAATCCATCATTTTTGAGAGTTATAGGATGAGGTGCTAATGTGAGTTAAAGAGATCTTATTTTAGATGAGAATATTAAAAATTGCAATCTTTAACATACTCTAAATACATGTAATACATGTAAATGTAATGATCTAAAATATTTAGATGTATTTAGCAAGAAACATGAACTATTTTAAATTGATACATTAGAATGAGGCTTTTCAACAAATAATAAATTGAAAATGACATTATTTTGTGTTTGATTTTAGGATAAAATAGATATTTAAGAGTAACTTAATTTCTAACATTTTGAATGAGTTAAAAGCCTTCAGAAGAGTTATAAGAATGGGACAAAGAAATTTTTTCCCTTGACCCTTCCAAGAGCAGGCTGCAGACATAATGCCCCATCACATTGTTTGGAGGTATCTAAAATAGAAGAAAATATGTGTATGTTTTTAAAAACCTGATGTATGGAGTTCTTGCATTTTGTGCTTTAGATAAAAAGGATTTGCTTTATTTGGTATCTTTTTTGTGTGTCCTGTTTCCCCTCTGATGAGAAACAAAAAATTTTCTGCCTTCTGTTTTGTAAACACTTTTCTATACTGCTTTGCAGGTGTGGATAACCTTTATTTCCAATGAGTTAAAATACCGCATTTAATGTAACTGTCACTGTTTCATCTTCTTGCTTCCTAAGGTGAGTACGAAGTTGCTTCAGTCGTGTCTGACTCTTTGTGACCCCCTGGACTGTAGCCTGCCACATTTCTCTGTCCTGGGGATTTCCCAGGTAAGAATACTGGAGTGGCTTGCCATTTCCTACTCCAGGGGATCTTCCTGACACAGGGATGGAACCCTCATCTCTTAGGTCTCTTGCATTGGCAGGTGAGTTCTTTACCACCAGCTCCACCTGGGAAGCTCTGTTTCATCTTCTTAATCTTATTTTTTTTTAAGTATTGAAAGCCTCTTGAGGTACTGTATAAAAATCTTTATCAGAGGATGTAATTTTGAATTCTGTAAAATATCCTTTTGAGGTGAAATGTGAGAATTACTATCACTTTTATGCTAAACTGGTTGCTAATGTTGATGTTTCTTAAACTTGCTGAGTTTAACCAATAGTCCACAATGGGTGTACATTAAGCAGGTGACTATTAGAAATAAAAGGACTCTACAACTGTTTGGTGGCCATGTGCGCTCTTGCAGCTGGCTGCACTCAGCAGTGTGGGAAATAGGATTGTGGGGGTGTTCTTTGTATCCCTTCTACTGATACCCATGCAGACTTGGATCATTCTTCGAGGCTCTCAAAATGCTGTTTTAAAGCTTCAGGAGGTTCATGCATTCCAGGTTAAGCCCCTTTCCTAAACTGTGTTTTTTTTTTTTTTTTTTTTTTTTAAGTTGAGATATAGCTGATTTACAATTTTGTATTAGTTTCAGGTGTACAACATAGTGATTCAAAATTTTTATAGATTCTACTCCATTTAAAGTTATTATAAAGTCTTGGCTATATTCCCTGTGCTATATTATACTATTGGCTTTTATAGTTTGTAACTAAATTTAGAAAGTGGCAGAAAATGAATAATTCCAGAGCAATAGGAAATCAGGGATTCACTTTAATTTTTAGTTTCTTTCTTTGAGTAGAGATTTATGAGAACAGATCTGCTTCTGAAACATAATTTTGATCACCTTCAAGACTTAGAGGATTGATTAAAATGGTTTATCAACAAATAACCATTAAAAAAAACTGATTTCAAATCAGTCTTCAATTTTCCTGTCATACAGCAAGTGTCTAAGTCAGAAACCAGGCCAATGTTTTATGCTTTCTGGGCACCCAGGATCTGAATTGTCTGGGGCATGTGCCTCAGTCTTGGGATTTGTGACGGCAAGCATCCTGGCTTCTAATAGTAATAGGGTGATTTGATGGTTATCTTATTTTAAATGAAAGCAACTTTCAAATTCTACCTGGTGAGCTGATCAATTTGGGATGTGCTCAGAAGTAAGGAGGAAAGTCAGATTTCAGACTTTGCCCACAGTGCCTGTTGAGCTTTGTGTTGAGGATGGTGAACAAAAGCCAGTCCATTTTGTGGTGAGAGTCCAATTGGAAAACTCAGAGAAAATACTGATCTTAGCTGAAAAATCAGTAAAGCCAATGACTAAGTGCAAAGACAGTGAGATAAAAAAGTAGCTACTTATAAGACTGAGTCTTAAGGATTTAATAATGATAAATAATAAAATAAAGCTTAATTTAAAAGGCATAGAATTAATCATTTTGCAGCTCAATATTCAAAATACAAAATTATCCTATGTTTTAGATAATAAATTCATTAATTGATATATTTTGTTCCAGATATCATTTTGGGGTTTTTGTTTTGCATGTATTGTCCTGCTTAATTTTTAAAATATTTTCTCAAGAAGGCATTGACTTTACCATTATCTAGATGAAGAGACTGAGGCTATTAAAGCAACAAAATTAGGACCTGATACAGCAGAAATTTGAACCCAGGACATATTGGTGTGACTCCAGACCCAAGCAATTTCCTTTCTCTGTATGGCCTTCCTGTAGGGCCTGGATGGTAAATTCTTGGCACTTATATTAGAATGAATCATGTTACTATTGTTTGCATTGTATTAACTCAAAAATTCATTTTTTAAAGTTTATTTTTAAATTGAAGAATAATTGCTTTACAGAATTTTGTTGGTTTCTGCCATACATCAACATGAATCAGCCATAGGCATACACATGTCCTCTCCCTCCTGAACCTCCTTCCCACCTCCCTCGCCATCCCACCCTTCTAGGTAGTCACAGAGCCCCAATTTAGCTCACAAATCTTAATGGCTTAACACAGTAGACCTTGATCTCTCATCATGCAAAGCCTAAAGGAGGAGGTGCCCTAGGTTTTAGTCATCAGACTCCCGTTGACAGTGGCTCTGCCCGCTGCAGCATGTTATTGCTTCTAAGGTTACTGGAGGTGTTGACATTTGGCTGCCAGATTTAGCAGATACAAGTACTGGCTGCTGTTGGGGGAGATCACTGAGAAGACCTGACTGCTTGCTGTAAGCTGGATCCAGGTGTGGCAGGCTCCTCACCCCGAGCCTGTCCTTGGAATGTACGCTGTCTGCCACTGCCCCCACAGTGGGAGCCACTTTCAAGGGTGCAACTTGGGGAGGGAAGTGTGTTGTTGAGACTGTCTGGGTGATATATGGGACTAAACCCAGTTACAGCCTCTGTGTAAACTTTAAAGTGAGCGAGGAGATTTACTCATCCTGTGACCACGCAAGGCAGGCCAGGTAAGTAGTTTCCTTGCTTATTAAACCTGCCACCTACCAACCTGGAGCAGGCTGCCTCTTTTTTCAGTCTCTCTTTGCCCTCTGTGCCCGGAAATTGCAAACTGACAATTGGTGAGCTGGACAGGAAACCAAAGAACTGGGTCCTGGGACCGAGGCTTCCCTGGGGGATATCCCAAGTTGGCCATTCATCTCTCTGTGGGGAGGGGTGGCTGCATGTGAGATGCTGCATGCCATGTGTGAATATGGGAGTGACGCCCAAGACACTGACTGCTATAAGTCCTTGTTTGAGGAACTGCACGCAGCACACTGTAGCATGGAAGGGAAGGAAATGCAATGCTGTGTGGTGGGCTGGCCTCTGCTGAGGGCAGTTGGGCTGGACACTGATACTCTACTAGAGGCTTAGGCTCAAGTTAGAGAATCAGAAGAAAATCTGAGATGTGAGAAGGACTTGGAGCTGTCCCTACTCTGCTGGCTTTGGGGCTGGTAGACAAGGTGGGAGAGCAGGATAAGAAGTCAGAGACCTTAGCATGCCGTTTTGCAAAGCCAGGAGAGTGCAGATTGCCTTGGATTAAAGTGTCAGTGCTTGGGATGCTAATAGGTGGGAACCCTGGGAAAGTGAGGGGAACAAAGAGGAGGATGTTGTGGTGACTGAAGTGAAAAGGACAAGATGCTCCATGCTGTCTGCTCCCTGATCCAAAGGAAAGCCAAAGCACAGTGACAGCCCCAGTGGTGGGACCGTCCTGGGTTCAGGAAGCATTGATGGTGAGAGAATACGTATTCTGCTGAGCTTATCGACACAGCTGCCAGGTTCCAACAAGAGGCCAGGAAAGTGTCCAGGCCAGGTTTCGTGTGGCTGTGGAATCGGGTCGGGGTGGGAGGCAGGTGGTGGCATTTCTCTGATGAGTGGGGGAGGCAGAGAAAATGAACAGCATGACCACACACCCTGCCTTTGCTGTGCCTGCACAGCGGGGCTGGAGGGGGGTGTTGGGATTCAAGGTACTCGTTCCTTCATAGATTGGATTATTCTAGCTCGCAAGGACACTTGGCTCAAAGAGAGGGATCTTCCTGGGCACATGGGACCCTGGAAATCTATAGAGAAGGTACAACAAATCCTTAGGGAGCTGGGAATGAAACAGGCCATCTGCTGTCTCTGAAGGCCCTGACTGGGCCTCGTTCATGGCAGGATGAGGCCAGGATACTCCGTTACGTCCCCAGTACCTGCTCTAGGACCCTGATATCCATTGTGAGCCCAGGAGTGGGACAAGGCATTTATGATGTTGGGCAATCCGCTGCTGATCTGGGGGAAGCTGACAAATAAGTATGGGGAAGACCCGAGACACAGCGGGAGCCTGAAAAGCCAGGAGGCTATCCCAGTCAGCTGTGAAGAAAGAGTCTGGTGAAAGTACCCTGGAAGCAAACGTGGTTTGACCTCATTGCCAGTGGGACCCTCCATGAAAAGATAGTCCAGCAACCCAAGGCTGTGCTGCTTGGCCCGGGACAAGCCTTACAATCTGCACGCCAGTTCAGCTCTGCCCCACCTGGTCCAGCCATACCTGTTGCCCTGCCTACTCCAGCAGTGGCCTCAGGGCTGCAGTCCTATTGGATGTTGCCTCCCATGCCCTGGGCTGAGGATGCAGGCTGGTGTTCCCTCCTGATAATGAGCAGTGAGGGCAACTGGAGGCCTCACTAGTGAGTTGAGCTCACTAGTCACTGGTCCCCCAGAAATAAGTGAAAGCTAACAGCTTTGGTTAATACTGGAACAGAATACGTGGCATCTCTCAGGAGTTTTCTGGTGCCCTTAGTGCCATCAGTAGTTACAGAGGGCACACAGTTGCCATAAGGAAAGGTTTCTTTGATGCCACATACCGGGTGTTCTGGGTTTCCCAGGTGGCGCTAGTGGTCAAGAACCAGTCTGACAGTGCGGGAGACTTACGAGACATAGGTTCGATTTCTGGGTCAGGAAGATCCCCTGGAGCAGGACATGGCATCCCACTCCAGTATTCTTACCTGGAGAATCTCATGGACAGAGGAGCCTGACAGTCAACAGTCCAGGGGGCCACAAAGAGTTGGTCACGACCAAAGGGACTTGGTGTGCGTGCACTGGGTGTTCTCCCCTGTGAGAATACGAGATTTTTAATTTCTACAATACCAGAGGACATATTGAGCACTGATATGCTACAAGGTCAAAATCTGCCAACCTCTGGTGGCAAATTCTGCCTCCAGGTCAGAGTAATCAATCCAGTGCTGAGGGATGTAACAGTTCAGTTCAGTTCAGTCGCTCAGTCGTGTCCAACTCTTTGTGACCCCATGACTCGCAGCACATCAGGCCTCCCTGTCCACCACCAACTCATGGAGTTTACCCAGACTCATGTCCATTGAGTCAGTGATGCCATCCAGCCATCTCATCCTCTGTCTTCCCCTTCTCCTCTTGCCCCCAGTCCCTCCCAGCATCAGAGACTTTTCCAATGAGTCAACTCTTCACATGAGGTGGCCAAAGTACTGGAGTTTCAGCTTTAGCATCATTCCTTCCAAAGAAATCCCAGGGCTGATCTTCAGAAATGGACTGGTTGGATCTCCTTGCAGTCCAAGGGACTCTCAAGAGTCTTCTCCAACACCACAGTTCAAAAGCATCAATTCTTCGGCACTCAGCCTTCTTCACAGTCCAACTCTCACATCCACACATGAACACAGGAAAAACCATAGCCTTGACTAGATGGATCTTTGTTGGCAAAGTAATGTCTCTGCTTTTCAATATGCCATCTAGGTTGGTCATAACTTTCCTTCCAAGGCGTAAGCGTCTTTTAATTTCATGGCTGCAGTCACCATCTGCAGTGATTTTGGAGCCCAAAAAAATAAAGTCTGACACTGTTTCCACTGTTTCCCCCTCTATTTCCCATGAAGTGATGGGACCAGATGCCATGATCTTCGTTTTCTGAATGTTGAGCTTTAAGCCAACTTTTTCACTCTCCTCTTTCGCTTTAATCAAGAGGCTTTTGAGTTCCTCTTCACTTTCTGCCATAAGGGTGGTGTCATCTGCATATCTGAGGTTATTGATATTTCTCCCGGCAATCTTGATTCCAGCTTGTGTTTCTTCCAGCCCAGCGTTTCTCATGATGTACTCTGCATATAAGTTAAATAAGCAGGGTGACAATATACAGCCTTGGCGTACTCCTTTTCCTATTTGGAACCAGTCTATTGTTTCATGTCCAGTTCTAACTGTTGCTTCCTGACCTGCATATAGGTTTCTCAAGAGGCAGATCAGGTGGTCTGGTATTCCCATCTCTTTCAGAATTTTCCACAGTTTCTTGTGATCCACACAGTCAAAGGCTTTGGCATAGTCAATAAAGCAGAAATAGATGTTTCTCTGGAACTCTCTTGCTTTTTTAATGATCCAGCAGATGTTGGCAATTTGATCTCTGGTTCCTCTGCCTTTTCTAAAACCTTTGCCTTTTCTTGAACATCTGGAAGTTCACGGTTCATGTACTGCTGAAGCTGGGAACCAGTAAATCTACTACTCCTGGGAAGAGTGGTACCTGTCAAACAATATAAATTGAGAGTTGGGCATAAGGAAAGAGGAGAAGCTATCCAAGAATTGTGCACCCAGCACACAGTGCTTTCAGCACCATCGTATGGCAAGTAAAAAAGACAATTGGCTCATGGTGGATAACTGTCATCTATCAAGAAACTGTCATTAACCACAGTGGCTGTGCCCAAAACTGTCATCACCATAGATCCTTTTCTCCTAGTCTGAGTACCATGCTGTACTACACTTAGTCAATGCTTTTTTTCAATATACTCCTGGCCTCTGAGTCACAAGATCAGTTTGTCTTCACAAGGGAGGGGCAATAATGGGCCTTTCAAGTGCTTCCCCAAGGCTGCCCATGCAGTTCCACACTGTGGCATGGGATGATAGCCTGAGATCTATTTCTGTTCTCCTTCCCCACATCATGGAACAGGGCCATTGTATTGATCTTATTGTACTGACATGTGAAGACTTTACCTCTGCTGCAGGGCACTCTGCAGATGTTTCCAGAACATCTCCCAGGGAGAGGATGTGTCCTGAACCCACAGAAAATTCCCACACGGTTTTTGGGATTCATTGGGTTGGGTATGACAAGTGTTGTCTCAGAAGCTGGGATTGATAAGATGCCAGCCTATCCAGCCCTTAAGAACGTGAAAGAGGAGCTAGCCTTCTGGGGATTTGGGGGTTTGCTGGGACTTCCACTTCCTGTCTGGCAAAGTGCCTTCTTCCCTTAGTGCTACCTGGGTAAGATGGGCAGGTGTGGGACTAGAGATCAGGGCAGGAAGCCGCCTTTGGGAGGGCAGTACTGGCAAAACAGATGAAAGCGCTGGGCTTCTCCCAAATAGGGCTACCATTTGAGTTAGATGTGTCTGTGATTCCATCTTGAGCTAGAAACAGAGAGACTTCCTAGGATATTGGTTCCAGCTCTGGAAAGGGGCAGAAACCCAATATACCTCCACAGGGGAACAGCTCTTAGCAGTGTACACAGCACTCCTGCCTAGTTTTTAAGTGTTGGTCACTTAGTCGTGTCCAACTCTTTGCAACCTCATGGACAGTAGCCCGCCAGGCTCTTCCGTCCATGGAATTCTCCAGGCAAGAATATTGTAGTGGGTAGTCATTCCCTTCTCCAGGGGATCTTCCAGACCCAGGGACTGAACCCAGGTCTCCTACATTGCAGGCAGATTCTTTATCGTCTAAGCCACCAGGGAAGCCCCTCCTCCCTAGAACCTCTTACAAAGGAGCAGCAGATCATGGTAAGAACTCCCTTTACCATCAAAGGGTGGGTTGAGAATATGTCTCATTAACCCACCTCTGCCATGGCTCAAACCCCCACATTGGCTAAGTGGCCTATTTGCAGCAGAGGAGCACTCTGTCCACCACCCACTGTTCCTAGAAATGAGGGTGCCCTGTAGAGAACCTTTAAATGCTCCCACCTCTGTATCTCTGGCAGCCCCTGCAGCCTGTAGAGACGGAGTGGGGGAAATGCCAACTGATGCCTGGTATACAGATGGGTCTGGTTGCAGCAACACAGTCACATGGACTGAAATCACTATTCAGCCAAACACTGATGCCAACTGGATGAAAATAAGAATGAAGTGCAGTAGCCAGTGAGCTGAACTCAGGCAGGTTTGACTGGTGATCATGCAAGAGCCCGGGCCGTACACTTAAGGCTGTGCTAAAGGGATGGATATTGTCACCCTGCTTATTTAACTTGTATGCAGAGTACATCATGAGAAATGCTGGGCTGGAGGAAGCACAAGCTGAAATCAAGATTGCCGGGAGAAATATCAATAACCTCAGATATGCAGATGACACCACCTTTATGGCAGAAAGTGAAAAAGAACTAAAGAGCCTCTTGATGAAAGAGGAGAGTGAAAAAGTTGGCTTAAAGCTCAACATTCAGAAAACGAAGATCATGGCATCTGGTCCCATCACTTCATGGGAAATAGATGGGGAAACAGTGTCAGACTTTATTTTTTGGGGCTCCAAAATCACTGCAGATGGTGACTGCAGCCATGAAATTAAAAGACGCTTACTCCTTGGAAGGAAAGTTATGAACAACCTAGATAGCATATTAAAAAGCAGAGACATTACTTTGTCAACAAAGGTCCATCTAGTCAAGGCTATGGCTTTTCCAGTAGTCATGTATGGATGTGAGAGTTTGACTATAAAGAAAGCTGAGCGCTGAAGAATTGATGCTTTTGGACTGTGGTGTTGGAGAAGACTCTTGAGAGTCCCTTGGACTGCAAGGAGATCCAACCAGTCCATTCTAAAGGAGATCAGTCCTGGGTGTTCATTGGAAGGACTGATGTTGAAGCTGAAAATCCAATACTTTGGCCACCTCATGTGAAGAGCTGACTCATTTGAGAAGACCCTGATGCTGGTAAGGATTTAGGGCAGGAGGAGAAGGGGATGACAGAGGATGAGATGGTTGGATGGCATCACT
Source organism: Bubalus bubalis (assembly GCF_019923935.1). NCBI lineage: Eukaryota > Metazoa > Chordata > Mammalia > Artiodactyla > Bovidae > Bubalus > Bubalus bubalis. Next base: position 21,498,931 of record NC_059176.1, read on the forward strand.
GACTCAATGGGCATGGGTTTGGGTGGACTCCGGGAGTTGGTGATGGATGGGGAGGCCTGATGTGCTGCGGTTCATGGAGTCACAAGGAGTTGGACACGACTGTGCGACTGAACTGAACTGAAAGGAATGGGATGGACCCTGTGTCTTGGACAGTGAGAAGCTGGAAGGCGGATTATCATGAATAAGCCCTCCTGGGATCAGGATATGTGGTAAAACATCTGGGCTTCCCTACTGGAGCCTGAGGCCATCCTCATGGTCTTTCACATCATGGCTCACAGGCACTGACACCCCTTGGCAGTCAGGATGCTGATGCCCTGGCCTTATTGTGAGTGCTAGAAGCTGACTCTTCAGTAGATACGGCCGATTGAGTGCATAGAAAGAACACCCACTGCAACTCCTGGTTGGGAGGGCATGGTTCCAAGGATGCTGGATTGTCCTTGAAATATGGTGACTTGGTTAATGCAGTTAACAGCATGTCCTGTGTATTCTAAGTAACACCTGAGGCAACTGCCAGAGGACTCGGGCCATACACTAGAGTTCCTAACCAGTGAAGGGTTGACAGATTACACTGGCCCCCTTCTCCATGAGTGAGTTCTCTAGGTATGCCTAGGTTTGTGTGGACACTGAGTCTGGCTTAATGCAAGCTTTTACCTGTCACTGAGGAAACCAGGCTACCACCATCAGGGGATTAAAGAAGCTGAATACCATGTGCAGATACTATTATCAAATGGGCAGTGATCAGGAATTAAATTTCCAAAGATATATATATATAAGATATATAAGACTGGGCAAAAGAACATGACACTGAATGGAGGTTCCATCTCCCTATAACCTGCAAGCAATAGCATTGATAGGAAAAATGGAATAGTAAAGCAGCAGATTAAATTGCTAACAGGTAATCAATCGCCTTGGTCAGGTGGACTAAAGGACTATCCCAGGTTTTAATACATTTCAATGATTAATCAGACTGGGGACCTCAGCTGAGACACCCGATACCATAAAGGTCTGCATGTGATGGGAGATGGCCATTGTCCTGACTCTCGTTGAGGGTCAGTGTGCTCTGTTGCTGAGAACAACATTCCGTCGCCCCTGGGAAAGGCATTGTCTATGGGGATTTGCAATGTGCTCTCCTGTGAGGTTGGGTGAGTTACTTAGAACTCCTGGGTGAGAGGGGAACTACTCAGTCTCCATTGGGAGACTGCTGTAAACAGGACCTGTTGAAATGCGCTGTACCTGGAGTGGAGCACACACCATTGAAAGAAGGGAGAAGGTGGGGGTCCTGGCCTGGGGCATCCCGCCCCCAGCCCATCTCCTCATACCTGACAGTGCTGCCTCTCCCTCCAAAGTGTGGTCTGCACAGCCAGAACCAGGCGTCATCTCAGGACCAGGCCTCAGGTGTAATTTTGGTAGAAGGAGAAGACCTCCCCATACAAGTTCCTACTTAATATCTGTCTTTTCCACCTTAGACTTCTGTTCCTTATAGTACACATAGAAGCTCATACTAAGTTCACCTAGCAAGCGTTAAATGGTAGCCAGAGCAGCCTGTCCTTACTGAGCACTGAAATGTCTTTAATGAGAAAAGCTGTCCTGAAGATGGGATGGCCTTGGACGTTACTGCGGCCTCATCATAAGGCACCTATGCCGTTATCCAAACAGTGCTGTGTGTTCATCCCTGATGAGTATGGTAATGTATCATCTTTATTACATCACATGAGGATGCACGTAAATGCCCTCAGCGGTCTGACCCCTAGCGTAGGGCACTTATTAAATCAGTGATTCTGGTCATGGTGGGAAAAATCATTACTTATGCAGAGAGCAACTTGTCTTTTGGTTACCCAAGACAAGCCTCATATTTAAGTTCCTTTGTTTAACCTACCAGTTGCCCACTTGGAGCGTTCTGCCTCTTTCTTTGGTCTCTCCTTGCTCTCTGGGTGCTGGGCCAGTTTGTGAACCAACAGTAACTAGTTGAGTTTGAATTTCAGATAAATAAAAAATACTTACTTATTTTGGGAATGATTACTTTAATCGGTGTTTTCTCTTGCATGTACCTGTACACTTCCTATGGGGTCTGCCTCCATCGTAGGGAGATGGCCACCAAACAAGCCATCTCAATGCTAATGATAACCCTCGCTGACTGCTTAGGGCACTCTTTGAAGAGGGAACCAGTCAGGAGTGGGGAATGTTGGAGAAGGTTACTGAGAGGACATGTCCCATGAGCCGGGCCCGAGTGCCTGGGGGCTTCCACCCTCTCCCCTGTCCTTGGACTGCGTGTTCTGCATGCCATTCCCACAGTGGGAACCAGTGTCAAGGACACTTGTTAGGACCATCTGGATTGTATATGTGACTGAACCCAGTTAAGCCTCTGTATAAACTTTTTTTTTTTAATTTTATTTTATTTTTAAACTTTACATAATTGTATTGGTTTTGCCAAACATCAAAATGAATCCGCCACAGGTATACATGTGTTCCCCATCCTGAACCCTCCTCCCTCCTCCCTCCCCATACCATCCCTCTGGGTCATCCCAGTGCACTAGCCCCAAGCATCCAGTATCGTGCATCGAACCTGGACTGGCAACTCGTTTCATACATGATATTTTACATGTTTCAATGCCATTCTCCCAAATCATCCCACCCTCTCCCTCTCCCACAGAGTCCATAAGACTGTTCTATACATCAGTCTCTCTTTTGCTGTCTCGTATACAGGGTTATTGTTACCATCTTTCTAAATTTCATATATATGCGTTAGTATACTGTATTGGTGTTTTTCTTTCTGGCTTACTTCACTCTGTATAATAGGCTCCAGTTTCATCCACCTCATTAGAACTGATTCAAATGTATTCTTTTTAATGGCTGAGTAATACTCCATTGTGTATATGTACCATAGCTTTCTTATCCATTCATCTGCTGATGGACATCTAGGTTGCGTCCATGTCCTGGCTATTATAAACAGTGCTGCAATGAACATTGGGGTACACGTGTCTCTTTCCCTTCTGGTTTCCTCAGTGTATATGCCCAGCAGTGGGATTGCTGGATCATAAGGCAGTTCTATTTTGGTGCAGAGAGCAACTTGTCTTTTGGTTACCCAAGACAAGCCTCATATTTAAGTTCCTTTGTTTAACCTACTAGCTGCCCACCTAGAGCATTCTGCCTCCTTCTTTGGTCTCTCCTTGCTCTCTGGGTGCTGGGCCAGTTTGTGAACCAATGGTCACTAGTTGAGTTTGAATTTCAGATAAATGATGAATAGCTTCTTTTTTAAGAAATTGAAATACAATTGATTTATAATGTGCTAATTTCTGCTATATAGCAAAGTGATTCATTTATATATATACTTTTAAAAATATTTTTTTCCATTATGGTTTATCACAGAATATTGACGATAGTTCCCTGTGCTATACAGTAAAATCTTGCTATTTATCCATTGTGTATATGGATAATATACATATAATAGTTTGCATCTGCTAATCCCAAACTCCTAGTTGATCCCTCACCCACCCCCTCCCTCTTGTCAACCACAGGTGTGTTCTTTATGTCTATGAGTCTGTTTCTGTCTCATAACAATTCAAATAACTTCTTAGGATAATTATGTCCCATGTAATATTTGGGACATTTACATTTTTAATGCATTTTATTTGCTAAATCTGGGAACCTGAATGTCAGTGCCCCTGATAAATATAAGTATGTCTCAAATATTTCTTGGGACATGCTTACACTGAACCATCATTTGTTGTTTTTCTGAAATTCAAGTTTAACTGGATGTCCTGCATTTTATCTGGCAGCCCTAATTGACCTCAAATGGAAGATGGAATGGTGGGTGAGCATGGAGCATCTCTTGGAAGGTTTTTATAGGCCAGGTCTGAAGGCGGCATACCTCAGTTCTGCCCATATTCCGTTGGTTAACAACCTGTCTGTGTTATAGTCTCACCTAGATCTAAGAGCTAGCGGTTGAAAATGTAGTCGTTGAGTAGACATTTAGCAACAGTAATATGCATGGAAGGCTGGCACAAATTGTAGACAGCTAATCATTTCTGCCTCAGCACATGAGCAGATATCACGTGCCAGATTCCAGGTGGGTCTGTGTCTGCACGTAGAAGCAACATGTCATAGTAATTGAGCACTTTGTCCAGACAAATCTTAAACCACAGGTCATTTCCTAACTAGCTATATAATATGTGGTTTGGGCCAGTTGCTTTAACTCACTGAGTCTATTTTTGCATTGATCAAATGAAGATTAAATAGAGCGTTTTTGAGAGTTCTTATTTGGGCTTCCCTGATAGCTCAGCTGGTAAAGAATCTGCCTGCAATGCGGGAGACCTGGGTTCGATCCCTGGGTTGGGAAGATCCCCTGGAGAAGGAAAAGGCTACCCACTCCAGTATTCTGGCCTGGAGAATTCCATGGACTGTATAGTCTACCGGGTCGCAAAGTGTCGGACACAACTGAGCGACTTTCACTCACTTACTCAATGAGGTTTAAATCAGATAATCCATGTAAAGTACTTTGCACAGAGTCTGGGAGCACATCGTGGTAGCTACTTCTCTGGGTCATAGATGTTGTCAGTCTGTTTACTTTGTATCTTTTTCTGTTCCTGATTTTTCTGATGTGTTCAGTTGCCCAGTGGTATCCGTCTCTTTGTGACCCATGGACTGCAGCAACCCAGGCTCCCCTGTCCCTCACCGTCTCTTGGAGTTTGCTCAAGTTCATGTTCATTGCATCAGTGATGCTGTCCAGCCATCTCATCCTCTGACACCCTCTTCTTCTGCCCTCAATCTTTCCCAGCATCAGGGACTTTTCCAATGAGTCATCTGTTTGCATCAGATGACCAAAATACAAGATTATGATGTCTAAGAGAAGGTAAAAATTAGTTCCAAACCGACACTGTAGAACTGGTAAAGCCTGGCTTTTTGGTGCTTATTTTGTGAATTATGGCTGAAAACTTAGAATTATAATTACAAAATAAATAAAGGTGGTAAAAGTTAATATGCTTTGTGTTGATAATAATTAAAAACTATGGAGAAGCTGAATACCTGCTTGGGGAAGGAAATATTTTCAAGACAGGAAAACTGTTAAAAATGAATGATAAATAATGAGTATGCATTACTTGTCAGATGTAAATATTTACCTAGTTTATTCATACACACACAAATTATTACTCTGATGTCTCGTTGCACTGCCTTATAACTTTTTCTGAGCACGCTTAGTGCTTAGAACTAAAATTATGTCGTTCTTCAGAATGATGGGTCTTATGAAGATTTATCTGTCAAGTAGCCAGCTGTGTTATGGCAGGTCATTCAGATTCTTCCTCTTCTCACTTTAATTTACTTTCGAGAGAGGGATGGCTGGCAAGGTTTAAGCAAGCATGATAAAGACTAATTAAAGAGTTGTTCCTCAAATCTCCTTGAAATTAGAGGTTGATTCACTGAAATAATTCATATTTCATAACCCAAAATAAGCAAAACTTTGAATCTTAGCAAGAAAATTGAAGAGCTATATGGATTACCCAGTTCTTTGCTGTGGAATTGTGCAATTGAATTTAGAATATAATAGAATTTGTGTTTCCAATAAAACCAACTCAGAACAGCTTTGCATCATAAAACTAAATTAGACCATAACTCCCTCTAATTAGTTTGGATAGTAATATTTTTAGTCCTTAATCACACCTTTTAGTGAAGAATTCTGAAATCTTTAGAATAAAAGTCTATTGTTTTACATCCTTGGGTGGGTAATACTTGAGAGGGGGAAGTTAACAGATGCAGTGACACAAGAGGTGATCTAAGCCATTTTTTTCATTGTTGAAGTATGGAGCTACTTTATAACTGCTGCTGCTGCTGCTGCTAAGTCGCTTCAGTCGTGTCTGACTCTGTGCGACCCCATAGACGGCAGCCCACCAGGCTCCCCCATCCCTGGGATTCTCCAGGCAAGAACACTGGAGTGGGTTGCCGTTTCCTTCTCCAATGCATGAAAGTGAAAAGTGAAAGTGAAGTTGCTCAGTCGTGTCTGACTCTAGTGACCCCATGGACTGCAGCTTACCAGGCTTCTCCGTCCATGGGATCTTCCAGGCAAAAGTACTGGAGTGGGGTGCCATTGCCTTAAATTTTTGCCATGTACTGGAGCTGCCTTGTCACGCCATCCCAGGGTGTAGAGACAACAGAGGGAGCCCTGCTCAGAGGGACCCCAAAGAGGAATGACCCAGGCAGAATGGGGTGGTTCATCTCTAAGGATTCATTGGCCTGCCTTTGCTAGTGCCTCCCACTACTCACTAGGGCGTTTCTGTGATAGCGTTCCTTCTTGTGAAATGGGCCAGAAAATGGTGTTGTGGAGAGCCATCAGAAGTGGCAAAGAGGTGACTGGACTACTCAGAGTCACTTGAATTGAGGGGGTGAATTTTATACACATTATCCAGTTGTTTGCATCCGCCTTTCATGTCATTTCCTGAATCTAGTTTGTGAGTTTTTAAAAATTGAATACTTAGAAGTATGATATAACTGCTCATATATATTCTGAATCATGATTAATGGCAGAACATATGATAATGGTCATATATTTCATTTTCTGGAAACTTCGTTAAAGTTATGAGTATCAGTTGTAAAGTTGTACAGATATCCTGTGGTGGCAATAGCTGTGCTGCGGGGAAAAGCCCTTCTCTCAGATGATTGATTTTCGGTATCTGCTCTCCTCTGTTCAAGAACCTGTCAACATTTACAGATCAATTCTTTATTGTGTGTTAAAGCCATACCACATTCCTTATTATAGTCTTCAAATCTGTCTCCCCTTGATACCTGCTATTTTCTAGGCTGAGAAAAGTGTTGTTAGACTATCACCAAGGTTTGGTTGCAGCACTTTAGAAGCAGTGAGGAGATGTGAAGATGGTGAGGCGATTGGAGTGTCCTCCGGGAGATATTTAGATGGAATCTCTGAGAGTATGTTTCAAACCAAAGAAAAGAAAAGTGAGACAGAAATTATTCTTTGATTTCTGTTCAGTGTAAATCTCAGGACAAGCTTATCGAAAGCAAGGTGTTTGCTTTGCAGTTAAAGTCCTGAGTGGAACAATGGGACTTGAATCTTCTCAGCAGTGACATTTTCATCAATGACATTAAGAATTTATTGAAAACCTGAAGGGCACATAAGAACAAACTAGAGAATGTGTCTGTGGATAGGGTGAAGTGGGTTTTGAGGGTGGAAACTGCTTGGAGGGTTGGGGTCAGATGTTCTCAGAAGACTGGCAGTGATCCCTTTAGGCATGTTTATAAAAAATGGTGAAAATTAACTAGGCAGGCTTATTTGTTCCGATTGCCCTAAATGAGTTTTATCTTCCAAATATGTTTAAACAGTAGGTAGCTATGTTGGGAAAGGAGGAGCCCTAGTGATAAATGTGCTTAGTCTTCTGTTTTGTTGTTATTGAAAAGTTGAATTAAACCACAGACTCTGGGCAAATCATTTTAGTATGATTAAAAACATTCATTACATTTCCCTCCTAAAAGCAGCTTCCCTAAAGCATGGAAAAATGTTAAAAATTCATTCACATTAAAGTCTGATTCTTTTTCTAAACTGGAGGACACAAAAGCACATTAAATTTTTTTCCCAGTGAACAGTCATTAGAATAATTAGGAATTTGCTGGTGATGAATGTCTAGAGGGAACAAGACCCTACCTTATCTTTTAGTTTTCTTCTCATAAAAACAACATTTGGTGATAACCCAATCCCTATGATTGCAATAAAAGTTTATAGCAAGTAAAGTCCATGGACATTGAGGTTGATTTGACCTTGAAGTAACAATTCCACAGTCCTACAGTTCATGAAGAGGAGGAAAAAACTTTAAAGTATGATTACTTAGACCTTGTTTGTGAGTTATCGGTCTCACCTGTATCTCTGTATGTCCTTATTTCTTTTTGTACCATTTCATGTCCTGGCAGCACCTTTCAGTTCAGTTCAGTTGAGTTCAGTTCCTCAGTCGTGTCCAACTCTTTGCGACCCCATGAATCACAGCACGCCAGGCCTCCCTGTCCATCACCAACTCCCGGAGTTCACTCAGACTCACATCCATCAAGTCGGTGATGCCATCCAGCCATCTCATCCTCTGTCATCCCCTTCTCCTCCTGCCCCCAATCCCTCCCAGCATCAGAATCTTTTCCAATGAGTCAACTCTTCGCATGAGGTGGCCAAAGGACTGGAGTTTCAGCTTTAGCATCATTCCTTCCAAAGAAATCCCAGGACTGATCTCCTTCAGAATGGACTGGTTGGATCTCCTTGCAGTCCAAGGGACTCTCAAGAGTCTTCTCCAACACCACAGTTCAAAAGCATCAATTCTTCAGCGCTCAGCCTTCTTCACAGTCCAACTCTCCCATCCATACATGACCACAGGAAAAACCATAGCCTTGACTAGATGGACCTTTGTTGGCAAAGTAATGTCTCTGCTTTTGAATATGCTATCTAGGTTGGTCATAACTTTTCTTCCAAGGAGTAAGTGTCTTTTAATCTCATGGCTGCAGTCACCATCTGCAGTGATTTTGGAGCCCAGAAAAATAAAGTCTGACACTGTTTCCACTGTTTGCCCATCTATTTCCCATGAAGTGATGAGACCAGATGCCATGGTCTTCATTTTCTGAATGGTGAGTTTTAAGCCAACTTTTTCACTCTTTTCTTTCACCTTCATCAAGAGGCTTTTGAGTTCCTCTTCACTTTCTGCCATAAGGGTAATGTCATCTGCATATCTGAGGTGATTGGTATTTCTCCCAGCAATCTTGATTCCAGCTTGTGATTCTTCCAGCCCAGCATTTCTCATGATGTACTCTGCATATAAGTTAAATAAGCAGGGTGACAATATACAGCCTTGACGTACTCCTTTTCCTATTTGGAACCAGTCTGTTGTTCCATGGCCAGTTCTAACTGTTGCTTCCTGACCTGCATACAGGTTTCTCAAGAGGCAGGTCAGGTGGTCTGGTATTCCCATCTCTTTCAGAATTTTCCACAGTTTATTGTGATCCACACAGTCAAAGGCTTTGGCATAAAGCAGAAATAGATGTTTTTCTGGAACTCTCTTGCTTTTTTAATGATCCAGTGGATGTTGGCAATTTGATCTCTGGTTCCTCTGCCTTTTCTAAAACCAGCTTGAACATCTGGAAGTTCACAGTTCACGTATTGCTGAAGCCTGGCTTGGAGAATTTTGAGCATTACTTTACTAGCGTGTGCTGCTGCTGCTGCTAAGTCGCTTCAGTCATGTCCGACTCTCTGCGACCCCATAGATGGCAGGCTCCCCCGTCCCTGGGATTTTCATGAGATGAGTGCAATTGTGCGGTAGTTTGAGCATTCTTTGGCATTGCCTTTCTTTGGGATTGGAATGAAAACTGACCTTTTCCAGTCCCGTGGCCACTGCTGAGTTTTCCAAATTTGCTGGCATATTGAGTGCAGCTCTTTCACAGCATCATCTTTCAGGATTTGAAATAGCTCAACTGGAATGCCATCACCTCCACTAGCTTTGTTTGTAGTGATGCTTTCTAAGGCTCACTTGACTTCACATTCCAGGATGTCCGGCTCTAGGTCAGTGATCACACCATCGTGATTATCTGGGTCGTGAAGATCTTTTTTCTACAGTTCTTCTGTGTATTCTTGCCACCTCTTCTTGATATCTTCTGCTTCTGTTAGGTCCATACCATTTCTGTCCTTTATCGAGCCCATCTTTGCATGAAATTTTCCTTTGGTATCTCTAATTTTCTTAAAGAGATCTCTAGTCTTTCCCATTCTGTTTTCTTCCTCTATTTCTTTGCATTGAGCACTGAGGAAGGCTTTCTTATCTCTTCTTGCTATTCTTTGTAACTCTGCATTCAGATGCTTATATCTTTCCTTTTCTCCTTTGCTTTTCGCTTCTCTTCTTTTCACAGCTATTTGTAAGGCCTCCCCAGACAGCCATTTTGCTTTTTTGCATTTCTTTTCCATGGGGATGGTCTTGATCCCTGTCTCCTGTACAATGTCACGAACCTCCATCCATAGTTCATCAGGCACTCTATCAGATCTAGTCCCTTACATCTATTTCTCACTTCCACTGTATAATCATAAGGGATTTGATTTAGGTCATACCTGAATGGTCTAGTGGTTTTCCCTACTTTCTTCAATTTAAATCTGAATCTGGCAATAAGGAGTTCATGATCTGAGCCACAGTCAGCTCCCAGTCTTGTTTTTGCTGACTGTATAGAGCTTCTCCATCTTTGGCTGGAAAGAATATAATCAATCTGATTTCGGTGTTGACTATCTGGTGATGTCCATTTGTAGAGTCTTTTCTTGTGTTGTTGGAAGAGGGTGTTTGCTATGGCCAGTGCATTTTCTTGGCAAAACTCTATTAGTCTTTGCCCTGCTTCATTCCATATTCCAAGGCCATATTTGCCTATTACTCCAGGTGTTTCTTGACTTCCTACTTTTGCATTCCAGTCCCCTATAATGAAAAGGACATCTTTTTTGGGTGTTAGTTCTAAAAGGTCTTGTAGGTCTTCATAGAACCGTTCAACTTCAGCACCTTTACCAGAGTTTTATTACATGTTATGTGTAGGGCAGTGTATTTTTAGTAACATGTATGGTTTTTCCAGTGGTCACATATGGATGTGAGAGTTGGACTGTGAAGAAAGCTGAGCACCAAAGAATTGATGCTTTTGAACCGTGGTGTTGGAGAAGACTCTTGAGAGTCCCTTGGACTGCAAGGAGATCCAACCAGTCCATCCTAAAGGAGATCAGTCTTGGGTGTTCATTGGAAGGCCTGATGCTGAAGCTGAATCTCCAATACTTTGGCCACCTGATGTGAAGAGTTGACTCATTGTAAAAGACCCTGATGCTGGGAAAAATTGGCAGCAGAAGGAGAAGGGGACGACAGAGGATGAGATGGCTGGATGGCATCACGGACTCCATGGACGTCAGTCTGAGTGAACTCTGGGAGTTGGTGATGGACAGGGAGGCCTGGCATTCTGCGATTCATGGGGTATCAAAGAGTTGGACATGCCTGAGTGACTGAACTGAACTGAACTGAAGATGCTGTTGCTCTCCCAGCTGAAATCCAGCTGAGGTCAGATATTGACTGATGGATCTGTAGATAGCATTATTAAAGAAATATCAGCTAGGAAGAGGTAATACCCTTGAAGTTAATGGATTAGCATAATAGTTTTCTCTCACTCATATGAATTCCAAAACCCTTTGTGGTAGACAGAATGATGCCCACCCTCACCCTGCAAGTCCTAATCACCTGAACCTTCCATGGCAAAAAGAACTTTGAAGATGTTACTATGTTAAGGATCTTGAGATGGAAAGATTACCCTGGATTATCTGGGTAGGCCTAGTGTAGTCACCAGGATTATTAGAGGAAGGAGGGAGGCATGACAGATGCAGAAGGCATGTGATGACACAAGTAGAGGGTTGAAGAGAGAAACTGAAAGATACTATGCTGCAGGTCTTAAAACTGGAGGGTGGTCCATGAGTTACGCAGATGGTCTCTACAAGCTCTAAAAGGGAAAGAAGCATTCTTCTCTTGAGTCTCCAGGGAAACACAGCCCTGCTGAATCCCTGTAGGACTTCTGACTCCTGAAATATAGGAGAATACATTTGTGTTGTTTTAAAAAGGCCCATAAATTAGTGGTGATTTGTTACAGCAGCCAAGGGAAACTAATATACTTTCCATGTGGTCATCCAGGGACCCAGTCTCCTTTTTTAAATTTTCTTTTTTGTTTATTTTTTGCTCCCATCCCATGGGTTTCTCTACCAGGGATTGAACCCATGCCCCCTGTCTTGGCAGCACGGAGTCTTAACCCCTGGTCTACTGGCGCAGTTCTCCAGTCTCCTTTCTTTTATGGCTCCACCAGACACCAGGCCCTTGGAGTCTGCTGCATTCAGCCAGTACATGGAAAAACAATGAAGGATGGTAGTGGGAGGTTTTTTTGCACCAGGGTGATAAGTGGCAAACACAATTTCTATTCACATTCATTCCATTGTTTTCACTCATGCCAAGATGTCATACTGACTGAAATTCTCTTTTATACTTTATGATCACTTTTATCAGCCTGGCCCTCTTCTTTATGTCATTATGCACTCCTGTCCATGCAGCTGCTCATGCTAGACATCTGGTAGTCATTTTTGATACCTCCATCTTGCCTCATCTCCTACTTCCAATCTGTTACTGAGTCCTAGTGATTCTGCTGCTGCTGCTGCTGCTAAATCGCTTCAGTTGTGTCCGACTCTGTGTGACCCCATAGACGGCAGCCCACCAGGCTCCCCCGTCCCTGGGATTCTCCAGGCAAGAACACTGGAGTGGGTTGCCATTTCCTTCTCCAATGCATGAAAGTGATAAGTGAAAGTGAAGTCACTCAGTCATATCCGACTCATAGCAACCCCATGGACTGCAGCCTCCCAGGCTCCTCCGTCCATGGGATTTTCCAGGCAGGAGTACTGGAGTGGGGTGCCATTGCGTTCTCCGCTTAGTGATTCTACCAAACCTCAAATCTATCACTTTACCTCATCTCCACTGCCACCATCCTCTTCCAAATACCCATAAGGCTACAGTCAGTGTAGCTGTGCATTTAGGAAGACGATGTAAACTTCTTGGTGAGTAGGTAGTCTGCTTTTGCTATAGATGCCAAACTGAGTAATCAGCTGCTGGTCATTGTTTTTTCATCATAGCCATAATTTGATATTGGATTTTAAATAACTTTAGCTTTTCAAAATGTTAAATATTGTAAGGGTAAGTCTTGGGGTGTTTTTCTCATTTTAAGGATGCATTTAAAGGTCTGTAGTGACCTCAAGCCCTTGAGATGAAGGCAAAAAAATAATTAGCAAATTAAAAAAAATACATTCATGGCTCTAATGGTAAATTAACTTGACTGATATGAGCCAGAAAGCCTGGGGTAGACATGAACAAATTCAAATAATTAAGTTCACTCTCTTTTTGAGAAATGATTTTGCCTTCATGTCTCAGCACTATTGATGAGCTATGTTGGGCCCATGAGCATCAGCCTTGCTTACCACTTTCTTCAGTGTATTGAGCAAGTTAACGCCCTGGGGAGCATGTGAGTAGATGGTGTGAGCCTTGAAATATTACTCTGTCACACTTTACCAGATGAGTTTTATCTGAATACCAGATGGTGGCACCTCATTTGTATCTTCACAAATATGCGATTCTTTTATTTTATTTTTTTTAAAGAAGAAATATACATCATACTGATCCCAGAAAAATATAAAAAGGATTGTATTTTTCTACAGTCTTGCCTCATCATTCTGTTTTAAATAAGTCATATTGCAACATTTGTTGTTCAGTTGCTTGGTAGTGTCTCTTTGCAACTCCATGGACTGCAGCATGCCGGGTTTCCCTGTCCTTCACTGTCTCCTGGAGTTTGCTCAAACTCATGTCCATTGAGTCAATGACAACCATGTATTACAACATATGTGTTTAATGTATATTTTAATATTTTAAAACACTATTTTGAAATATTCCAATATTTTTCATGCTATAAAGTGACACGTGTTCATACCAAAACAAGTAGAAGGAATAGGTAAGAGTCCATCATACTGATTTAGAAAATATTAATTTGGTCCATATTCTTCTATAAATATATTGATATATCCTTCTCAAGAGCTCACCTTTTAAAGTATTCTTACCTGTACCCAAGATGCTATACTGAAAAACCATTTTCTTCAGACTTTGTGATCTTCTTATCAAACACCTTCTTATCCACTTCATTATAGGATACTCCCGTGTACACAGTTCTTATGCTAGGTATCTGGTAATCATTTTCAGTTCTTCCCTCTCTTTTACCTCCCACATCCAATCCGTTACCGAGTCCTATTGATTGTAACTAACTTTATCCAGTTTCTTTCATCTCTACTGCTACCACCTGCTTACTCGTCCATGCATGTCTTTCTTCCTGCCTAAAACACTTCCCTTTCTCTGTATCCCTGCCCCTAGCTTTCCCAAGGCTACTTTCTTACTCACCATCACCTTCCTAATAACTGCTTGCCCTTTAGATTTCATTTCTTGGTATTGTTTCTTCCAGGAAGCCTTTTCTGATAAACGCATAGAGACTGCCTTCTGTATGCTCTGTTAGCACCATATGCATATCTCTGTCATACCACTTAACACCACAGTATTGCATTGTGTTTACTTATATACTCTTCACTGTGTTCCTAATGCTTAAAAAATTCCTCCCCTTGCAGGATGGTCATACATTGTTGAATGGATAAATAAATAAAGTAGGAAATGAGGCTGAGTGGTTAAATGGGATCAGTTTTAGCCTCTGAGAACTATATCGATTTTTGAGTAAAAGAGTGATGCAGAAACACGTAGCTTTAGAACTGGCAGTATTATGGAGGTGAAAAGAAACAAGATAAACTAGAGAGTCCTGAGATTGTTGCTTGACCTCAGAGTGAAGTAATGAGGACATTGACTTTTGTTATTGGGAATAAGGAGGTATGAATGTGAGAATGCTCAAATCAATAAACAAAAGCTTGCTCCTTTCTGGTCATGGTGGGGTTAGATAATAGAAATAGAACTCTCAGGGTTCCATTCCAAATAACTAAGAGAGGAAATTTCAAGAGAAGAGGTGATGGTTACCAGCTGGAAGGACACTTTGAGGAAAAAATGTGGACGATCACTAAAGGTAGCCCTCTTCTTTCCTGCCACCCGCTCTTCAGTAATGAGGCCACTTGGTTGAACTCCTTCTGTTCTGGTTACATGTTGCAGCCAGCACAGCAGGTAGGGATCAAAAGTGTTCATCACACAGTTTGGGAAAAAGAAACTAGAGACAGAATTAAGGGTTTAAAGATGGGACCGGGGGGCTCAAGACCTCTTAGATCAAGAGCCCTGTTCCTCAGAGCCACATCACTTTTATTTAGTGTGTTTGCAACCAGAAAGTATCTGCTGTGTTACGATGAAATCAGCCTCCTGTGTCCGTGGTCACGTCTCCCATTTTATTGATTACTTCAAACTATATTTATTATTTTCTTGTACAAGGGGTTTCACTTAGCTGGAGGTCATAGACCTGCATATGCCTTGGGAAAACATCTTGGTGTGTGCACAAGCAGCGTTCTGAACTTGTGCTTGACCCGGCGTTCCAAGGTCCACACTATGTTTTTCCTTAGCTTAGCAGGGCATGCTGACCCCAACTAATGAACCTGATGTACTTTTATTTGGGTTATGCTGAATTGCTATATTTTGTTTTTATTCTTTTCCCATGGTGATTTTCTCATGGCTTAGCCAGAGCAACAGGTGGCTGACTATTAACCCCTACAGTTACACAAACTTTTTCCCAGGGGGAGGGGAATCTCACTGTTCCTCTGGGTAGTGTATTTATTCTCCCAAGGGCTGCTTTATGTTTTTCTTAGTTTGCATTTTAACCCAGACTAGTTTTAAAAGTAATATAAGGAACGGCACACAACATAATCTGTCATCCCAAAGTTGGAAAACAGCCAGGAGGTTAATTCCTGGTGTTTGCAAATACTGAGGAAACACTCCCGGACAACATATGTACTTGTATGTAGGTCATGCAATGGATCATAATAATAAACAATAACATTTTTAGCAAAAAGGAAAAAAGATGTCAACATAAAGCCATAATTAATGAGCAAGTATTTAAAACTGGCTTACAATATTCAATGTATTACTGTATTCAAACAATATGTTGAATGTATAATTATATATCAATATATTACTATTGTGTGGGATCAGATCAGATCAGATCAGTCGCTCAGTCGTGTCCGACTCTTTGCGACCCCGTGAATCACAGCACGCCAGACCTCCCTGTCCATCACCAACTCCCGGAGTTCACTCAGACTCATGTCCATCGAGTCAGTGATGCCATCCAGCCATCTCATCCTCTGTCGTCCCCTTCTCCTCCTGCCCCCAATCCCTCCCAGCATCAGAGTCTTTTCCAATGAGTCAACTCTCCGCATGAGGTGGCCAAAGTACTGGAGTTTCAGCTTTAGCATCATTCCCTCCAAAGAAATCCCAGGGCTGATCTCCTTCAGAATGGACTGGTTGGATCTCCTTGCAGTCCAAGGGACTCTCAAGAGTCTTCTCCAATCCCACAGTTCAAAAGCATCATGTGTGAGGAGGAGCCAAGATGGCGGAGGAGTAGGACGGGGAGAACACTTTCTCCCCCACAAATTCATCAAAAGAGCATTTAAACGTCGAGTAAATTCCACAAAACAACTTCTGAATGCCGGCAGAGGACATCAGGCACCCAGAAAAGCAACCCAACTCTTCGAAAGGAGGTAGGGAAAAAATATAAAAGACAAAAAAAGAGGGAGGGACGGAGTTCCATCCCGGGAAGGGAGTCTTAAAAAGAGAGAAGTTTCCAAACACCAGGAAACCTTCTCACTGCCGAATCTGTGCCGAGCTTTGGAAGCACAGAGGGCAATATAAAAGGGGGGAAAAATAAATAAACAATTAAAAATCGCAGATTGTGAGCCCTACGGTAACTCCCCCAGCGGAGAAGCAGCGCAGACGCCTGCACACGGCATTAGCAAGCGGGGGCTGGGCAGGGAAGCGCGGCGCGGGCTGTGTCCCTTAGAGTAAGAATCGGCCGAATGTCCTGAGAGCTATCTGAGCGAAATAATTTGGGCTAGCAAACCAGACTGTGGGATATCTACCACGTGAAAAGCCAGCCCTAACCTAAGACACCGCCAGGCCCGCGCACAGAACAAAGGATTGAACAGAGATAGCTGGTTGTAGACCTTCCCCCTCCGGTGACAGGCAGCCAGAGCCAGAAGGGGGCAATCGCAGCCCAAGAGAGACACTATCTATAAAACTGTAAGCAGGCTTCTTTGCTAACTAAAACTTCTTGGGGGTCTGGACGGTCAACATCTGCCTGAGAAGGTGCACCGGTTTTACACCCAGATAACCGAGTGGCAGGGAGGCGATAAGTCGCAGCATTGGCGCCCGCCAAACATATCACCTGAGCTGCTCGGATCTGGGAAGAGCACAAAACGCAGGTCCAACCGAGTCTGCGCCTCTGAGGACTACCCGAGTGCCCGAACCTGAGCGGCTTGGACCTGGGAGCTCAGCCCAGGGCTGGCCTCTGATTGTTCCTGGCGGAACAACCTAGAGCCCGAGCAGTGTGGGCAGGGAGGCTACACGCGCCTGAGCGGGGGCAGACCCAGTGTGGCTGAGGCACTGCGAGCGCATGCCAGTGTTATCTGTTTGCAGCATCCCTCCCTCCCCACAGCGTGGCTGAACAAGTGAGCCTAAATAAAATTAAAAAAAATAGTGTCCTCCACCATCCCCTTTGCATCAGGGCGGGAACCAGACACTGAAGAGACCAGCAAACAGAAGAAGCTATAACAGAGAGAAACGCCTTGGAAGCTACAGGCCATAGATTAAAACCCTGTAGTTACTACGGACTGCATAGGAAGGAGCCTATAGATCTTGAGAAATATAAGTCAGACCAAGGAACTAGCCAAAAATGAACTGAACCCACAATACTCACAACAAAACCAGAGAAAGACATAGATATATTTTTACTATTTTTACGATCAATCTTTCTTTCTTTTTTCTTTTTTTTAAATTAAAAAAAAATTTAAGTCCTCTATTGTCCTTTAATTTTCACTTTTATAACTATTACTTTGCAAAAAAAAAAAAAAGACCTTTTTTTTTCTTCTTCAGCAAACTTCATATATATATTTTATAATTTTTTGACCGTGTTTTTTTTTTTTTTTTTTCTTTTTCTTCTTTTCCTTAACATTGTATTTTTGAAATTCCAAGCTCTACTCTAGATTTTTAATTTTAGCCTTTTGGTATATGTTATCAATTTTGTACCTATAGTTTTTTTTTCATAATTTCTGTGACTTTTTTTCCCCTCTGTTTCTTTCTCTTCTTCTTTTGTATAACATCATACATCTGCAATTCCAAACTCAAGATTTTTAATTTATGCTTTTTGGTATTTGATATCAATTTTGTATCTGTATTTTCTTTATAATTTTTGCGACATTGTTTTTGTTGGTTTTTTTGTTTTCTCTCTTTATTTTTCTTCTTCTTTTTTTTAACATTGTATTTTTGAAATTCCAAACTCTACTCTAGATTTTTAACTTTTGCTTTTTGGTATTAGTTATCAATTTTGTACCTGTAGTTTCTTTATAATTTTCACAACCTTGTTTGTTTTTCTTTGTTCGTTTTTTCTCTTTCTTTTCCTTCTTCTTTTCTTTAACATCGTATTTTTGAAATTCCAAACTCTACTCTAGATTTTTAATTTTAGCCTTTTGGTATATGTTATCAATTTTGTACATATAGTTTTTTTTTTATAATTTCTGTGACTTTTTTTTTCTTTTTTCCCCCCTCTGTTTCTTTCTCTTCTTCTTTTATATAACATCATATATCTGCAATTCCAAACTCGACTCAAGATTTTTAATTTATGCCTTTTGGTATTTGATATCAATTTTGTACCTGTATTTTCTGTATAATTTTTGTGACATTGTTTTTGTTGGTTTGTTTGTTTTCTCTCTTTATTTTTCTTCTTCTTCTTTTTTTTTTTAACATTGTATTTTTGAAATTCCAAACTCACTCTAGATTTTTAATTTTTGCTTTTTGATATTAGTTATCAATTTTGTACCTGTAGTTTCTTTATAATTTTTGCAACCTTGTTTGTTTTTCTTTGTTCGTTTTTTCTCTCTTTCTTTTCCTTCTTCTTTTCATTAACATTGCATTTTTGAAATTCCAAACTCTACTCTAGATTTTTAATTTTTGCTTTTATGTATTTGTTACCAATTTTGTACCTTTAAAAACCCAATCTTCAGGACCCATTTTTCACTAGGGAACGAGATTACTGGCTTGACTGCTCTCTCTCCCTTTGGACTCTCCGTTTTCTCCACCAGGTCGCCTGTATCTCCTCCCTAACCCCTCTCTACTCTACCCAACTCTGTGAATTTCTGTGTTTCCAGACGGTGGGGAACATTTAGGGAACTGATTACTGGCTGGATCTGTCTCCCTCCTTTTCATTTCCCCCTTTTATCCTTCTGGCCACCTCTGTCTCCTGCCTCCTTCTTCCCTTCTCTGTATAACTCTGTGAACATCTCTGAGCGGTCCAGTTGTGGAATGCACATAAGGAAGTGACTACTGGCTAGCCCACTCTCTCCACTATTGATTCCACCTCATCTCATTTGGGTCACCTCTAACTCCCTCCTCCCAATTCTCTTCTCCATGTAACGCTGTGAACCTCTCTGAGTGACCCTCACAGTAGAGAAACTTTTCATCTTTAACGCAGATGTTTTATCAATGGTGCTGTATAGAAGGAGAAGTTTTGAAACTACTCTAAAAATAAGACCGATAACTGGAAGTAGGAGGCTTAAGTCCAAACCCTGACTCCAGGGAACTCCTGACTCCAAGGAACATTAATTGACAGGAGCTCATCAAACGCCTCCATACCGACACTGAAACCAAGCACCACACAAGGGCCAACAAGTTCCAGGGCAAGACATACCAAGCAAATTCTCTAGCAACAGAGGAACACAGCCCTGAGCTTCAAGATACAGGCTGCCCAAAGTCACCTCAAAACCATAGACATCTCATAACTCATTACTGGACATTTCATTACACTCCAGAGAGAAGAAATACAGCTCCATCCACCAGAACATCGACACAAGCTTCCCTAACCAGGAAACCTTGACAAGCCACCTGTACAAACCCACACACAGTGAGGAAACGCCACAATAAAGAGAACTCCACAAACTGCCAGAATACAGAAAGGACACCCCAAACTCAGCAATTTAAACAAGATGAAGAGACAGAGGAATAGCCAGCAGATAAAGGAACAGGATAAATGCCCACCAAACCAAACAAAAGAGGAAGAGATAGGGAATCTACCTGATAAAGAATTCTGAATAATGATAGTGAAATTGATCCAAAATCTTGAAATCAAAATGGAATCACAGATAAATAGCCTGGAGGCAAGGATTGAGAAGATGCAAGAAAGGTTTAACAAGGACTTAGAAGAAATAAAAAAGAGTCAATATATAATGAATAATGCAATAAGTGAAATTAAAAACACTCTGAAGGCAACAAATAGTAGAATAACAGAGGCAGAAGATAGGATTAGTGAATTAGAAGACAGAATGGTAGAAATAAATGAATCAGAGAGGATAAAAGAAAAACGAATTAAAAGAAATGAGGACAATCTCAGAGACCTCCAGGACAACATTAAACGCTACAACATTTGAATCATAGGGGTCGCAGAAGAAGAAGAACAAAAGAAAGACCATGAGAAAATACTTGAGGAGATAATAGTTGAAAACTTCCCTAAAATGGGGAAGGAAATAATCACCCAAGTCCAAGAAACCCAGAGAGTCCCTAACAGGATAAACCCAAGGTGAAACACCCCAAGACACATATTAATCAAATTAACAAAGATCAAACACAAAGAACAAATATTAAAAGCAGCAAGGGAAAAACAACAAATAACACACAAGGGAATACCCATAAGGATAACAGCTGATTTTTCAATAGAAACTCTTCAAGCCAGGAGGGAATGGCAAGACATACTTAAAATGATGAAAGAAAATAACCTACAGCCCAGATTATTGTACCCAGCAAGGATCTCATTCAAGTATGAAGGAGAAATCAAAAGCTTTACAGACAAGCAAAAGCTGAGAGAATTCTGCACCACCAAACCAGCTCTCCAACAAATACTAAAGGATATTCTCTAGACAGGAAACACAAAAACGGTGTATAAATTCGAACCCAAAACAATAAAGTAAATGGCAACGGGATCATACTTATCAGTAATTACCTTAAACGTAAATGGGTTGAATGCCCCAACCAGAAGACAAAGACTGGCTGAATGGATACAAAAACAAGACCCCTACATATGTTGTCTACAAGAGACCTACCTGAAATCAGGGGACACATACAGACTGAAAGTGAAGGGCTGGAAAAAGATCTTCCATGCAAATAGGGACCAAAAGAAAGCAGGAGTAGCAATACTCATATCAGATCAAATAGACTTTAAAACAAAGACTGTGAAAAGAGACAAAGATGGTCACTACATAATGATCAAAGGATCAATCCAAGAAGAAGATATAACAATTATAAATATATATGCACCCAACACGGGAGCACCGCAGTATGTAAGACAAGTGCTAACAAGTATGAAAGGAGAAATTAACAATAACACAATAATAGTGGGAGACTTTAATACCCCACTCACACCTATGGATAGATCAACTAAACAGAAAATTAACAAGGAAACACAAACTTTAAACAATACAATAGACCAGTTAGACCTAATTGATATCTATAGGACATTTCATCCCAAACAATGAATTTCACCTTTTTCTCAAGTGCACATGGAACCTTCTCCAGGATAGATCACATCCTGGGCCATAAAGCTAGCCTTGGTAAATTCAAAAAAATAGAAATCATTCCAAGCATCTTTTCTGACCACAATGCAGTAAGATTAGATCTCAATTACAAGAGAAAAACTATTAAAAATTCCAACATATGGAGGCTGAACAACACGCTGCTGAATAACCAACAAATCACAGAAGAAATCAAAAAAGAAATCAAAATTTGCATAGAAACGAATGAAAATGAAAACACAACAACCCAAAACCTGTGGGACAAGGTAAAAGCAGTCCTAAGGGGAAAGTTCATAGCAATACAGGCACACCTCAAGAAACAAGAAAAAAGTCAAATAAATAACCTAACTCTACACTTAAAGCAACTAGAAAAGGAAGAAATGAAGAACCCCAGGGTTAGTAGAAGGAAAGAAATCTTAAAACTTGGAGCAGAAATAAATGCAAAAGAAACAAAAGAGATCATAGCAAAAATCAACAAAGCCAAAAGCTGGTTTTTTGAAAGGATAAATAAAATTGACAAACCATTAGCCAGACTCATCAAGAAACAAAGGGAGAAAAATCAAATCAATAAAATTAGAAATGAAAATGGAGAGATCACAACAGACGACACAGAAATACAAAGGATCATAAGAGACTACTATCAACAATTATATGCCAATAAAATGGACAACGTGGAAGAAATGAACAAATTCTTAGAAAAGTACAACTTTCCAAAACTTGATCAGGAAGAAATAGAAAATCTTAACAGACCCATCACAAGCACGGAAATTGAAACTGTAATCAAAAATCTTCCAGCAAACAAAAGCCCAGGTCCAGACGGCTTCACAGCTGAATTCTACCAAAAATTTAGAGAAGAGCTAACACCTATCCTGCTCAAACTCTTCCAGAAAATTGCAGAGGATGGTAAACTTCCAAACTCATTCTATGAGGCCACCATCTCCCTAATACCAAAACCTGACAAAGATCCCACAAAAAAAGAAAACTACAGGTCAATATCACTGATGAACATAGATGCAAAAATCCTTAACAAAATTCTAGCAATCAGAATCCAACAACACATTAAAAAGATCATACACCATGACCAAGTGGGCTTTATCCCAGGGATGCAAGGATTCTTCAATATCCGCAAATCAATCAATGTAATACACCACATTAACAAATTGAAAAATAAAAACCATAGGATTATCTCAATAGATGCAGAGAAAGCCTTTGACAAAATTCAACATCCATTTATGATCAAAACTCTCCAGAAAGCAGGAATAGAAGGAATATACCTCAACATAATAAAAGCTAAATATGACAAACCCGCAGCAAACATTATCCTCAATGGTGAAAAATTGAAAGCATTTCCTCTAAAGTCAGGAACAAGACAAGGGTGCCCACTCTCACCATTACTATTCAACATAGTTTTGGAAGTTTTGGCCACAGCAATCAGAGCAGAAAAAGAAATAAAAGGAATCCAAATTGGAAAAGAAGAAGTAAAGCTCTCACTGTTTGCAGATGACATGATCCTCTACATAGAAAACCCTAAAGACTCCACCAGAAAATTACTAGAACTAATCAATGACTATAGTAAAGTTGCAGGATATAAAATCAACACACAGAAATCCCTTGCATTCCTATACACTAATAATGAGAAAACAGAAAGAGAAATTAAGGAAACAATTCCATTCACCATTGCAACGGAAAGAATAAAATACTTAGGAATATATCTACCTAAAGAAACTAAAGACCTATATATAGAAAACTATAAAACACTGGTGAAAGAAATCAAAGAGGACACTAACAGATGGAGAAATATACCATGTTCATGGATTGGAAGAATCAATGTAGTGAAAATGAGTATACTACCCAAAGCAATCTATAGATTCAATGCAATCCCTATCAAGCTACCAACAGCATTCTTCACAGAGCTAGAACAAATAATTTCACAATTTGTATGGAAAAACAAAAAACCTCGAATAGCCAAAGCGATCTTGAGAAAGAAGAATGGAACGGGAGGAATCAACCTACCTGACTTCAGGCTCTACTACAAAGCCACAGTTATCAAGACAGTATGGTACTGGCACAAAGACAGAAATATAGATCAATGGAACAAAATAGAAAGCCCAGAGATAAATCCACGCACATATGGACACCTTATCTTCGACAAAGGAGGCAAGAATATACAATGGATTAAAGACAATCTCTTTAACAAGTGGTGCTGGGAACTCTGGTCAACCACTTGTAAAAGAATGAAACTAGAACACTTTCTAACACCATACACAAAAATAAACTCAAAATGGATTAAAGATCTAAACATAAGACCAGAAACTATAAAACTCCTAGAGGAGAACATAGGCAAAACACTCTCTGACATACATCACAGCAGGATCCTCTATGACCCACCTCCCAGAATATTGGAAATAAAAGCAAAAATAAACAAATGGGACCTAATTAACCTTAAAAGCTTCTGCACATCAAAGGAAACTATTAGCAAGGTGAAAAGACAGCCTTCAGAATGGGAGAAGATAATAGCAAATGAAGCAACTGACAAACAACTAATCTCGAGAATATACAAGCAACTCCTACAGCTCAACTCCAGAAAAATAAATGACCCAATCAAAAAATGGGCCAAAGAACTAAATAGACATTTCTCCAAAGAAGACATACAGATGGCTAACAAACACATGAAAAGATGCTCAACATCACTCATTATCAGAGAAATGCAAATCAAAACCACTATGAGGTACCATTTCACACCAGTCAGAATGGCTGCAATCCAAAAGTCTACAAGTAATAAATGCTGGAGAGGGTGTGGAGAAAAGGGAACCCTCTTACACTGTTGGTGGGAATGCAAACTAGTACAGCCACTATGGAGAACAGTGTGGAGATTCCTTAAAAAACTGGAAATAGACATACCTTATGATCCAGCAATCCCACTGCTGGGCATACACACTGAGAAAACCAGAAGGGAAAGAGACACGAGTACCCCAATGTTCATCGCAGCACTGTTTATAATAGCCAGGACATGGAAGCAACCTAGATGTCCATCAGCAGATGAATGGATAAGCAAGCTGTGGTACATATACACAATGGAGTATTATTCAGCCATTAAAAAGAATACATTGAATCAGTTCTAATGAGGTGGATGAAACTGGAGCCTATTATACAGAGTGAAGTAAGCCAGAAAGAAAAACACCAATACAGTATACTAACGCATATATATGGAATTTAGAAAGATGGTAACAATAACCCTGTGTACGAGACAGCAAAAGAGACACTGATGTATAGAACAGTCTTATGGACTCTGTGGGAGAGGGAGAGGGTGGGAAGATTTGGGAGAATGGCATTGAAACATGTAAAATATCATGTATGAAATGAGTTGCCAGTCCAGGTCCGATGCACGATACTGGATGCTTGGGGCTGGTGCACTGGGACGACCCAGAGGGATGGAATGGGGAGGGAGGAGGGAGGAGGGTTCAGGATGGGGAACACATGTAAACCTGTGGCGGATTCATTTTGATATTTGGCAAATCTAATACAGTTATGTAAAGTTTAAAAAAAAAATAAAATTTAAAAAAAAAAAAAAAAACAAAAAAAAAAAAAAAAAAAAAAAAAAAAAAAAAAAAAAAAGAATAAAATACTTAGGAATGTATCTACCTAAAGAAACTAAAGACCTATATATAGAAAACTATAAAACACTGGTGAAAGAAATCAAAGAGGACAGTAACAGATGGAGAAATATACCATGTTCATGGATTGGAAGAATCAATATAGTGAAAATGAGTATATTACCCAAAGCAATTTATAGATTCAATGCAATCCCCATCAAGCTACCAACAGTATTCTTCACAGAGCTAGAACAAATAATTTCACAATTTGTATGGAAATACAAAAAACCCTCAAATAGCCAAAGCAATCTTGAGAAAGAAGAATGGAACTGGAGGAATCAACCTACCTGACTTCAGGCTCTACTACAAAGCCACAGTCATCAAGACAGTATGGTACTGGCACAAAGACAGAAATATTGATCAATGGAACAAAATAGAAAGCCCAGAGATAAATCCACGCACATATGGACACCTTATGTTTGACAAAGGAGGCAAGAATATACAATGGATTAAAGACAATCTCTTTAACAAGTGGTGCTGGGAAATCTGGTCAACCACTTGTAGAAGAATGAAACTAGAACACTTTCTAACACCATACACAAAAATAAACTCACAATGGATTAAAGATCTAAACGTAAGACCAGAAACTATAAAACTCCTAGAGGAGAACAAAGGCAAAACACTCTCTGACATACATCACAGCAGGATCCTCTATGACCCACCTCCCAGAATATCGGAAATAAAAGCAAAAATAAACAAATGGGACCTAATTAACCTTAAAAGCTTCTGCACATCAAAGGAAACTATTAGCAAGGTGAAAAGACAGCCTTCAGAATGGGAGAAGATAATAGCAAATGAAGCAACTGACAAACAACTAATCTCCAGAATATATAAGCAACTCCTACAGCTCAACTCCAGAAAAATAAATGACCCAATCAAAAAATGGGCCAAAGAACTAAATAGACATTTCTCCAAAGAAGACATACAGATGGCTAACAAACACATGAAAAGATGCTCAACATCACTCATTATCAGAGAAATGCAAATCAAACCACTATGAGGTACCATTTCACACCAGTCAGAATGGCTGCGATCCAAAAGTCTACAAGTAATAAATGCTGGAGAGGGTGTGGAGAAAAGGGAACCCTCTTACACTGTTGGTGGGAATGCAAACTAGTACAGCCACTATGGAGAACAGTGTGGAGATTCCTGAAAAAACTGGAAATAGAATTGCCTTATGATCCAGCAATCCCACTGCTGGGCATACACACTGAGGAAACCAGAAGGGAAAGAGACACGTGTACCCCAATGTTCATCGCAGCACTGTTTATAATAGCCAGGACATGGAAGCAACCTAGATGTCCATCAGCAGATGAATGGACAAGAAAGCTGTGGTACATATACACAATGGAGTATTACTCAGCCATTAAAAAGAATACATTTGAATCAGTTCTAATGAGGTGGATGAAACTGGAGCCTATTATACAGAGTGAAGTAAGCCAGAAAGAAAAACACCAATACAGTATACTAATGCATATATATGGAATTTAGAAAGATGGTAACAATAACCCTGTGTACGAGACAGCAAAAGAGACACTGATGTATAGAACAGTCTTATGGACTCTGTGAGAGAGGGAGAGGGTGGGAAGATTTGGGAGAATGGCATTGAAACATGTAAAATATCATGTATGAAACGAGTTGCCAGTCCAGGTTCGATGCACGATACTGGATGCTTGGGGCTAGTGCACTGGGACGACCCAGAGGGATGGTATGGGGAGGGAGGAGGGAGGAGGGTTCAGGATGGGGAACACATGTATACCTGTGGTGGACTCATTTTGATATTTGGGAAAACTAATACAATTATGTAAAGTTTAAAAAAAAAAACACAAAAGCATCATGTGTGTGTAAAGAGTATTGTGTGGTGTATGTGTAAGGAGTATAAAGAGTAATCTTTGCTCTCATGGAGCTTATATGGATGAGGAAGTAAGTTGTAGTTTTGTGGAAGTATAAATAAAAATACAACAGTATCTAATTTAATGTGTAATTGTATGATTAATTAAGGCTTTGGGTTTAGGTA
Source organism: Bubalus bubalis (assembly GCF_019923935.1). Classification (NCBI taxonomy): domain Eukaryota; kingdom Metazoa; phylum Chordata; class Mammalia; order Artiodactyla; family Bovidae; genus Bubalus; species Bubalus bubalis. The sequence continues at coordinate 21,525,905 of NC_059176.1, forward strand.
GCAAATCAACTCAAGGAAAATTAAGCAAAAAAAGGGAATTTATAATGAGGAGACAGGACTATATATCACAAGAGCAGGAATGCATCAGGGACTCTGAAAAAAAGCTGGAAATATTGGAAAGTCATTAGCTCCTTTCTGTTTTCTAGCCCCTCACCCCTCAACTGACTCATTTCCTAAGGTGCTCCAGAGTGCCTATATTGGCATGTGGCAGACTGGCTATTTGATTCCAAATCAGATTTTCAGCTGAAGAAATCTGATTGTGTTAATTGGTTTGAGTATCCATCCTCAGTCCCACCAACCATTATGTGTAGTAGAAATAGAGCTGTCAGGGTTCAGAGACAATTTCAGAGAAGATGCCCATTATACTGAAAATATTTTGTTTAGGAGTATTTATCCTTATTTTTACCACCAGTCGGTGTGGCTGAACCATTAGATTCCAAACGGATAACAGGTCCAGGGTTGGAAAAATAATGAGGACTTGTCATGGTGACCCATGATTTGGTCAGAATTTCTGTTTGGTGCTGTGGAAATTTTTTTCTATCGAACGGATGTTTGCACCTACATTAATCACAGCTACTCTTGGTGGGAATGTCACTCTGCTGTCTGTCATGCTTTTCTTCCCTGTATTTCAAAGGAGTGTAGGATTCCATCTTTGTTACCAAATTAACTTTTATTAAGTATAGCAGAGACAGCCTCAGCGTTGAGGACAGGTCTGTAAATGCTCAGGAGAGCACAGAATTTTTATTACTTATGTGTGGTTCTCTCTCCAAGTTTAACATTATTTGCACTCTCCCTATCTTCAGTTTCTGTTAATGTGATGTCTTGGTAGGAAAGTATATGAAAACTGTGGTTCTTTCAAAACGTCTTCTAATGTGCCATGGGACTAAGTGGACACAATGGCAGTAGAGTGCCGGAGATGGGATGTTTCATTATAGTTCAGATGGCTTGAACTGAATGCTGAGAAGATCTTGGATGGCTATTAAAATTGTCCTTGATATGATCTTGATAAGGAGGTAACGGGTGTGATGGCATTTGTTCAAGTTTCCTTTTGAGGATTCATTTATTTGATGTTAGTTCCTTAACCTTTTCACTAGTTTATTACTTAAATACATACAGCCAAACTTTTTATCAGGAGAGTCTATAAGAAGTACTGAGTATGGTTTCATGCAGGACATGTAGATATAATGATTCTTTAGTATTACCTTAGAAAATGGAAAGGCCCTAGGAAAAATTAAAATCAAAATTAAATATTAAAATAAAAATTAAAAAAATTTTAAAGAAACTTTAAGTAGGGAACTTAAAAAATAAAGTGGACTTTTATGCCTATATGTTCAGAAATAAAGTCATGCTATTCTTTTCTCATCTTTAAATGAACTTTCAAATGGGTGAAAAGCTATTAACTACAGGGTTTGAAAGTAATTGGAGAATGTAATATGAAAAACACTTTATATTATTAAAGTCCAGGAATGTATATTGCATACAACATATTTGTTTCCAAGTAGAATGCTTATTCATTCATTCATTTTTGGCCTGGCCATGGAGTTCCAGATGCTTATGATCTCATGCTAGGAAAATGAAAGAAGTGGAATTACAATGAGATTTCTAGAGTAAGAAAATGTTTCTTCTTCACTGTGGGTCAGGTGAGTGAAACTGATGGGTCCTGAGCTGAGACCTTGCTATAAAATAAGACCTCAATTTACTACAGCTTTAATGGCTCTTTTTCTGGGGGCTGATGTCGATGTAAGTGGTATAGCATGTGACTTGTCTGCTTCTCAGATCAGTGGGAAGACTCGAAGAAGCTGAAGGAGCAGTTGATTAATCTGGTTCCATGTGGAAATCAATGCCTGGAGCCTGAGTGACACAGCTTAGCATCTTTCTGTGTCCCTGGGCTACTTGCTAATGGCGTTCTTCATTTATTCACACAGCACATTTTTTATTAAGAATCTAGCAGTGGCTCAATACATACATGTCAAGCAATCTAGATGTGCATTGATTTAGGATTCTGACTATAGAATTAACAACACCAAAAACTGCCTCAAACAGGAAAGAAAGGGAAAGGGAAAGTTGCTCAGTCGTGTCCAGCTCTTTGAGACTCCATGGACTGTATAGTCCATGGAATTATCCAGGCCAGAATACTGGAGTGGGTAGCCTTTTCCTTCTCCAGGGGATCTTCCCAACCCAGGGATCGAACCCAGGTCTCCCACATTGCAGTCAGATTCTTTACCAGCTGAGCCACAAGGGAAGCCTAAAACAGGGATAACAAGTAAAACAGAAGCTTATGAAAAGGCTTCTAAATCTCAAAAAATTCATTGTTACATTAGTTAGATTTTAGATTTTGTATCTGACTCTGACACTAAATTGTCTTTATTAATCTACATCAAGGCTTTGCCTCAGTTAACTTTGTAAAAACAGTTAAATTTGTTTTAGTTTTAGAAGATTTGTGGTATAGTTATGCTTGAATTATAATTCACCCCAAGTCTTGAATACATACAATGTGTAAGGCATTTTGTTAAATTCTCCTAGGACAAAAGTACATTTGTGTCCTCTGATAAGTCACTTCAGTCCTGTCTGACTATTTGCAAGGCTATGGACTGTAGCCTGCAAGGCTCCTCTGTCCATGCAATTCTCCAAGCAAGAACACTGGAGTGGGTTGCCATTTCCTCCACCACGGGATCTTCCTAACCCAGGGATCTAACGAACCCATGTGTCCTGTGTCTCCTGAATTGCAGGTGGATTCTTTACTGCTGAGCCACCAAGTGGTGCATGGTTCTTTTTCTCAAAGAGTTCATGGTCTAATAGTGAAATTGAGAGGTATGAAAATATAATAACTGCTAGTGGACTGTGATAAATGCACACAAAATTAAATTTAGCTATGCAAGTTTATAGTTTCATATAATAAAGCAGTTCCAAATACCATTTTTGGAATGATTTAAAGTTTTCCTGATTATTTTCAATTAAGGAGAGCCTGTGTGTGCACACATGAGCAAATGTTTACACTGGTGTGCTGGTGAAGGCACTTTGCTATGTCCATGTGTCTTGCTGGATTCTGTGTATGATATAGTGGAAGGCAGAGGACTAGATGTGATTTTTCTTTATCTTTCTGTGTGACATTGGGCTTATCATCAAATATATTTGGGTATTGTAAATTGAGGATGCAGATAACTCGCCTGGGTAAAGGATTATTCTCTAGGTCAAATGAGTAGTCAGAAAAGGTATTTTGGAAATGATAAATCCATACAGAATAACTCAACTCTAAGGAAATATTTTCCTTTGATTTAAGGTATTCTGTCTAATTCTATGCAAGCATTTAAATATTATGAAGGGTAGTTGCTTTATGATGATAAAATGTTATAGTTTTCTTTGTACACATTAAAAAGCCATAAGTGTTTTTAATTGTCCTTAATTCTCGATGGCATGTTCATTTTCATTCTTAATGACTCCACATGGTTCAAAATTAATTTGCATCCTTATCCAATGTCATATCATGGCTCTTTGATATACTTTGATATACTTGCAGAATTCTGTGATAAATCTTAAGATGCACAAAGATTTTCTTCATGTGCATGTTAATAACTAATTATAAATATGACCCAAATTTTATAGTCTTTATCCCCCACCTCATTCTCAAAAGGATAAGCTTATATAGCTTTCACATAATAACTAAAATACTAGACTCAACTGAAATAAAATTAATTTTTATAAATGAAGAGATGTACAAATTCTAGGTCAAGGACAACTGCTTCTTAGTAACCCTATATTTAATGCCTGTGCTATGCTATGCTTAGTCGCTCAGTTGTGTCCGACTCTTTCCGACATCATGGACTGTAGCCCATCAGGCTCCCCTGTCCATGCGGATTCTCCAGGCAAGAATACTGGAGTGGGTGGCCATGCCTTCCTCCAGGGGATCTTCCAAACCCAGGGATTGAACCCAGTCTCCCACATTGCCTGGATTTGACTTAACACAAAGTTCTTCTGTGAAATGAAGATACACTGCTTGACTTTCCTGGCTTGCTGGCGGATGAACAGACTGAATAAGGCTTCGGTAGATGCCCTTTGGGACTTCATTTTAAAATTTTTACATACTTGTTATGATTTTAGGCTATCTAGTCAAAAAACAGGTTTTTTTTTTTCTTCTTTAAGGAGCCACAGAGCCTTAGCATGATGCTGGGCTATAGATAGGATGGAGAAGTCAGATAGCAACTGGGAGAGGTAATGAGGAGGTGACTTTGGAGCTGGCTGGGGGATAAGGTGGCTTCTGGGCTTCAGTCTTGAGTGGAGAGACACAATGCAGAAGGCCAAGAGAACTACTGAGTCTGTCAAACTCTGGGGTAAATTGAAAGCATCTTTTCTTAGCAGGAGCCATCAATTTAGGAAAGGAGCAATTAGGTGATAGCAGTAGGATACTGAAAAAGCAATTCTCGCCTTTAATCTGAGAGTCAAACGAATAGGAGAGAAGTGATGGTAAACTAAGCAGTCAGGAATTGCTCAGATGTGACTCTATAGGGTAGAAAAGATATTCATCTGTTTTTAAGGAGGAGATTTTCAGGCCTTTTAAAGAAACACAGTTCTTACTTCCAGGTGGAACCTTACATGGCTTCTTACATTCCCTGTGTGCCTGCTTCATTTATAAAAGAAGTTAAAGTAGAATTTCTGCAGTTTGAACCTAGGAAGGGGGCCCATCCAAACTCATCTTACCGTCATTCTCCCTGGGGACCCTCAGGTAATCTCTTGGAGCTTGAAGGCTCCACAGACTACTGTTTAAAAACTGCTACCTCAAGCTATAAAGGAAAACAAATGTTTAGATGAGAAATACTACTAACTCTATAAGTAAATGAAGTCGCTCAGTCGTGTCTGACTCTTTGTGACCCCGTGGACTGTAGCCTACCAGGCTTCTCCATCCATGGGGTTCTTCAGGCAAGAATACTGGAGTGGGTTACCATTTCCTTCTCTAGGGGATCTTCCTGACCCAGGGACTGAACCCAGGATCTTCCTGACCCAGGGACTGAACCCAGATCTCCTACATTGGAGGCAGACGCTTTAACCTCTGAGCCACCAGGGAATATACCAACTATGTAGCTTGGTCAATTCACTTAACCTTCTTAAACCTCGGTTTTCTTATCTATAATCTGGGACTAATACTGTTTACTTCGTGTGATTTTTGTGAGGATTAAATTAGAGGAGCGCTACTGGAGATCAGTGGAGAAATAATTCCAGAAAGAATGAAGGGATGGAGCCAAAGCAAAAAGAATACCCAGCTGTGGATGTGACTGGTGATAGAAGCAAGGCCCAATGCTGTAAAGAGCAATATTTCATAGGAACCTGGAATGTCAGGTCCATGAATCAAGGCAAATTGGAAATGGTCAAACAAGAGATGGCAAGAGTGAATGTCGACATTCTAGGAATCAGCGAACTAAAATGGACTGGAATGGGTGAATTTAACTCAGATGACCATTATATCTACTACTGCAGGCAGGAATCCCTCAGAAGAAATGGAGTGGCCATCATGGTCAACAAAAGAGTCCAAAATGCAGTACTTGGATGCAATCTCAAAAACGACAAAATGATCTCTGTTTGTTTCCAAGGCAAACCATTCAATATCACAGTAATCCAAGTCTATGCCCCAACCAGTAACGCTGAAGAAGCTGAAGTTGAACGGTTCTATGAAGACCTCCAAGACCTTTTAGAACTAGCACCCAAAAAAGATGTCCTTTTCATTATAGGGGACTGGAATGCAAAAGTAGGAAGTCAAGAAACACCTGGAGTAACAGGCAAATTTGACCTTGGAATACGGAATGAAGCAGGACAAAGACTAATAGAGTTTAGCCAAGAAAATGCACTGGTCGTAACAAACACCCTCTTCAACACAAGAGAAGACTCTATACATGGACATCACCAGATGGTTAACACCGAAATCAGATTGATTATATTCTTTGCAGCCAAAGATGGAGAAGCTCTATACAGAGAGCAAAAACAAGACCAGGAGCTGACTGTGGCTCAGACCATGAACTCCTTATTGCCAAATTCAGACTGAAATTGAAGAAAGTAGGGAAAACCACTAGACCATTCAGGTATGACCTAAATCAAATCCCTTATGATTATACAGTGGAAGTGAGAAATAGATGTAAGGGACTAGATCCGATAGATAGAGTGCCTGATGAACTATGGATGGAGGTTCGTGACATTGTACAGGAGACAGGGATCAAGACCATCCCCATGGAAAAGAAATGCAAAAAAGCAAAATGGCTGTCTGGGGAGGCCTTACAAATAGCTGTGAAAAGAAGAGAAGCAAAAAGCAAAGGAGAAAAGGAAAGATATAAACATCTGAATGCAGAGTTCCAAAGAATAGCAAGAAGAGATAAGAAAGCCTTCTTCAGCAATCAATGCAAAGAAATAGAGGAAAACAACAGAATGGGAAAGACTAGGGATCTCGTCAAGAAAATTAGAGATACCAAAGGAACATTTCATGCAAAGATGGGCTTGATAAAGGACAGAAATGGTATGGACCTAACAGAAGCAGAAGATACTAAGAAGAGATGGCAAGAATACACCGAAGAACTGTACAAAAAAGATCTTCATGACCCAGATAATCACGATGGTGTGATCACTCACCTAGAGCCGGACATCCTGGAATGTGAAGTTAAGTGTGCCTTAGAAAGCATCACTACAAACAAAGCTAGTGGAGGTGATGGAATTCCAGTTGAGCTATTTCAAATCCTGAAAGATAATGCTGTGAAAGTGCTGCATTCAATATGCCAGCAAATTTGGAAAACTCAGCAGTGGCCACAGGACTGGAGAAGGTCAGTTTTCATTCCAATCCCAAAGAAAGACAATGCCAAAGAATGCTCGAACTACCGCACAATTGCACTCATCTCACACGCTAGGAAAGTAATGCTCAAAATTCTCCAAGCCAGGCTTCAGCAATATGTGAACCATGAACTTCCTGATGTTCAAGCTGGTTTTAGAAAAGCCAGAGGAACCACAGATCAAATAGCCAACATCCGCTGGATCATTAAAAAAGCAAGAGAGTTCTAGAAGAGCATCTACTTCTGCTTTATTGACTATGCCAAAGCCTTTGACTGTGTGGATCACAATAGACTGTGGAAAATTCTGAAAGAGAATACCAGACCACCTGATCTGCCTCTTGAGAAATTTGTATGCAGGTCAGGAAGCAACAGTTAGAACTGGACATGGAACAACAGACTGGTTCCAAATAGGAAAAGGAGTTCGTCAAGGCTGTATATTGTTATCCTGTTTATTTAACTTGTATGCAGAGTACATCATGAGAAACTCTGGGCTGGAAGAAACACAAGCTGGAATCAGGATTGCCAGGAGAAATATCAATCACCTCAGATATGCAGATGACACCACCCTTATGGCAGAAAGTGAAGAGGAACTCAAAAGCCTCTTGAAGAAAGTGAAAGTGGAGAGTGAAAAAGTTGGCTTAAAGCTCATTATTCAGAAAACGAAGATCATGGCATCCGGTCCCATCACTTCATGGGAAATAGATGGGGAAACAGTGGAAACAGTGTCAGACTTTATTTTTTGGGGCTCCAAAATCACTGCAGATGGTGACTGTAGCCATGAAATTAAAAGACGCTTACTCCTTGGAAGGAAAGTTATGACCAACCTAGATAGCATATTCAAAAGCAGAGACATTACTTTGCCAACAAAGGTCCGTCTAGTCAAGGATAGGGTTTTTCCTGTGTTCATGTATGGATGTGAGAGTTGGACTGTGAAGGAGGCTGAGTGCCAAAGAATCGATGCTTTTGAGCTGTGGTGTTGGAGAAGACTCTTGAGAGTCCCTTGGACTGCAAGGAGATCCAACCAGTCCATTCTGAAGGAGATCAGCCCTGGGATTTCTTTGGAAGGAATGATGCTAAAGCTGAAACTCCAGTACTTTGGCCACCTCATGCAAAGAGTGGACTCATTGGAAAAGACTCTGATGCTGGGAGGGATTGGGGGCAGGAGGAGAAGGGGATGACAGAGGATGAGATGGCTGGATGGCATCGCTGACTCGATGGACATGAGTCTGAGTGAACTCCGGGAGTTGGTGATGGACAGGGAGGCCTGGCGTGCTGCGATTCATGAGGTCGCAAAGAGTCAGACACGACTGAGCGACTGATCTGATCTGATCTAATCTGAATGGATTTAAGATGCTTAATACCATGCTAAGTCTCTGATGCTGGGAGGGATTGGGGCAGGAGGAGAAGGGGACGACAGAGGATGAGATGGCTGGATGGCATCACTGACTCGATGGACAGGAGTCTGAGTGAACTGTGGGAGTTGGTGATGGACAGGGAGGCCTGGCATGCTGCAATTCATGGGGTCTCGAAGAGTTGGATATGACTGAGCGACTGAACTGAACTGAACTGAATACCGTGCTTGATACATTGCAGTGACTCAGAGCAATCAGGTATCTGTGACTTGGCTCAATTTCATTTATCAAATTGTTTTTGAACCTCTTGCTTCCAACGGAAATAAACCATTATGTGTCAGTTATTAAGTTACTGTCTCTCTTAGCTCTAAACCTATCATCCTCCTATTGCCTCCTATATGCCAAAGCTGGGACTCACATTTCTGCTTAGTCCGCAGTCTCCACGTTGGGCTCTGCCATCATGGGCGCCAGGGAGAGTGCACAGCTGGTGGAGGGAGAAGGGACCTGCGCCTTTCTGTTGGTTTGTGCTGGCTTCTTGACTTTGTCAGGGTTACCCTTACCTCAGTTTACCCTGGCGGCGGCAGATGAGTCGGCAGCAGTAGTTGAATCGAGTTTTCATTTCACTAATACTGGCAGGATCAGCCTTGTTCAGCTCCCTCAGAGACACCAGCATCAAGAAAAACAGTGCCCCCGCCTCAATGGTCTGGGTCCTGGGCATACGAGGCCCCCGTCAACAAGCTTCTAAATTTTAATAATTCCCCCATCTTCCTGCAGTTGTTACACTGTGATAGCTTAGAGTTCTCTCTGCCTTTTCAGCTATTCAATACATGATTAAAAATCATCCATATTGAAAGTGAAAGTGAAGTCACTCAGTCGTGTCCGACTCTTTGCGACCCCATGGACTGTAGCCTATCAGGCTCCTTTGTCCATGGGATTTTCTAGGCAAGAGTGCTGGAGTGGATTGCCATTTCCTTCTCCAGGGGATCTTTCTGACCTAGGAATCGAACCCAGGTCTCCCACATTGCAGGCAGATGCTTTACCGTCTGAGCCACCAGGGAAGCCATCCATATTAAATTCTATTAAAAATAAATGTGGCTTCTCTGCCCCAACTGGACCCTAACAGATACTGACACCTGTTTCCTCCTTTGTTTCCCTTCTGGGATTTGTTTTTGCATCCCAAGTGTCTTCATAACTAAGTGGTACATGGTAAGTCCATGCACACGGTAAGTCCAGACAGCCTACTGACTAACACTACTTGAGTATCTCTCTTTGGATCCCACACTCAGTATTTCCCAACCTGTATTCATCATCTTTGCTCATTGCCACATGTGCAATGAGTTCCTTCTTTCTATCGGTCTGCAGCATCAGTGTGTGCCTTTATTCATTCATTTATTTGCTACACCATGTGACTAACAGGATGTAAGTTCTTATTTAGTTCCTGTACCTGCGATTGAACCTGTGCCGGCAGCAGTGAAAGTGCAGAGTCCTAACCACTAGACCACCAGGCAGTACTCTCGTTGTGTGCTTTTGTATGAATGGAATTCACAGTGTTCTAAACTTGACCTCTATAGCAATTGAACCAATGTGAACAAATGAAAATTACTAACATCTTAGAACTTCAGGTTGTTTTAACAGCTGAGATAAATTTTTGTTTTGAAGATATTAACATAATTCATTTTAGAATTTGAATATTTAAAAGTTAATAATCGGAACAGATGCACTTGATTAGGAATTGGGAAACCCAAACCCTATTCCTTTTGTTTCACACATTTTCACAACTCATTAGTCTTTCACTTTCTTCAATAAAATGGGATTAGAATAGTTGCTCCCATATATATCAAAATAGATTTAAAATATACATGAACATACACATTAAATAATGTAGCAAGTTATTATGATTAAAAAAATTTTAAATTATGTAAAATTTTAACATATTTTAAAGACTTTTCCCTCTGACTGTAATTAAAACAGATGGGTCCAAAGTACCATCTATAAAAGGAGTGTGAACTATACTTAAAATTTTAGACTATTCCACTTAACATAAGAAATTCATTGCATTTCACCAAATAAATATTATTGCCTAAAACTTGGGAGCATTTGAATTACATAGTTATTAAATAATTATCTGACATAACTGTGTTTTTTTTGAGAAGCTATTCCTGTCTTGCATAACTGTGTTTGAAAAAAGGAGTCTTTGATATAAAAGAATGATGCAGCAACTCAATTTCACTGGCATAGAGTTGTGGGAGGGATGAAGAGTTATTTTATTTCTAATAGGGAATGGGTGAGGGAACAGATCAAGTGATGAATTTTAAATTATTTCAGTTTTCATGCTGGATCAATGTTTGCTATTGCTGAAATTTTTCTTGAGTAATTTTAGTTTTGAGAAAATTAGAATTGATTTACTGGTAATGTAGATTCAGAATGGAAACAACTAGAAGCCATGCTGAATAATAAACTAAAATATAGATTTCTTGTCCCAGTGTTTAAAAGTCGCCATTTTTTGAAGAAAAAAAAGTGAACTGTAGTTAACCCAATGTTTATAAGGGTGGATATGAATTATGTCTATAGTGTAGCAAGAAAAACTTGATGCCCATAATGTGCCAGCTTATTATCAAAGAATTCAATAAAACTCCAATGAAATGCCAAATTGTTCTTCCTTTTAGATATAGTTAGAAATTGAAATACCATCAAACAAATACAATTCTGCATGCAGTGAATCAGTTATTTTTATTGGAGAAACAAACAATTATATAAATATTTTCTTTGAGTAAATAGGCAGTTGAATTTCAATGATTTAGACAGCTTTCTTTTCAATTAAAAAGATTATGGAGTAAAGTTATAAGGAAATCCAGTAAAAATAATAAAAATACATTTGTAACAGATTCCAGCAGTTATTTTAAGATAGTGAGATGTTTGGTTTCCTTTTCTGAGTCTTTTCAGTATAGGGCCTATTTGAATTAGTATTCGTTGGCCTCCTCAGATTTTCAAATGTATAAGGATTTCTAATAATAATAATAATATATATATATATATATATATATTTCCTCTGTATTATGTTTAGCTACAAAGAAATGCCAGTCCTTTGACAAACATTTATGAGTTGTACAGTGTTCTGGAAACTGTCATAGGTCCTGGGATGGGGTTGAGGTTGGAAGACAGGGGAGAAGGAACAAAGATGAGGACCATGGCCCTATCAGATAACCTTTATGATGAAACATGGGAACCCTGCAGTTTCATAGTTCATCATGGTTCTTAGGGGAGAAGTGGGAAAAAAATGAGACAACTGGGGTTAGGAGTTCTTCATTTTCTATGTTGGCCACTTTCTGGCCATAGTCCTATTGATTTTGTGTCTGTCTGTGAGAGTATGCCCAGAAACCATAACTTGGAAGAGTGCATATGGACTTGTCCACCTGTTATTACACATCTGTAGGAAAGAGAAGATCACCAATACCTTTTTCCTTTTTGACTAAACCTTATGGAAACAGTTGATTCCATCAATGGGATCTGCAGCCCGGAAGATGCAGAGCAGGGCTCACCACCTAGAGGAGTGCACAGCAACCCCGAGGACTCTCTGTGACAGCATGGCTGGTTGGTTTGGAAGTGATTCTATCCTGCCTGTTTCTGCTGTAAACAGATGTACTTGTGTGTTATGCTTAAAAGTAAAATAAGGAAAGTAGTGGTACATACACATATACAGTGGAATATTACTCAGCCATAAAAAGGAACACATTTGAGTCAGTTCTGATGAGGTGGATGAACTTAGAGCCTGTTATACAAAGTGAAGTAAGTCAGAAAGAGAGAAACAAATATAGTATATTAACGCATATGTATTGGATCTGGAAAGATGGTATTGATAAACCTATGTGCTGGGCAGCAGTGGAGACACAGACATAGAGAACAAATTTGTGGACACAGGGGGAGGAAGAAGAGGGTGGGATGAATGGAAAGGATTGCATGGAAACATATACACTACCACGTGGAAATAGATAGCCAGGGGAATTTGCTGTATGACTGAGGGAACTCAAACCATGGCTCTGTGACAAACTAGATGGGTGGGATGGGGTAGGACGTGGGAGGGAGGTTCAGGAGGGAAGGGACATATGTATACCTCTGACTGATTCATGTTCACCAATATTGTAAAGCAATTATCCTTCAATTAAAAATGGGTAAATTAAAAAATAAGGAAACTAGAAGCCAGTATTTGACATTAGTATGAACCCTTCAGGGAATCTTTCATTCATTCGGTCCTTCCTGAGTTCTGAAGCATCTCATACAGGGGAAAACATGCTAGTACCACACCCTGGGGACATGATGAACGGCTTGGTCTCTATCCTCTGAAAGCATGAATTCTAGCAAGGAGGAACCCATTTACACTGTGGTAATGGCTTATTGCAGAATGGCTTTGGGCCAAGTTTTTTTCTAAGAGGTTGCTGAACTCCTTTACGTGTTTTGACCAAATTGAGCATTTTCTACAAGGCACTTGACAAAGTTGCAGAACAAAGAGCAGACTTGGTGGTATGGAGTGATCTATTTCATATTTGCCCCTCTGATCAGAGCCATAGACTTTGCGGGTCAGCCAGTGAATTTCCCCCTACAGAATAAAACCATCTGGAGGAGGGACACTCAGCCATGTGATCTCTGTCTCGCCCTCTCCGGTTAGGTGATGTTAGAGGAGAAAATACTGGAAATGAACAGGATGGAAGAGGTATAATGACTCTGTGATTAGGTCTCAGACTTTTTCATAGAGCTTCATTGCTCTCCCCCGTACATAATCTCACGCTAACTCCTGACTGGTCCTTCTAACAGCAGGGCTGTTACACCTCAGCTGTAGGGCAGACTGGGGTGGCCTCATCTGCTATCCTTTCATTTCTCTTTAAAGCACAGAAAAAGGAGGCTAATTGCTCAAGGAGATAGACTGTGGTTATCAAAACTTTATTTTTTGTCAGGTCTGGACCATCAGTTCATTGTTACCATATCAGACTCATAAAACATTAACATGTCTTCTATTTTTCTTTCCAAACAAGTGATATTAATAGTGTACATTGAGAAAACTTCCAAAAAGATAAACTGACACTTTGTTTTCATTTTCTCACCTCCAAGATGAGGTCATTATCCAATAGAGCTTTTAAGAAATGTTCTTTATCTTGTTAAGAGAGACTATAGTGCATCTGCTATGGTCTGAATGTTTGTGTTCCTCCTAAATTCATAGGTTGAAATTCTCGCCCCCAAAGGTATTAGTTAGTGGTGCCTTTGGGAGGTGATTAGATCAGGAGGCTGGACCCCTCAAGAGTGGAATTAGTGCTCATATAAAAGACCCATCAGAGAGCTCTCTTGACTGTTCCATCATGTGTGGATACAATGAGAAGGCTGAAATCCAGAAGAGAGCTCCTCCCTGACCATCAGTTCAGTTCAGTTCAGTCACTCAGTTGTGTCCGACTCTTTGTGAACCCATGAATCACAACACGCCAGGCCTCCCTGTCCATCACCAACTCCTGGAGTTCACCCAGACCCACGTCCATCGAGTCAGTGATGCCATCCAGCCATCTCATCCTCTGTCGTCCCCTTCTCCTCCTGCCCCCAATCCCTCCCAGCATCAGAGTCTTTTCCAATGAGTCAACTCTTCGCATGAGGTGGCCAAAGTATTGGAGTTTCAGCTTCAGCATCATTCCTTCCAAAGAAATCCCAGGGCTGATCTCCTTCAGAAATGGACTGGTTGGATCTCCTTGCAGTCCAAGGGACTCTCAAGGGTCTTCTCCAACACCACAGTTCAAAAGCATCAATTTGGGGGGGAGGAGCTAAGATGGCGGAGGAATAGGATGGGGAGAACACTTTCTCCCCCACAAATTCATCAAAAGAACATTTAAACGCCAAGTAAATTCCACAAAACAACTTCTGAATGCTGGAAGAGGACATCAGGCACCCAGAAAAGCAACCCATTGTCTTCGAAAGGAGGTAGGAAAAAATATAAAAGACAAAAAAAGAGACAAAAGAGGGAGGGATGAAGCTCCATCCCGGGAAGGGAGTCTTAAAAAGAGAGAAGTCTCCAAACACCAGGAAACATTCTCACTGCCGAATCTGTGCCGAGCCTTGGAAGCACCGAGGGCAACATAACAGGGAGGAAAAATAAACAATTAAAACCCGCAGATTACGAGCCCTATGGTAACTCCCCCAGAGGAGAACCAGTGCAGACACCTGCACATGCCACTAGCAAGCGGGGGCTGGGCAGGGAGGTGTGGCGCAGGCTGCATCGCTTAGAGTAAGGATCTGGCCTGAATACCCCAAGCGCTATCTGAGCAAAATAATCTGGGCATCTGGTCCCATCATTTTATGGGAAATAGATGGGGAAACAGTGGAAACAGTGTCAGACTTTATTTTTTTGGGCTCCAAAATCACTGCAGATGGTGATTGCAGCCATGAAATGAAAAGATGCTTACTCCTTGGAAGGAAAGTTTTGACCAACCTAGATAGCATATTGAAAAGCAGAGACATTACTTTGCCAACAAAGGTCCATCTAGTCAAGGCTATGGTTTTTCCTGTGGTCATGAATGGATGTGAGAGTTGGACTGTGAAGAAGGCTGAGTGCCGAAGAATTGATGCCTTTGAACTGTGGTGTTGGAGAAGACCCTTGAGAGTCCCTTGGACTGCAAGGAGATCCAACCAGTCCATTTCTGAAGGAGATCAGCCCTGGGATTTCTTTGGAAGGAATGATGCTAAAGCTGAAACTCCAGTACTTTGGCCACCTCATGCGAAGAGGTGGAAAAGACTTAGATGCTGGGAGGGATTGGGGGCAAGAGGAGAAGGGGATGACAGAGGATGAGATGGCTGGATGGCATCACTGACTCGATGGACGTGGGTCTGGGTGAACTCCGGGAGTTGGTGATGGACAGGGAGGCCTGGCGTGTTGCGATTCATGGGTTCACAAAGAGTAGGACATGACTGAGCAACTGAACTGAACTGAACTGAACTGAGCAAACCAGACTGTGGGATATCTACCACGCGAAAAGCCAGCCCTAACTTAAGACACCGCCAGACCCGTGCACAAACAAAGGACTGAACAGAGATAGCCGGCTGCAGACCATCCCCCTCCAGTGACAGGCAGCCAGAGCCGGAAGGGGGCAATCGCAGCCCCAGAGAGACATTATCTACAAAACTGTAAGCAGGCTTCTTTTCTAACTAAAACTTCTTGGGGTTCTGGACGGTCAACATCCGCCTGAGAAGGTACGCCGTTGTACACCTAGATAACCGAGCGGCAGGGAGGCAATAAGTCGCAATAACCGTGCTCGCCAAACACCTCATCACCTGAGCTGCTCGGACCTGGGAAGGGCACAAAACGCAGGCCCAGCTGAGTCTGCGCCTCTGAGGACTACCTGAGTGGTGGAACTTGAGCGGCTTAGACCTGGGAGATGCAAGCAGCCCGGGGCCGGCTGAGGATGGTTCCTGGTGGAGCAACCTAGACCCTGAGCAGTGTGGGCAGGGAGGCTACATGCGACGTGAGCGGGGGCAGGCCCAGTGTGGCTGAGGCACTGTGAGCACATGCCAGTGTTATTTGTTTGCAGCGTCCCTCCCTCCCCACAGCGCGACTGAACAAGTGAGCCTAAAAAAATAAAAACGTGTCCACCACCGACCCCTTTGTGTCAGGGCGGAAATCAGACACTGAAGAGACCAGCAAACAGAAGAAGCTATAACAGAGGGAACCGCCTTGGAAGCTACAGGCAATAGATTAAAGCCCTGTGGTTTGTACCGACTACATAAGAAGGGGCCTATAGATCTTGAGAAATATAAGCCGGACCAAGGAACTAGCCGAAAATGAACTGACCCCACAATACCCACAACAACACCAGAAAAAGTCCTAGATATATTTTTACTATTTTTACGATCATTCTTTCTTTTTTCTTTTTTTAATTAAAAAAAAATTTAAGTCCTCTATTACTCCTTTAATTTTCACTTTTATAACGTACTATTACTTAGCAAAAAAAAAAGACCTTTTTTTTTAAAAAAAAACAGCAAACTTCATATATATATTTTTTATAATTTTTGTGACCTTGTTTTTTTTTTCTTTTTTTCTTTTCTTTAACATTGTATTTTTGAAATTCCAAACTCTACTCTAGATTTTTAATTTTAGCTTTTTGGTATTTGTTATCAATTTTGTACCTATATTTTTTTTTAATATTTTTGTGACTTTTTTTTTCCTCTCTTTCTTTCTCTTCTTCTTTTCTTTAACATTGTATATCTGAAATTCCAAACTCTACTCTAGATTTTTAATTTATGCTTTTTGGTATTTGTTATCAATTTTGTACCTATATTTTCTTTATAATTTTTGTGACTTTGTTTTTGTTTTATTTTGGTTTTTTTTTTCTCTTTCTTTTTCTTCTTCTTTTCTTTAACATTGTATTTTTGAAATTCAAACTCTACTCTAGATTTTTAATTTTTGCTTTTATGTATTTGTTACCAATTTTGTACCTTTAAGAACCCAATCTTCAGTACCCATTTTTTACTAGGGGGCGAGATTACTGGCTTGACTGCTCTCTCCCCCTTTGGACTCTCCTTTTTTTCCTCCACCAGGTCGCCTGTGTCTCCTCCCTAACCCCTCTATACTCGACCCAACTCTGTGAATTTCTGTGTGTTCCAGATGGTGGAGAACACTTAGGGAACCGATTACTGGCTGGATCTGTCTCTCTCCTTTTCATTCCCCCCTTTTATCCTCCTGGCCACCTCTGTCTCCTTCCTCCTTCTTCTTTTCTCTGTATAACTCCGTGAACATCTCTGAGTGGTCCAGTTGTGGAGTGCACATAAGGAAGTAATTACTGGCTGGCCCACTCTCTCCTCTGTTGATTCCACCTCATCTCATTCGGGTTACCTCTAACTCCCTCCTCCCTCTTCTCTTCTCCATGTAATGCTGTGAAACTCTCTGGGTGACCCTCACGGTGGAGAAACTTTTCATCTTTAACCTAGATGTTTTATCAATGGTGCTGTATAGAAGGAGAAGTTTTGAAACTACTGTAAAAATAAGACCGATAACTGGAAGCAGGAGGCTTAAGTCCAAACCCTGACTCCGGGGAACTCCTGACTCCAGGGAACATTAATTGACAGGAGCTCATCAAACGCCTCCATACATACACTGAAACCAAGCACCACACAAGGGCCAAAAGTTCCAGGGCAAGACATACCAAGCAAATTCTCTAGCAACAGAGGAACACAGCCCTGAGCTCCAAGATACAGGCAGCCCAAAGTCACCCCCAAACCATAGACATCCCATAACTCATTACTGGACACTTCATTGCACTCCAGAGAGAAGAAATACAGCTCCACCCACCAGAACACCGACACAAGCTTCCCTAACCAAGAAACCTTGACAAGCCACCTGTACAAACCCACACACAGCAAGGAAATGCCACAATAAAGAGAACTCCACAAACTGCCAGAATACAGAAAGGACACCCCAAACTCAGCAATATAAACAAGAAGAAGAGACAGAGGAATACCCAGCAGGTAAAGGAACAGGATAAATGCCAACCAAACCAAACGAAAGAGGAAGAGATAGGGAATCTACCTGATAAAGAATTCTGAATAATGATAGTGAAATTGATCCAAAATCTTGAAATCAAAATGGAATCATAGATAAATAGCCTGGAGACAAGGATTGAGAAGATGCAAAAAAGGTTTAACAAGGACCTAGAAGAAATAAAAAAGAGTCAATATATAATGAATAATGCAATAAATGAGATAAAAAACACTCTGGAGGCAACAAATAGTAGAATAACAGAGGCAGAAGATAGGATTAGTGAATTAGAAGACAGAATGGTAGAAATAAATGAATCAGAGAGAGAAAAAAAAAAAAAACGAATTAAAAGAAATGAGGACAATCTCAGAGACCTCCAGGACAATATTAAACGCTACAACATTCAAATCATAGGGGTCCCAGAAGAAGAAGACAAAAAGAAAGACCATGAGAAAATACTTGGGGAGATAATAGTTGAAAACTTCCCTAAAATGGGGAAGGAAATAATCACTCAAGTCCAAGAAACCCAGAGAGTCCCAAACAGGATAAACCCAAGGTGAAACACCCCAAGACACATATTAATCAAATTAACAAAGATCAAACACAAAGAACAAATATTAAAAGTAGCAAGGGAAAAACAACAAATAACACACAAGGGAATTCCCATAAGGATAACAGCTGATCTTTCAATAGAAACTCTTCAAGCCAGGAGGGAATGGCAAGACATACTTAAAGTGATGAAAGAAAGTCACCTACAGCCCAGATTATTGTACCCAGCAAGGATCTCATTCAAATATGAAGGAGAAATCAAAAGCTTTACAGACAAGCAAAAGCTGAAAGAATTCTGCACCACCAAACCAGCTCTCCAACAAATACTAAAGGATATTCTCTAGACAGAAAACACAAAAATGGTGTATAAATTCGAACCCAAAACAAAAAAGTAAATGGCAATGGAATCATACTTATCAATAATTACCTTAAACGTAAATGGGTTGAATGCCCCAACCAAAAGACAAAGACTGGCTGAATGGATACAAAAACAAGACCCCTACATATGTTGTCTACAAGAGACCCACCTCAAAACAGGGGACACATACAGACTGAAGGTGAAGGGCTGGAAAAAGATTTTCAATGCAAATAGGGACCAAAAGAAAGCAGGAGTAGCAATACTCATATCAGATCAAATAGACTTTAAAACAAAGGCTGTGAAAAGAGACAAAGACGGTCACTACATAATAATCAAAGGATCAATCCAAGAAGAAGATATAACAATTATAAATATATATGCACCCAACACGGGAGCACCGCAATATGTAAGACAAATGCTAACAAGTATGAAAGAAGAAATTAACAATAACACAATAATAGTGGGAGACTTTAATACCCCACTCACACCTATGGATAGATCAACTAAACAGAAAATTAACAAGGAAACACAACTTTAAATGATACAATAGGCCAGTTAGACCTAATTGATATCTATAGGACATTTCATCCCAAACCAATGAATTTCACCTTTTTCTCAAGCGCACACAGAACCTTCTCCAGGACAGATCACATCCTGGGCCATAAATCTAGCCTTGGTAAATTCAAAAAAAATTGAAATAATTCCAAGCATCTTTTCTGACCACAATGCAGTAAGATTAGATCTCAATTACAGGAGAAAAACTATTAAAAATTCCAATATGTGGAGGCTGAACAACACACTACTGAATAACCAACAAATCACAGAAGAAATCAAAAAAGAAATCAAAATTTGCGTAGAAACGAATGAAAATGAAAACACAACAACCCAAAACCTGTGGGACACGGTAAAAGCAGTCCTAAGGGGAAAGTTCATAGCAATACAGGCATACCTCAAGAAACAAGAAAAAAGTCAAATAAATAACCTAACTCTACACCTAAAGCAACTAGAAAAGGAAGAAAAGAAGAACCCCAGGGTTAGTAGAAGGAAAGAAATCTTAAAATTAGGGCAGAAATAAATGCAAAAGAAACAAAAGAGACCATAGCAAAAATCAACAAAGCCAAAAGCTGGTTCTTTGAAAGGATAAATAAAATTGACAAACCATTAGCCAGACTCATCAAGAAACAAAGGGAGAAAAATCAAATCAATAAAATTAGAAATGAAAATGGAGAGATCACAACAGACAACACAGAAATACAAAGGATCATAAGAGACTACTATCAACAATTATATGCCAATAAAATGGACAATGGGGAAGAAATGGACAAATTCTTAGAAAAGTACAACTTTCCAAAACTTGATCAGGAAGAAATAGAAAATCTTAACAGACCCATCACAAGCACGGAAATTGAAACTGTAATCAGAAATCTTCCAGCAAACAAAAGCCCAGGTCCAGACAGCTTCACAGCTGAATTCTACCAAAAATTTATAGAAGAGCTAACACCTATCCTAGTCAAACTGTTCCAGAAAATTGCAGAGGATGGTAAACTTCCAAACTCATTCTATGAGGCCACCATCACCCTAATACCAAAACCTGACAAAGATCCCACAAAAAAAGAAAACTACAGGCCAATATCACTGATGAACATAGATGCAAAAATCCTTAACAAAATTCTAGCAATTAGAATCCAACAACACATTAAAAAGATCATACACCATGACCAAGTGGGCTTTATCCCAGGGATGCAAGGATTCTTCAATATCCATAAATCAATCAATGTAATACACCACATTAACAAATTGAAAAATAAAAACCATACGATTATCTCAATAGATGCAGAGAAAGCCTTTGACAAAATTCAACATCCATTTATGATAAAAACTCTCCAGAAAGCAGGAATAGAAGGAACATACCTCAACATAATAAAAGCTAAATATGACAAACCTGCAGCAAACATTATCCTCAATGGTGAAAAATTGAAAGCATTTCCTCTAAAGTCAGGAACAAGACAAGGGTGCCCACTCTCACCATTACTATTCAACATAGTTTTGGAAGTTTTGGCCACAGCAATCAGAGCAGAAAAAGAAATAAAAGGAATCCAAATTGGAAAAGAAGAAGTAAAGCTCTCACTGTTTGCAGATGACATGATCCTCTACATAGAAAACCCTAAAGACTCCACCAGAAAATTACTAGAACTAATAAATGATTATAGTAAAGTTGCAGGATATAAAATCAACACCCAGAAATCCCTTGCATTCCTATACAGTAATAATGAGAAAATAGAAAGAGAAATTAGGAAACAATTCCATTCACTATTGCAACAGAAAGATTAAAATACTTAGGAATATATTTACCTAAAGAAACTAAAGACCTATATAGAGAAAACTATAAAACACTGGTGAAAGAAATCAAAGAGGACACTAATAGATGGAGAAATATACCATGTTCATGGATTGGAAGAATCAATATAGTGAAAACGAGTATACTGCCCAAAGCAATTTATAGATTCAATGCAATCCCTATCAAGCTACCAACGGTATTCTTCACAGAGTTAGAACAAATAATTTTACAATTTGTATGGAAATACAAAAAAACCTCGAATAGCCAAAGCAATCTTGAGAAAGAAGAATGGAACTGGAGGAATCAACCTGCCTGACTTCAGGTTCTACTACAAAGCCACAGTTATCAAGACAGTATGGTACTGGCACAAAGACAGAAATATTGATCAATGGAACAAAATAGAAAGCCCAGAGATAAATCCACGCACCTATGGACACCTTATCTTTGACAAAAGAGGCAAGAATATACAATGGATTAAAGACAATCTCTTTAACAAGTGGTGCTGGGAAATCTGGTCAACCACTTGTAGAAGAATGAAACTAGAACACTTTCTAACACCATATACAAAGATAACGCAAAATGGATTAAAGATCTAAACGTAAGACCAGAAAATATAAAACTCCTAGAGGAGAACATAGGCAAAACACTCTCTGACATACATCACAGCAGGATCCTCTATGACCCACCTCCCAGAATATTGGAAATAAAAGCAAAAATAAACAAATGGGACCTAATTAACCTTAAAAGCTTCTGCACATCAAGGAAACTATTAGCAAGGTGAAAAGACAGCCTTCAGAATGGGAGAAGATAATAGCAAATGAAACAACTGACAAACAACTAATCTTGAGAATATACAAGCAACTCCTACAGCTCAACTCCAGAAAAATAAATGACCCAATCAAAAAATGGGCCAAAGAACTAAATAGACATTTCTCCAAAGAAGACATACAGATGGCTAACAAACACATGAAAAGATGCTCAACATCACTCATTATCAGAGAAATGCAAATCAAAACCACTATGAGGTACCATTTCACGCCAGTCAGAATGGCTGAAATCCAAAAGTCTACAAGTAATAAATGCTGGAGAGGGTGTGGAGAAAAGGGAACCCTCTTGCACTGTTGGTGGGAATGCAAACTAGTATAGCCACTATGGAGAACAGTGTGGAGATTCCTTAAAAACTGGAAATAGAACTGCCTTATGATCCAGCAGTCCTACTTCTGGGCATACACACTGAGGAAACCAGAGTTGAAAGAGACACGTGTACCCCAATATTCATCGCAGCACTGTTTATAATAGCCAGGACATGGAAGCAACCTAGATGTCCATCAGCAGATGAAGGGACAAGAAAGCTGTGGTACATATACACAATGGGGTATTACTCAGCCATTAAAAAGAATACATTTGAATCAGTTCTAATGAGGTGGATGAAACTGGAGCCTATTATACAGAGTGAAGTAAGCCAGAAAGAAAAACACCAATACAGTATACTAACGCATATATATGAAATTTAGAAAGATGGTAACAATAACCCTGTGTACGAGACAGCAAAAGAGACACTGATGTATAAATCAGTCTTATGGACTCTGTGGGAGAGGGAGAGGGTGGGATGATTTGGGAGAATGGCATTGAAATATGTATAATATCATATATGAAACGAGTTGCCAGTCCAGGTTCGATGCACGATACTGGAGGCTTGGGGCTGGTGCACTGGGACTGCCCAGAGGGATGGTATGGGGGGGAGGAGGGAGGAGGGTTCAGGATGGGGAACGCATGTATACCTGTGGCGGATTCATTTCAATATACGGCAAAACCAATATAATATTGTAAAGTTTAAAAATAAAATAAAATTAAAAAAAAAAAGCATCAATTTTTCGGCACTCAGCCTTCTTCACAGTCCAACTCTCACATCCAAACATGACCACAGGAAAAACCATAACCTTGACTAGACGGACCTTTGTTGGCAAAATAATGTCTGTGCTTTTGAATATGCTATCTAGGTTAGTCATAACTTTCCTTCCAAGGAGTAAGCGTCTTTTAATTTCATGGCTGCAGTCACCATCTGCAGTGATTTTGGAGCCCCCAAAAATAAAGTCTGACACTGTTTCCACTGTTTCCCCATCTATTTCCCATGAAGTGATGGGACCAGATGCCATGATCTTCGTTTTCTGAATGTTGAGCTTTAAGCCAACTTTTTCACTCTCCTCTTTCACTTTAATCAAGAGGCTTTTGAGTTCCTCTTCACTTTCTGCCATAAGGGTGGTGTCATCTGCATATCTGAGGTTATTGATATTTCTCCCGGCAATCTTGATTCCAGCTTGTGTTTCTTCCAGTCTAGCGTTTCTCATGATGTACTCTGCATATAAGTTAAATAAGCAGGGTGACAATATACAGCCCCGACGTACTCCTTTTCCTATTTG
The DNA here is from genome assembly GCF_019923935.1 of Bubalus bubalis. Classification (NCBI taxonomy): domain Eukaryota; kingdom Metazoa; phylum Chordata; class Mammalia; order Artiodactyla; family Bovidae; genus Bubalus; species Bubalus bubalis. Next base: position 21,549,227 of record NC_059176.1, read on the forward strand.
GAATCAGCCTGTTGTTCCATGTCCAGTGCTGGCACCTTAATCTCAGACTTCCAACCTCTAGAACTGTGAGTAATAAATTTCTATTGTTTATAAGAACAACATTGTTTATAAATTTCTATTGTTATAAGCTACCAGCCTGTGGTATTTTGTTATAGCAGCCCAAAGGGACTAAGACAACATATATATTATAACAGTAACGCTAGGCTCTCTTTGAATGTATACCTTTAATAGTGTCCTTATCGCTCAGTGTTGCAGAATCTGCTTCCCTTCTTCCTCATGGACCCTAAGCATCATGAGCGCAGAGATCTTATCTACATATTTTCAACACCTGGTATGATGTATAACACATGGTAGGATCCAATAAATAGATGGTAAGGCAATATTTGTTGAATGAAGGAGTGAATGTTTTAAAAAATTTCTAAGTCAGAATGGCATTCCATTGTATGATTTTTGTTGGATGTCCAATTTCAAAGAAGTCGTTTTCCTTGTCTGAACAATCTGATAATGTCATTTTATAATCTTTTGATTAAATCAAACATACCAGCATTTCCTTTCAAATGTATCAGCTTATTGTTCTGTAATTTAGTCATCTCTCTCTTGGTAATGAGGAGCTCTGAACTCTAAAAGACGAAAGCTCTACATCATTCAAATGTATTATACTCAAAGCAAAGTTTCTTTTCAGATATGAATACTACATTTCTTAAATCAAGTGAAAGTTAATATTAACATTCACTGGAGAGTTTTTGTTCCCATTACAAGCCTTTGACTTTCATTTACTCGTGACCTATTTTTTTCATGACATTTAAGTAGATGATGCCCCTTTTCAATGAGTAATGGGGAAAAGGAGGTAATGAGGCATACATGGAAAGAGGTAATACAGGTGGAATAAGTGATACAGCTATGACATTGATATTATCACAGTAATCTGTTTCAACATGATGATTCAAGGTGATTTATTAGTATTGATGGTATTTATTCACCTATAACCTGCTAATAAACAGAACGATGAGTCATTACTGTCAGTGTATGAGCTTCCTCAGAGAGTTTTTGTTAATGGCCAGTCACATTTACTGTGTTTTGAGGTGGTTGTTCATAAGACTTGGAAGAATTTGTTGACTACAAAGTGTAAAATAATAAACTTTTTCAGATGATTGCAATGGGCAAATCTAGTTAATTTTGAAGTATACACTGAGTATTTAATGTCATGGATTAATTTTTATGTGCAAGCAGTTATTAGGTTTAAAAGCTATTCTTAAGTAATAAAATTTACTCATTTTAACAATTTTCTTTATTTAAAAAATATACTATTCTCTTTAGATCAGATATACAAAGCCTGTATTTTATAAACATCAATATCTTTCCAAAGTGATTGGCTGTTTTTCTCAAGGTTCAATAGAAGATTATGAAATCCATAACTTATCCAATGACTAAGGATAAAAATTGCCATCAATTTTAGATTTATTTTTTGGATATTATGTCTGTATCTCTACCCTAATGGCTAGACAGTCCAGTAATGAGTTGCCTCCATCCTGGCTTGGGAGTTATACTCGGGTGGAGGAGAGGGAGAGAGATGGGTTGGGACCCTGGGATCTGTAAGTATTGAGCTAACATGTAAAGTCCTGCTTTCCATTTCTTTTTCAGAATGTGATAGATACTATTGGGATAAAAATAATTCTCTGGGATGAAATAAAATGAAAATTATTCTAGCATTAGTACTAAACTTCTGATTAGTTAAATATGGCAGTGATTGATGAAAATATCTAGTATTGGTAGGAGTGTTAGTAATAGAAAAATGTTTTCAACCTGTCTGTGAGACAGCATTGCATTATTACCTAAAAGTCATTTCATTAAAGGTAAACTTTTATTTTATTCTCTATATTCATATTTCACTTAAAGTCAAAATTGAAAAGTATGGTGATTAATCTCAGTGGAATTTGTGTCTCTGTTCCTATAAATGTTGTCTAAATTTTCCCAGATGTTATGATTAATTTTCATTATTGCTTTTAGCTTATCTTTCTTTCTAGTTCCCCATTTTCTTTTTTCTGATCTCACCCTGTTCTATCAGAACAAATTCCATTTCTTATGTAAGAAACAAGGAAGGATTCAAATTACTTGTAATTGTAGAGTTTGTTTTGAACCTTGTTCCCTAGTCCTTTTTTTGGCTGTGTGTCTCCATTTTCTGGGGCTTCTCAAGTGGTGCTGGTGGTAAAGAACCTGCCTGCCAGTGCAGGAGATGTAAGAGATTCAGGCTCGATCCCCTGGAGGAGGGCATGGCAACCCACTCCAGTGTTCTTGACTGGAGAATCCCAAGGACGGAGGAGCCTGGTGGGCTACAGTCTATGGGGTCACAAAGACATGACTGAAGTGACTTAGCAGCAGCAGCCCCATTTTCTACTCTTTCAAAGCCTTGTTCAGGTTACTTTTACTATTGTCTTTTACATTGAGCTGTTTGGAAAAATGAAAGCCTTGAGTCTTTCAAATATTATTCTTGTGGCCCTCAAATTTTCTGAGCATTAGTAATTGATCCTTTCATTTCCAAGCTTAATTTGCAACTGCTTTCCTCTTGGACTTTATTATGGATGTTAATGGAATTTTTGAAGTGATTTTACATAAAGTTAGGATTATGAGTAGAACGTTATATTGAATTTAAACTATCTTGACCTTCCTAATTTGTGAGACTATTTAAAGTGATTTTTAAATAGTAGGGCACATGCTTTACAAAACCGGTTTATTACAAGATGAAGGAGCTAGGAGAATGTACTAAGCAGTAAATTGTCAGCTCTATATAGATAATCCTGTGTCCTGATAGTGGAGCTAAGGAACTTTTGTGGGAGGGAAGATTAACATTATTTTACCAGACTAGAGAATATATCCAAAATATTTGGAGATTTGAAAAATGAAAACTGACTAATCATAGTGATTTATCTAAACCCTTTTTGAATTCACTAAATTTTTAGGCAAGTAGGTGCTAGGTATTCAAGAAGGCTACTTCGCTTTATTCATTGGTTTTTATTTATCTTCAAACTTATTATTTCAATCATTAAGAAAGATTGGCTTTGGTAAACAAGTGTATGTCTTATTTTTCTCACATCCTATGATCAAGATCACATTGTAGCACAGCCTTTATAACATATTTAAAAATATTTTTAGTAAGAAATATTTTAGATATACAAAATAATCGTAAGCATAATGTATAAATCAGGGTCCTGGAAAGGTAGGGCAATTTGTGGAAAGCTTAATAAGGAATTATTAACCAAGGTTAGAGGGCTTCCCTGGTGGTTCAGTGGTAAAGAATCCGGCTGCCAATGCAGGAAACATGGGTTTGATTTCTGAGTTGGGAAGATACCCTGGAGAAGGAAATGGCAACCCACTCCAGTATTCTTGGTTGGGAAATCCCATAGACAGAGGAACCTGGTGGGCTACAGTCCATGGGGTCACAATGAGTCAGACACGACTTAGTGATTAAACAAAAACAACAAACCAGCGTTTGAGGAAACCTGGATGATTGTTTTAGTAACCATACGGCAGTAGGGCAGTAGCAGCTGGTTATTGCTCCAGGCCTGGAGGAGTGTGGTGAACAGTCTCTGAGATGGCCCCCACCCATCCCCTCTTCCCAATAAGTATGGTGTTCATGCCCTTGTGCATTCCCTTCCTCTTGAGTGTGGGCTGGACCTAGTCACTCACTTCTAGTGAATTGAACGTAATGGGATATAACTTCTGAGTTTAGGTTGCAGAAGACTTGCTTGTTGTATCAGTTGCTTTAGGGGAAGCAGGCTGCCATGGCTTCAGCTGCCTATTGGGAAGCTGTTACTACAGGAAGCTGAGATTCCTCAGCCCAGCAACCTGTGCACCATAATAAGTGAGTTGGAAGTAGATTCTCCCTCAACTGAGCCTTCAGATGAAACTGCAGCTCCTGTTGACCCCTGGCTTACAGCTTTCTGAGAGGACTTGAGGCAGAGGGACTCAGAATCTGTGGGATAATAGATGTTCATTGTGTTAAGCTTCTGAGTTTGTTATGTGGCAGTAGATACCGTAGACGAAGGGAGCCGTTACTGGAGACAGAGGACTGTGTGGGGATCTCCTGTTAGGAGCTGGGACTCTCAGTCCAGCGTCACACTCAATTTGCAGGAATCTGGGATTACAGGTACCCTGACTTCAGTTCCTGTCTTTCAATCCTGCTGGAGCTCCATATTTGCCAGACCCAGAGATAAGGCAGGAGGAAGACCACCTGGGTGTGCCCACTATGACTTGACGAAGAAGGGGTGAAGAGACAAGTGGATCTGGAAGATATGTAGCCCATGCAGAGAAATGAGCCTTTTTGTACTTACTATGCAACCTGAGAAACCACTGTACTTCTTACTCAGTCTAAGAGACCACTGTTGTAAATATAATTGAAATCCTCTTTACCTTCCCTGAGTGCATTCTTATCCCTTCACCCAGAAATAGTTGTGATCTTCATTTTGGGGTTTATCATTGCCATGGAGGCCTTCATTCTGACTGTTTAGGTTTCATGATCAGAGTGGCCTATAGTGGTCCAGGCATGTGCTAGAACTGTTTTATTCTTTGATTCTCTTACCTTATTACTTTGGCAAACAGGATCACTGATCTTTGTGCACAAAGGTGGCCCTCCTCAAATTCTGCAGGCTCAGCTGAAGAGTAACACTGCTCTGTTCGTTCATCAGTGGAGATGTCAGCAAATGTTTACTGTAATGGTCTAAAAAGTAAATACTTAGGCTTTGTGGGCTGTGTGGTCTCAGTTCCTGAGAGACCTCCATATCAAACTGTTCACATCCGGCATCATAATGGAAATCAACCACAGACAATATGAAAATGAATTGCTGTGACTGTAAGTTAAGAAGAATTTATGTACAAAATCAGGAGGCAGGCTGGAGTGGGCCCCAGGGGATGCATCCTTGGTCTACAGCATCCCCGAGGAAATGACGGTGGGATTAGTCATGCTGGTGTCACACGTGACCTCCAGAGGAGGAGACAGATTTAAGTACGAAATCCTAACAGTCATAGCCCCCTGGGAAAAGAAGCTGTGTTTAGGGTCTCCTCTAAGAGTGGGCAAGACCAGGGAGAGGGAGGGATGCCAGAGGCTTTAGGGGAGACTGAGCACTAGGAGGGAGCAGGGAGTGCAGGAAAGCAGGGGTAGCGCTGGCTCACGTCGAGTCAGAGTCAGGGTGGGTGAATTGGAGAGTGAAGCAGCACAGCCAATGCCTGAGGGCTGCTGTGGGTGACCATGCGGGTGGTGGCTCGACTGAGGTCTCAGAGATGTATTCCAGAGGCATGAGTGCGGTGCACTGTGGGCAGCACAGAGCTGAGTGATGGACTACGAGCAACAACCTGCTGTAACACAATTTAGAGCATCACTAAGCTTACTCCCGAAGAGCTCTGGTGGGGAACAAACCTGGGGAGATTTGTGTGTGTGGCTGTAGGGGGTTGGAGATGAGGTTCTGTAGGGAATTTTGAGCTGTCAAATTGCTGATCAAACTGTTGTGGGGCACTTCCTGTGCATGCGTGTTCATTTGCTCAGTCGTGTCTGACCCTTTGCGACCTTGTGGACTAGAGCCCACCAGGTTCCTCTGTCCATGGTATTTTCTAGGCAAGAATACTGGAGTGGGTCGCCATTTCCTTCTCTGGGGGATCTTTCTGGTCCAGGGATCGAACCTGTGTCTCCTGCATTGGCAGGTGGATTCTTTACCACTGAGCCACCTGGGAAGCCCCTCCTGTACCCACACGTGATGGGTAAGGGCACAGTTTGAGGTCCTGGGGCATGTGAAGATTGTATAAGTAGCTTATGGTGTTTTCCTTACACATGCTTCCCCGTATTTACATACCCTGAAATGTCAGTTTTGCTTCTGTTTTTTTCTTTTCTTTTTAAAACTTATAATTTAAAAGAGTTCTGTGAAACACAATCCTGAAGTATGTTCTGAAATAAAACAAAGGAGTTCCATAATCAAAGATTTTTAAACAATGACATTTCCCTCTAAAAGAACAACTAAATTCCTGGGTATAAGATACAGAATTATTAGTATTTTAAGTTTGTTGCCAATAGCTAAATCTTGAGTTCTTCCATTGGAGAAAAGTGCTTCATTTAAAGTAGTTGGGAGTGGATTGGCATGGATTGGAAGGAAAAGAAAACCCAGTCTCTTCCTATGGATTCACAACATATGCCTAGAGATTCCGAGAGGCCTAAGGGTAGAAATAGTAACTATAGTGAAAATCTGTTAAACTGTGTTTAATTTAGAATTTTCCAAATTTATCAGGCCACATGTCTCTTTTCTAACATCCACTGACCTTCTGTAGAGCCATTGTTCTAAGGAATAGTTTTTGCCTTTAACTCATTTCTCTAGTTGTGATCAAACCCTTCATTTAAAAGTAATCTTTAGAGTAGACTTTATTACAGGCTTTTGCAGTGTCTTGATATTTTTGAACATCACCTCTAAGAAGTTTAGATTTTGACTTAAAAGGGAACACGAGGATCATCTTGATAGAGGATTGACAGGGCTTGATAACGGCCTCGGTATGGTGAGTGGAAGAACAGAATCAGGTCATGCTCCGGCTGCTGGCTTGCACTCCTGCCCAGATGGTGAGGCTTTTTCTGGAATGAGGAAGTTTGCAGAAGACACAGGTCAGAGGTGTGTCATCAAGAGCAAAGGAGAAGCCAGCTGAGTCAAGAGCTGCTGAGAAATCAAGTTGAAAGGTGGGAAAGAGAAAAATTGTTTAGCTCTGTGCTGGATGAGGCACTATGCTTAATTCTTTAATACATGTAGTTCTTATAAAAAAAATAAGGAGAAGATATTACTTTACAGATGAGAGAATTGGCTCAGAAACATTATGTAACAAACCCAAAGACAAACATCTAGTTATTGGTAGCAGGAATTCAAACAGAAGTCTTTATTCTCTGAGCTATTCTTCCTTCCCATCCTCTATTTCAGTATCAGTGTTTGCATTTTCGAGTGGCTGATCAGCAAGTTTTGACCATTCACACTGCAGAGGATAATAATTTTTAGCTCTAACTTCTTAGCCTACCACTGCTACATTTTGACCTTGTTATTCCTTGAAGGAGGGTGGGAAGAGACAAGATATTTCCTATAAAGATTTTTGGAGGAAGACTGATGAAATTGTAATTTATTAAAAGGAGGCTATAAAATGTAACTGTAGGGGAATTCATCCTCTATTAATACAAAAAATATGGCATGCCATAGTTCATTCTGAAGTTTATTGCCACAAATATTGAAGAAAGCATGTTACAACATTATATTGACATCCTACATCCACCAATAACTCAAGTACTAGGAAATTTTGCTCTACTGCCAGTCAAACCATAATTCTTGGTATAATTCCCAATAAATGTAGAACAACTGATGGATGGAAGCAATATGATGTAGTTGAATATTTGAGCAAGGAGGTGGTCTTGCATGTAACCAGACTGTTCTAGAAAGTGTTTAAAACTTGCTTTAAAAAATGAGTCTGACCTCTTTAGATATTTTTCCTTGGTATGTTCTATATGTTGCAATATAAATAATTCTAGGTTGGCCAGGTTGACTAGTGTCAGAAGAAACATCAGTTTTGTCATAGGTAGGCTGTGAAGTGTGCTTCTCTGGTGGCTCAGATGGTAAAGAATCTGCCTGTGATGCAGGAGACCTGGGTTTGATTCCTGGGTAAGGAAGATCCTCTGGAGAAGGGAATGGCTACCTACTCCAGTATTCTTGCCTGGAGAATTCCACGGACAGAGAAGCCTGGGGAGCTACAGTCTATGGGCTGACTAACACACACAGGCTGTGAAGTAAATGATTACCAGCTGGTTATTCCTGTGTGTGCAGCACCATTTGCTTATACCAATTGTTCAGTTATTTCTCAGATGATCATATTTGGCTGCTTAAGCCCCAGATTTTTATAGAATCATTTAACTTAAGAATCTACTAACCAGTAGGCTGAACACCAGGGTATCATTTTAGTTTATCATTTTTTATACAACAGAAAAACTTTTGTGTACATTTCAGGGAAGGAATATGGAATAAATGAAATCCTGGCTCTACAGCTGCTATGCTAGGATCAGTTGTTTTAAAATAACACAAACTGGCACATAGTGGAAGCTCAACAAACCCAGTGGTTGATGCTTTTGGTGTTATGGAGAGTGTTTAATGTTTTAGATGACTGTGCATCCTTCTCCCTTCTCACAGAAATACCTCTGATTTGATCTGTGCTGCCCATGCTCCCAGAGGCAACTGCTATCATTCTAGGGGAAGCAGTAGAGTATAATGTTGGGAACAAGACCTCTGGAGCCAGCCTCAGTTTGAATCCCAGCTCCTGCTAGAATAGCTGTGTGACTTTGGCAAGTTGCTTAACCTTTCTGTGTCTCAGTTTCCTCAAGTGTAAGATGCTGCTGCTGCTGCTGCTGCTGCTAAGTCGCTTCAGTCGTGTCCGACTCTGTGAGACCCCATAGACGGCAGCCCACCAGGCTCCCCCGTCCCTGGGATTCTCCAGGCAAGAACACTGGAGTGGGTTGCCATTTCCTTCTCCAATGCATGAAAGTGAAAAGTGAAAGGGAAGTCGCTCGGTTGTGTCTGACTCTTAGTGACCCCATGGACTACAGCCTATCAGGCTCCTCCATCCATTGGATTTTCCAGGCAAGAGTACTGGAGGGGGTGCCATTGCCTTCTCCCAAGTGTAAGCTGAGGCGGATGATAATAGTAGTTCCACCTCATAGGGTTGTTATGAAGTTGTTATGTGTGGCACATAATAAATAAAATCCTGGGAAGCTTACGTCACTCTCCTGACTTGGAGTCTATCACAGATCTTTTGTTTGTACCTTCACTCTGCTGTGGAACTTACTCTCACAGTTACATCTTGGATCCAGTCACTGCTAGGAACCCATCTGCTTTTGGACTACTACCTTTCTTTTTTCCACTGTCCTACTTCCCAAGTTCCATCATCTTCAGCTTCTGAAGATTTGTGGAGATTTCCAATGTCTTGACATTTTCTTTTGCCTCCTGCTGAGTTAACTTTCTCCTCTCTTTCACCTGAATCTTCTAGACTTCTACAGCCAGCACATTCAATTTTCTTGCCCCATGTGTTGTACAATGTCAAACCCTGGGTCAATCCAACAGAAAGTCTTCCTGGTTTTATTCTTGGGCTTCTGAACCTTGATAGAAACCAGGAACATGGGGGATAGATGTCACTATAAAAAGTTAGCATGTCCAATCCTAAGCTGACCCACACAGTCCCTGGGTGATCCTCATGGTGCCTGTCTCAGCTCCCTTTTCTACTTATTGTATCAAGTTTTCCCAGCATTTATGACTTTCCTCAGCCTCCTATGCCAGACCTTTTTCCTTACCAGCGCCAGGAGGTATGAACACTGTTCACTTCTACCACTAACTTTTCAAAATAGTCTTCTTCAGCATATATATATTTTTAGCTCCCTCCTTTTTCCGGAGCCCAAGGTTAGTTCCACCACCGATCCTGTCTGCTTTCATTGCCTTTGGCGTTCCAGTCCTGTAGTGGCCTTTTTTAAGTCTTCCGCATTTTGAGTCTCTTACTTAACACACCCTAATACTATGCGTATGTCCCGTTCATCTTACAAACCTAACCTTGTGACTCTCTGTTTCCCTCTAGTTGATGCTTCCTTGTGAAGCATGGCTGAACTGTCTTCAGTTCCTCATCTCATGTGAATCCCTCAGCTTCCTGCATCTGCTTCCCTCTTATTTTACTAGTGGCCATCTGTTTGCTGATTCCATTGAACCCTTATCCTCCATTTTACTTGACCACGTTACTGGATAGTTAGAGATTTCCTATTCAAAACTCCTTGGGTTTTCCTGCTCTGGCTGCTCATTTTAAAACTCCTCTGTGGACTCATTTCTCTTCCTGCTTCTTAAAAGCTCAAAAGGGTAACTTTCCCAGTTTCTCTTCTGACTCACAAGTTCTATTTACATACTGTATTCCACTTTAAAATCAGCCCGTAAAGCAAAGACTCCTGATTTTATACTCTAGCTCCATATCCAAATTGATCATGTGATTTCCTAGACCATTAATAAACCCAGACTGATCCTTATTTATGAATTCAGAGCTCTTTGTGATCTGGCCTCTGCTTACCATTTAAGCCTGATTTCCTGACACATCTTTATTCTGGACACATCTGGTTCTCCAAATGCAATATGCTGTCTCAGTACTTTGAACATCCTTTCTACTCTGATTCACTTAGAAAGCTCCCACTTGTCTGAAAAGACCAGTTCAGTTGTCACCTAGTTTGTGAAACTTTCTCTGACTCTTTTTCTACTGCTTCCAGCTCAATTTCATTAAGCTCCTGTGCTGAAGTATCCTGTTCAAATGTCATATACCCATTCCATCCTATGGTAAGTGTGTATGTGTCTGCCTGCCCTAAGAGGATGTGAGCTGCTTGAGGCAGGAATTTAAGTTTTGTGTGTTTTAATCTTATATCCTAATACATGGCACAGAGCCACCATACAGGGTAAGGACACAAAGATGTTTACTGAATGAACACAATGATGATGCCTTCTGTCATTCTGAGTGTTATTACCTACATCTACTCTTGCCCAGCATAACTCTCCTGTACTCTTTGGGACACTGGCTTCTGCACTTCCGATAGGGGGATTTAAGGAGTTTAATCACAAAGGGTTTTCAACTCATCTGGGTCACAAGAATAGTTTTGTACACTTTTTTAAGGCAATGTGTGTGTATATTTGTAATTAACCATAAAATATAAGTCCTGATCCTTATACCAAAAATTTTAAAGACATCAAAGAGAGGTTACCTTAATGAAAGGTTGAATTGCCAGTGTACAGGTCTTTACCAGAAACCCAGCATGTACAAGCTTCAACTTTGTCTTCTGATTCTGTTTTGTGTGGGATTTTTTGGTCTGATGTTGATGCTTTGGGAAATGTGTGCTCTTCCCTGGGCTGAGCAGGGCTCTGAGCCTGTGCAGATTGCTGACTTAATGAGTCATGGGCTGGCCATGCCTGGAGCACTGGTGCCTTGCATATACTTTGTGCTCAGTGTGAGTGTGCTGAGTGAATAAAGGAATGAGTCACCGCACAGTTTGGCGGCACTTCTTGTGAGGAGTGAGAAGTGTGGTGACAGGATGCAGCCCATGTGTCATACAAGTCTGGTCTACCTGTGTTCTTCAGCTGTCACTGATATCTGTGAGGATTCTTCCCTTTGGCCCAGAGCTCTTGAGAGAGGAAGACTTGCTGGTGACCGCTGGGCTGGCCTCCTTTGGGGGCACAGCTATTCTCCTCTGTCCTTAGCTACAGGCTTTAAAAGATAATTGACCACCTGTTGTTTTAGCATCTCAAGTTCCACAATCCTGAGGACTGTTCTACTTTGCTTCCCTTTCACCTCCTTCTGGCCCGTTTCCTTTAGAGAACCGGAATCTCAAATGAATTAAATGAAGTCTTATCTAAAACAAGCCTGTCAAATGCTCTGAACAAAACAGAAAGGGAAATATATTCAGCTTCTAAAATGATATTATTAATAATAAACATAAAACAAGCATTTGAAATAATATAGATGAGAGTCTTTTGTTGTTGTTGTTTAAATAATTCATGGTAGTTAGAGATTAAAAAGTAGCGTCTACTCCAATATGTCAAAGGAACTAGGTATTAGATCTCTGAAGTTTTTCCTCTAAAAGAGCTTACATGATTAGTACAAAAACATAGAAATATTCAGTAATTAAATGAATTCTTAACTGGGTTAAGTGACAAGTAAATTTACTAACACTGGTAATTTACATGGAAATCAGAGAAATTGCATTCCACTAAGTTTTTTTTAGACAGAAATGATTAAACATGTAAATTCAAATTTAAATTATTCATAGCTACAGTAGTTGCAGTATTAACTTCAAGAATTATTAAAAGTAAATGTTTTGCTAATTTGACAAACCATATATTAAATTTATGATAATCTAAGCATTTCAAATCTTTAATATGAGTTCTAGACCCCAAACCCTCCTGCCCTACATTGCCACCAAGTATTCTAACTGTTTCATGACCTGTCCATAAGTTTCCTAAATTTTTAATAACACGATGAGGACTGGACTGTCCCTGGGGTGAATCTTTCTTTGTGAAGACATTTTCCAAGGGGAAATAGGCCCAGAAATAAGATTAATGCTATTCTGTCCATCATGCTTAATATTTTAGCACATCTGTTATTTTTTCTGCTTCTAAATTCAGAGGATAGGCTATTTCTGTTCCACTCACAACCCCAAACAGCTTTGGAAAAAACCCCAACTTTATATAATAATCCCAAATTGGAGCTGTAGCGTCTAGTTGCCTGCCACAGCTGCACAGGCAGAGTGCATTCAGCCATGTTTGCAGACTAAATGCTAATCTGTTATGTATCTATCTTAGGAAATAAGAGACATTTCATATTCAACAATCTTTTCTTTCTTTGACACTGTCAAAAGATTTGTCTTGTGTCTATCATAGATAAAGTCATAAGTCAATTAACATGGCTTTCTAATCAGCACATCAGAAGACTGATTTAGGGTACCATTTCATTAGGAGGTCTCAGCACATCAAGAGGATATTAATATTAACTCTCAGCCTTGGGAATTAGAGTATGCACCAACATAAAGGATCATTTTGCTAAGTTTAACAAAATTGTAAATGTCCAAACTGAGGGATGAAATTAGCCATAGACTTTTAGAGGTGAATTAATTAAACACACCTTTAAGTTCATACCAGAAGTTATCAGTATAGACAAAGTGCACCCATTTACTTGTTCAAGGTGGATGCCAGCTGCCGCAAAGACATTTTATCTGAAATTTCTACTTCTACTGTTAAAGGCTGACCCATGTTCATCTGAAATACTCAGGTAATAGAGGCTAAGCTGCTTTTTCTTAACTGAATTTTGAAGACAGTGATTTTTGCTTTGTATTTCCATACACTGAACTGATGGCTTCATAGGTGAATGGATCAAGTGATGGGGACTAGTGATAGCCTGACTCTTTTCTAAAATACCAGCCTGGGAGTTTCTTTTGGTTTGTAGATGGTTTTGTGCTGGTTTGTGAAATGCATTTTGTCTACATGTGGATTTTAAAGATTGAGTACATCTTTCTCAACTTGCTTGTTGGCCAGCAGAAGTAGACAAAATTGAACTTAACCAATGAAGGGGTTAATTTTAAAGGTTATGGGAACAAATTTATGTGAGGAGTGTTTAGGAATAATAACAGGAAAGAGTTTAGGGGGAAAGTGCAATTCATGATTATGGGGGAACAAGTTTCCCAAAGAAGAGATGTGATTAAAGAAAATAAAGGCTAAATTAATAGGGAGTGTATAATTTTACAGAGCCTCTTACTGTTGAACTGAGCCATGTCATCTGAGATTTTCTCAGCCACCTGTGTCACACACAGCTGAAAAAAGCAGTGTGGGAAAGTGCACACCAACAGAGGAGGAAAAAAATCTTGTTTTTTGGGGCAACAAAAAGTGAGACAGTTCTTGACTGGCTGTTTTGGTTTAATAGAATTTGGTGAAAGGATGTTGGAGCTGCAAGGAAAATCTACTTTTCTTCTTGAAAAGCTGATTTTCCCCAAGAGAAACCCTGAGGTGAAAATTGCTACTTTCACACTACCCTTTATGGAAATATTAATAAATGCCATTCTGTTAAGTAGTAATTAAAATAGTACTTGTTCCATTCTGTTTTATCACATATTGTAAAAAGAGTGGAGATAAAGCTCTCATACTGTCTTTTTGGATCTTTTAATCTCTCTTTTGGGCTTGTAAACATATACAAGCAAATTGGATTCTGTAGGGGTTGTTATATTTATTTATTTATTCATTCAGTATTTATTTATTGAACAGTAGGTACTGGGGATATCATGATGAGAGATAGTCTGTTTCCTTGGGAACCCACAGTCCAAAGCAGGAAGACAGACAAGTACATACAAAATTGAAATACAACATTGGGAGCTCTGCCTGAAGTATGTATAAGACAATTGGGAAAGATTACCAGGGAATAATTCAGAATTACAATTTTAGGGGAGACTGAGGTATTGACAGTCAAGCTAGACCTTCAAGGTCAAAGGACTTTTCTGGATGAAAACACGGACTGGGCATTCTTGCAGAGTAAAACTCTGGAGGCATAAAAAGGCTGATGGGTTAAATGCTGTGGTAGGCTTCCTTTTCTCCCTTTAATGGAATTTCTTCTTAAAGGATATATAGTTTTAAAACATCTTTAAATTCTGAAATGGGCTTAGTTATGGAAAAGACAGCAGGAGTTTTCTGGTTATAGGGACCCATCTGAGAGGGTAAATTTTCACTGGGGATACCAAGTAGGCATATAACCAATATTTGTTGCTTTGATGTTGATGAATTTTATTTGCCCAAGTAGAATGGAGGAAAACAGTGTAGAGTGATGTCTGGGAAGTAAGATGAGGCATTCAGGGAGGGTTTGGGTCCTTAATGGTTTGTGAAAGAGATTATCAGAACCACAGCTCTAAAAGAGAAGCAATTCAAACACCAAACATTCTAGTGTTTACCAGCAGGAGATGTAGTTTGTACTGCAAGGGAGTGTGGACTTACCCCCAAAGCAAATACACAGTTGTGTGTGTTTTACTCTGCTGAAGGCTCTTGAAATCAATTTCTAACCCATAAAATAGAAGTTTCCCAAACCAAATCCACTGTAGAATTTATCTCTGTAGAAAGGCCAGAGCTGTTACAGGAGGGCAGGATGGTAGATCAGGAGGCTTTTCTGTTTAAATATTTAAATAGATTTCTATTTGAACAGCTAAATGAAACCAAACTCCCTTTCTTATCTCAATAATTAAAAAGAAAATTGCTGAGCTTTCTTTGCCAAGTGTTCGTCCCATTTACCCCTTTCTTGAGCATTCTTAGGATATTCAAGTGCCTTTGGTTTAGCTTCTTTTTGGAATAACTCAAGCAGTCTCTCAGCAAGTCGTATTTCCAGAGTAACCGTGGCCCTGACTTCACTGCTTCTTAATGAAGAACAGACTGACTTAATGATTAATTGCTGCATAAATGGGACTGAACCATTCCTCAAAGGGCCTGCTCATTGAGAGGGAACTTTCTGGGGCTCAGCACTTTTCTTCCTATAACTGACAGCTAGAGATCTATTTCTCTTAGTGATGTTTGTATCCGAAGATACCTCTGTACTTGTATTAGGCAGGAAAGTTTTAATTTTTTAAAAAAAATTTTATTAGAGTATAGTTGATCTACAGTGTTGTGTTAGTTTTGGGTGTATAGCAAAGTGAATCAGTTCTACATGTACATATATCCACTCTTTTTAACGTTATTTTCCCATATAGGCCATTACAGAGTATTAAGTAGATTTCTCTGTGCTATATCCTTGATCCTTATTAGTTATCTATTTTATGTATAGTAGTGTGGGAGAGTTTTAATTTTCGATGTAAGGTCTTATCTCTCACTATTTCCCTGGTAACATTTTCTGTGAATTTTCCTTTCTTCATTTTTTCATTATTTCAGTAATTCATGATTATTTCAGAAAAAAATGAGAAAAATGCAGATATACACAAAAATTAAGAATAGCTGAAAGTTTTGCCATCTACCGATCACAGTCATTAGCATTTTGATATATTATTCCTGACCTTTCTTCTTAAACATATGTGTATATGAAATATGTATTTACAAAATTAGAAATACATCACATTTAGGTATCTATGTATATGTAACCCTGAGTCAGGAAGATCCCGACTTGGATGGAGTAGGAAATGACAACCCGCTCCAGTATTCTTGCCTGGAGAATTCCATGGACAGGGGAACCTGGCAGGCTACAGTCCATGGGGATCACAGAGTCAGGCATGACTGAGCGACTGAACATGTGTCACGCGTGTGCACACACAGACACACACACACAGTGTATGCGTGTATGCATCATACTGTTTTAATCTATTATTGATGTATTTTCAAGTATAAATTTATTTTATAGTTTTGCAGAACCAATGATTGGGCCATCAGTTATTTGAAGCTCTTCACTTTTCCTGGGATCATGGAACTTTGGTGGCATTAATATTTTATATTTCTTTGGTAGTTATAGGTCCCAGCAAGACTGGCATAAAGCCACTTAAAATTATAGGCATATTAAAAATGATACAAATATTAAAGCAAGTCAGGGCCTCTATAAAACACCTATAAAGAGATTTGCCAGTCTTTGTTTCTTGTTTAATATCTTGCCTATCCTTTACAGCCTAAAATGAAAGTGAATATTCTGCACTACTGGCCTTCTGTAAATAGTTTATGACTCTGGGATTTTTGGGGGTCCAGCACACCAGGGAGTTTAGCTGCTGCTGCTGCTGCTAAGTCACTTCAGTCATGTCCGACTCTGTGTGACCCCATAGACGGCAGCCCACCAAGCTCCCCCATCCCTGGGATTCTCCAGGCAAGAACACTGGAGTGGGTTGCCATTTCCTTCTCCAATGCATGAAAGTGAAAAGTGAAAGTGAAGTCGCTCAGTCATGTCTGACTCTTAGCGTGTCTGACTGCAGCCTACCAGGTTCCTCCGTCCATGGGATTTTCCAGGCAACACCCTTTAAACGAAGACCAGTCTTACACGGTGGGTTCCAAATTTGAGCCTATTATACAGAGTGAAGTAAGCCAGAAGGAAAAACACCAATACAGTATACTAATGCATATATATGGAATTTAGAAAGATGGTAACAATAACCCTGTGTACGAGACAGCAAAAGAGACACTAATGTATAGAACAGTCTTATGGACTCTGTGGGAGAGGGAGAGGGTGGGAAGATTTGGGAGAATGGCATTGAAACATGTAAAATATCATGTATGAAACGAGTTGCCAGTCCAGGTTCGATGCACGATACTGGATGCTTGGGGCTAGTGCACTGGGACGACCCAGAGGGAAGGTATGGGGAGGGAGGAGGGAGGAGGGTTCAGGGTGGGGAACACATGTATACCTGTGGCGGATTCATTTTGATATTTGGCAAAACTAATACAATTATGTAAAGTTTAAAAATAAAAAAAAAAAAAAAAAAAAAGGATACCAGCAGAGGGCAGCGCTCCTCCAAGACATAACTCACCACAGTTAAGGGCGGCTCTAAAGATACAAACCAGCACACTATTTTACTGGAACATTATTCGCCTTTTAGTGAAATATTTTAAGGAGATAAAGTTTTGACATTATACGATGCAAGCAATATAGTGAAAGTGAAATATTTATTAATTTAATAAACTTTTATTAGTCTCATACAAATGCCATGCAGTAGAAATATCTGTATATATATTTATATAAATATAACACCAAATATGCACAAGACCAGGGGCTTCCCAGGTGGTGCAGTGGTAAAGAATCCACCTGCCAAAGCAGGAGACCTGGGTTTGATCCTTGGGTCAGCAAAATACCCTGGAGGAGGACATGGCCGCCCACTGCTGTATTCTTGCCGGGAAAATCCCATGGACAGAGATGCCTGGCGGGCTACAGTCCATGGGGTCACAAGGAGTTGGATGTGACTGAGGGACTGAGTGGTACATGGTGGCTAGCCAATACAATGTACATACGCAGCATGGACATCAGTGTTGACTGACCTTATCTATGAGGCCATGCTCTCTTCTCCCAAAAAAAGATGATGCTAGAGGAAAGGTGGATGATAGACAGTATATTGTAGGGAGGCTTTAATTAACTTGACAGGACAGACCTACTGTTAGGCCTGAGTTGTAGCCCAGAGGAATCATTTCTGGGAGAAGACATTATAGAACTGTGCACTGAGCTATACCGTCCATGTTTCCAGCTGCTCAAGCCTCTTGCTTAATTAACACACATTTGTGTAGAACGGTGAAGACATTCAATCTGCTAGAAGAGCTAATTACTGATGATTCTTTTATATTAAACCCCTCTCTTTCTGCAGCTGCTTTAGGTCTGTATTTTGGGAAGTATTCACAGGAATTGCTCAAAGGAGCTAGAATGATGTGTGTTCATGATGCTTAGATAAAGTTCCTTGGTCTTTGTTTTCTTCTTTTTGCTTGTCTAGATCAGGAAGTAGCTGGCAACCAACCACTACCGAGGTGGCCATATCATATTAGTTTTCTTTTGACTAGTCTTTCCCTAATTGGATAATCACCTGCTGTATAGTATTAAATGAAATTTAGGGGATCTTCCTCAGCAAGGAAGGAACCCAGAAGCCAAGAAAAGACAGATTGCTGAAATAGGAGAAAACCAAATTGCTATTGCAAAGAGCCTCCCCATCTGAGTGACTAAAAAAAAAAAATCCCACAAAAGCTTATTCCTCCCTCATGTTAGGTTTCAGGCAGTGGTGGGCTGTGGGTAGACCATGTGGTCATTCAGGAACTCAAGCCCTTTCCAAGTTGATAAGTTCTAGAGTGCCAGTTATCACTTTATTGCCTTTAAGCTCCACATTCACCTTACATGAATACGTGTTCTGTGATATTGAGCAGAATTCCTTTAAGCATCTTTCCTTTCTAGAGTGCAAGATGCAAAGCTTTCTCAGCAGAGGGTGCTGGACGGACATGGCTGGAGGAAGGAGCTGTGTGGTTTCTGGTGGTTGCCTGGTAGGTCAGTAGTGTGGGTATGAGGACATCCAGTAGAGTTCTGGCCACTTACAGACTCAGATCGGGCTGGTGATAATTTCCCAGGGACCTGCTTCACACAGAAACCGGCTTCTGAAGGTCCCCACCTGTGGAGGTGCCATGATTCCCTGTGCATACCTGTGCCCCGGGCCCACTCCACTTGTGTGCCTCTGCCACTAGGCTACCAGTTGCCCATTACCTGTGCCTGCCTGTGCTCTGGAGGGCTGCTTCCTGCTCTTCTCGTGGCAGAGACCTGCTCTGGCTTGCGCAATCAAGAAAAATTTTCTCATCTCTGGTGGATTGAACTCTATTTCTAAATGAGGTCTGAACCCAGCCTTAGGGAAGGGGGCCCTTTCTAGGTGGATTTGGATGTCCTCTCCCAGCTCTAGGTCCCTTAGAGTGTTTTGTTATAATTATTTGTTTATCAGAGTTTAATAATCGTTGGTTTAAAGTTAAACTTATCCTTGGTCTCTGTTTCTGGGTTGGACCCTGAGTGGTACATGTGGCTTTGTCACCTCTTAAGATTTTGTCCTCTCCATGGTTAAAACTGGGCTGTAGTATTCAGGTTCCAGCTGGTGGAAGAAGAAACAGAGCTTGGCGAGGCCTTGGCTACTTTTTAAGGCTTCAGTCTGAGAAGCATATTGCTTCTGCTGACATTAGCTTGGTGAGAGTTAGTCCCAGGCTGCACTTAACTGCAGGGGAACAGGAAAGTATAGTCCAACCATGTGTCAAAGAAGAAAGCACAGTAGATTCTGGTGGGTGACTGGTTCAGTTCAGTTCAGTTCAGTCGCTCAGTCGTGTCTGACTCTTTGCCGACCCCATGGTAGTCCAGCATAATTATATAAAAATTAAAAAAAAACTCTATGGCAAAAGATATCATAAGCAAAAGAGAACCATAGAGTAAGAAGTAAGTTTGTAACTCATACATAGAGATTAGTACAAGAGTTTTGAGGGATGTTAGCCACTTACCAGATGAAAGGTTAATACCCCTCAAAAGTGAAAGGGTAAGTGAAGTTGCTCAGTTGTGTCTAACTCTTTGCGACCACATGGACTGTAACCTATCAGGCTCCTCCATCCATGGGATTTTTCAGGCAAGAGTACTGGAGTGGGGAGCCATGTCCTTCTTCAGGGGATTTTCCCAACAACTCAGGGATGGAACCCAGGTCTCCCACCTTGCAGGCAGACGCTTTACCGTCTGAGCCACCAGGGAAGCCCATATCCCTCAAAGGTATCCCACAAATTGATTAAAATAAAAAACAAGCCAACAAAAAAAATAAATACAGTAGAGGATATATTCAACCTCAGGAATAGTTAGGGAAGTACAAATTAAAGCAGTCATGAGATACTACTTTCCATCTATCATGTTAGCAAAAATTAAAGAGTAACAATAGCTATTGAGAGAATATGCACTCATTTCTCCCTAGTAGAACTATACATTTCTATAACATTTAGGAAAAGTGGGCTGTATGTCTAAAAATAAAGAATACATGGACTCTTTTACTGATGAGCTCCATTTTTGAAAATCTATTTCATTGAAATAAAAACTCCAGTATGTAAAATGTTTATTGATGTATTATGTAGAAGCAAAAATCTGGAAGTAACCTGAAATTGTATGATTTCATCCATACTATGATTTATTATTCGACTGTTAAAAAGAATGAATCTGTCCTAAGTTTCTGATCTTTATATCCATTATATATACACAAATCCAGTAAAAGTAATTTTTGGAATAACATGTATAAGAAAAAACCATTTCTGTACAAATAAATAGCCAAGAAACTTTATACATGTATACCTGTGTTTCAGTATGTTTTTATGAAAAATGTACGGAGGATGTATGCAGTGCTGTCGTGGAGAGCGAATAGAGAGGGTTTGGAGGTTTCACTGCTGGTGTGAATCTTTTTTCCTTCCATTATTTTTGCAAAAGAGAGAAAAGGAAAAGAAATATGCCCCTTGACAGGTGAAAAATTTAACCCCCTACCCCCACCACCTGCAAACCACCAAGGCCTAGAGAGAAAGCTCATCTGAGTTTCACAGTTTAGTTGTAAAACTTTGTTGTACTTAAGAAACGGTTAGTTTTCTAGAAATCTGATTCACTGAAACCCTGGGTCCTTGGGAAAGCAAATCAATACTTGTCTGTCTGCCTTGGTGGTTGGTTTTGTTGATGCTGTTGTAGACATGTTATTTTGCTGATACGGAGAAAAAGTCAGCTCTTCCTAAGAGTAGTGGGGAGCTAATTGCAGACCCAGGATTGAAACTCTCCACCGTCAGAGGCCTGAGTTACCCTTTGTTTTCAAATTCTCCTCTTAATCACAGTGTATGTTCCTACAGGTGAAATGAGATCATCGAAGGAGCCCTGAGTCATGAAGAGCACATTTGACGTTCTTTCTCTTGTGGTGGTGGTTGAAGATTTTGCCGTTTCCTAGAATAAGGACGTGGAAAAGTCATCACATGGGGAGTTATTCTCGATTCCTCCCTCTTCATCACCTCTCTACCCCCAATCGGCCCTTAGTTCCTGTTAGTTTTGTCTTAGATATCTCTTGACTATATCCATCTCCTAATTTCTCAGATGGATTATTCAAAGAGCCTCCTGCTATGTCTTCTATCTTCTATTCTTGCCACTTACTGAGCATCTGGAGTTTGCCAAGCTCTGTGCTATTTATTCTCTATGCAGCAAAAAAGATAAAATTTTAAGCAAGAAAAGTAGATCCTCTTTCCCATTGTGCTCAGAAATAGTCCCAAGTTCTATGGCCCTGTCAGGCTTGCTCAGCCTGCCCCTGCTGTTCCTTACAGTCTCATCTTGTGCCTTTCTTGTCTTCCCTACCTTTGAATCACATGAAGTGGTCTTTACCTTCAGTTCCTTGAACATGCTGAGGGCTTTCTTGTTGTTGGGTCTTTTAACCCTTCATTTTGCAGAAGCAGTGTCTCAGTTCTTATAAAGGTTGACTGTTTCTCATCCTGAGATCTCAGCTTAAACATCAGCTCCTCAGAGAAGGCTTTCATGCCCACCCTATCTAAAGTAGATGTCCTCTACTCATTATTTTCTGCCATAGCATCTTTTGTTTTACTTCACCTACTTATTTGTTGGTTTCCTTATATTTTTTCTATAATCTCCACCTGAGTATGGGTCATGTATTTTCTTTTTTAACTTTTTAAAAAAATTTATTTTTAATTGAAGGATAATTTCTTTACAGTATTGTGTTGGTTTCTATCAAACATCAACATGAAGCAGCCATAGGTTTTGGGTCATGTATTTTTTTTTTGCTCAGACCAGTGCCAAACAGTGGTCTGGTCTATAGTAGATGCTATTAAATGAAGGAGGCTACACTTTTCCTTTAGCATAATCTGTAATACATTCTTCTTCTGGTTAGCAATTTCTGTATCTATATTAATTTAATAATGGAGAATTCAATTTTTTGAGGTTCAGAATAAGAACTTTCAAATGGGATATTTCTAGTTTTCCAAAGTGCATAATTTAATGTTTATACCTAGATACCCTAGTACCTTTAAAAATGTTAATTAATGTTGACCTAGACATTTGCACATTTCTTTTTTTTTAAGTTAATATGTTGACAGTATTTCTCCTTATAGGTTCTACTTAGTAAAATATGTGCATTTGAGGAGTTACACAAAGTTTATTTTCCCCTTTGAACCAAAAGGAGCACTAACCTGTAGGCCCCCTATAGGTCCTTGATCTATTTTCCATTGCAGACATCTCTGCCCTTCTCCAGGATTTCCCAGGACAGATGAGCTGGAGAAAATTTTGGCCTGTGTCCCAGTGAAGACTGTGACTCATAGCTTAGTCAACCTTGCATCATGGTGCTTTCTGATTCCTCAGGGGATCTATACATGTGCCCTGTTGAGATGTCACCAAGTATGTTTTGAGTCTCCCCATCCCCATTTTGGGAAATAGATGGGGAAACAGTGGAAACTGTGTTAGACTTTATTTTTTGGGGCTCCAAAATCACTGCAGATGGTGACTGCAGCCATGAAATTAAAAGATGCTTACTCCTTGGAAGGAAAGTTATGACCAACCTAGATAGCATATTCAAAAGCAGAGACATTACTTTGCCAACAAAGGTCCGTCTAGTCAAGGCTATGGTTTTTCCTGTGGTCATGTATGGATGTGAGAGTTGGACTGTGAAGAAGGCTGAGCGCCGAAGAATTGATGCTTTTGAACTGTGGTGTTGGAGAAGACTCTTGAGAGTCCCTTGGACTGCAAGGAGATCCAACCAGTCCATTCTAAAGGAGATCAGTCCTGGGTGTTCTTTGGAAGGTGTTCTTTGGAGTTTCATGCTAAAGCTGAAACTCTAATACTTTGGCCACCTCATGCGAAGAGTTGACTCTTTGGAAAAGACTCTGATGCTGAGAGGGATTGAGGGCAGGAGGAAAAGGGGATGACAGAGGATGAGATGGCTGGATGGCATCACTGACTCGATGGACGTGAGTTTGAGTGAACTCCGGGAGTTGGTGATGGACAGGGAGGCCTGGCGTGCTGCAATCCATGGGGACACAAAGAGTCAGACATGACTGGGTGACAGAACTGAACTGAACTTACCCTCATTTTCTCCTTCATCTTCCCCTCAGCTCCCAGCTCAGTGGTATATACCTTGGGCTGAGATAGGAACAGGCCCTGAGACTTCTCAAGCAAAAATGCAGCCTTGTTGCATAGCAGGCAAGAATTCAGTTTAACCTGGCATAAACCAGCTTCTCAAACTCATATTTTCCCTAAATCCACCTCCCTCCAACTTAACTATCATTATTAAAGATTCCCCTCTCCTCTGAGTCACCCAGGCTCAGTTATTTTTCATTTATTCTTTTCATCCCTATGTGCAATTAGGTGTTTAGAACTTTCAGTTCTATCCTGAAAGTGTATACTTCTGTTTTTTTCATTTTTTGCCTCTACTCAATTTTGTATTGTTATCATTATTGCTTGGAGTACTACAGTAACTTCCTAACTGGTATTCACCCTTTTTTCTCTTTCCTTTCCCCAAGCCATGCTACACACACTGGCAGATTAATCTTCTTAAGCTTGGCTCTGATAAAGTTACTTGTTGCCAAAAGGAATTCAATAGCTGTTTATTAGTTATGGGTTAAGTCTGAGCTCCTTAGACTGCTCTGCTCAGTATGGCTTCAGCTTACACTGCAGTCTGACCTCCCTCTATTCCATATGCACTCTGTGTCATGCTCAAATTGGACTTCCTGTGTTTCCCAAACACGACCGGCCTTTTCCTACCATTCCCCTACACCCACACAGTATTTGTCTCCTGGGTTGTCCTCTGTCATCTCCACTTACTGAAATCATATCTGATTGTTAAGATACAGTTCGAAAATGTTGCTTGCTTCATGGCTCTTTCTCTAATTCCCTCAGTGCAGGGCCATCTCTTCCCCTTGTTCCCAATCATAAGGCAGGCCTGTTAGTTTTCGAGTGCTGTCATAACTAACTACGACAATCTTGGTGGCTTAAAACAATAGAACTTTATCACAGCTTTGAAGGTGGTAATTCTGAAATCATGATGTTGGTAGGGCCATACTCTCTCTTAAACAACCTACGAGAGGATCCTTCCTTGCCTCACGTGGATCTTAACTTGATTACATCTGGAAAGACCCTAGATGGAAATACAGTAGCATTCACAGGCACTAAGAGCTAAGATTTCAGTGTATCTTTTGGTGGGGGCGGTGGTGGTATGAGTTAACCCGCAACAGTAGGAGTTTGTTTATTCTCCTTCCTGGTTTAGTCTTGACTTCACAGATGCAGTGCAGCTTCATGTTTTGGACAGGAAGCCAGAGTTGGTTCTGCTTATTTCAAAGTACAGCTGGCTCCTTGAATCCAAAGTGTTTTCTATCCCGATTCTGATCCACAGGCTCAGAGAGTTCAGCCCACTCCAGTCATTGCATGGCAAAGACAGCTGGCACCCTGTCTAGACTCCACCTACGTTCCTCACCAGGCAGTCTCCAGGTCTACGGGTATTCTTAGTAGAACTTGATCTCTCTCTGTCTGTCTCTCAAGGCTGAATTATAGAAACCTCATTTCTGCCCTGTCAACCAATTTATCTCCTTTTTCTCTTAGCAAAAATATTTTTATACCAAAATGTCACATTTCTGTGTTCTATGTTCAACGCCTGTGTTATTCCAGAAATATTTCTCTGGCTGTGATGAAAGTATGCAGACCTCAAGGTAGCCCCTTGAGGATGTTTGGAGTAGGGAGACCCAGGTGGGGGTGTGACATATTGCAAATGGACCCCACAGTCCAGGAAGCTGACTCGTTCAGTAGTTTACTTTTGGCGAGAATCAGCTTAATGTGTTGAATGAAAAACAAACTAGGTATGCATTTAGGTGGGACAGATGTCAGAAATAATTTATTGTTGGTATTCTCTGTTAGTTATGAATTGTTAAGGACTATTTCTATAGCCTTTCTTAGCTTTGAAAACTTGATAGGATGCACTAACCAGTTTGGTTTTGTTGAGTAAGACTGAGAATTCCCTTCTTAGTACAAAAATGCAGTCTTATCATGACATATTTGAAGAGTTACACAGAAATTGGGGTATAATCATATACAAGTACATGGAAACATTCTAGTAGAAAATGAAAACATATGCTTGATGAAAACAGCAGGAAATATGTCAGTGTATTATAACAGAAAATTGTTCGAAATAACCAAAAATGGGCTTTCATAGTGTAAACAGTAAACAAGTTCTGTTAAAATCAACGTCTTTCTTGGATTTTTTGTTGTCATGCTCAGTGACAGTTTAACATCAGTTGAAGTTAGCTTCCTGTCTGTGATAAAAAGAGGAGTCATTTCATTCTGAACTATGTATTTTCAGCCTCCTCTTTTTGGTATGAATCATTAACATTAAAGTTGCTGTTGACAAAATAAAAGGCAGAACTAGGAATGGAATACATTAAAGAAAACACTATGTTGCACATATGATGTGGAATACTTAAATAGATGAAATAAAAGCTGCCCTTTTGCAGAAAGCTATTCTTCATGAAGCTTAGTGCCAGGAAAAGATCAATGTCTTCTATTTTTAGTTCTCTCTACTTTGTTCCTCTTAGGGACAAAGATCCTACACAAGTCCTAATAGAGTGAGACAGTAAATCCAATGTAGTCATTTTAGGAGTTTTTTGTACCTCTCTCGGACGATTATATTAAAGTGTCCAAATAAAGATGGCTGACTTTCATACATTTGGAAGGGCAGATGACTTTTCTTTATCTATCAATTGACTGTTCTGACTAATGGAGACCCCAGATGTAGCCAATGACCTTTTCAAAAGGGACAGAAGATAATAAAGGAGGTAGTGTGGGCTATTCCACTTCTCAGTAGAAGAAACAGCACAACTCGGTTTTATAAGGATAATCACTTTCATTAAGGGTTTACTGCAGTTTTATTTCTTTGGAAAAATGGATGATGATGGAGTTGGGGTTAAAGAAGTTCCTTTGAATTCCCAGTTTGAAACCATCAGCCTGGGATTCTAGTCTCAGCACTAGAATTCTATGATCAATCATCTTCATTCTTCCTCTTCTGGGACTTAAATTTTGCTCTTAGATTTGGTTGAAAGGTACCCTTGTTAATACTATCAAAGGGACTTGAAAATTGCTTTGGAGTTCTGGGATCTAATTTGACTGGGAAATAATAGAATCCAAGACTTTAAAATCTAAGTGAAACTGAACTTTTTATGAAGCATGACTATATTTGAAATCCTTTCATCTTGATTTTGCTGAAAATTAAGGCACCCAAATTAGGGTTGTCAAAGTAGAAGAGACCATAGGTGATTCTCTTGTCATCTGATTTTACAGCTGAAAACAAGGAGGAAAAGTGACTTTCCAAAAGCCGCTAATTTTTTTTTTAGTGGAAGTGACAAGATAACATATTCCTTTGACTTTCAGCCCAGTAACCTCTGTGATATGCCTCTTGGTTAGAAGCTTTAGATTTAAAAAATGTTGTTTTCTGCTGTTTCTGTGGGGTAGATACTGTATTATGCTGTCCAAATCCCTTCTCCTCAGGACTAAAACATTCATTTTTTACCAATTTCTGGGAATGTTAGTAGCCAACAGCCCTCACCTGAGTCTTTGGGACTTACTCTTGGCTGAAGAGAGCTGTATTCATCATGGTCACCCTCACTTCCTGTTGGGGAAGACATCCCACATCCAAAGATTGGGCCATGTGGAAATAGAGCTTTATACCTATATAAAAGCTATATAGAAAGCTGTCTAAGATTGTCCTGTCCCTCCCAACACAGGACAACCTCAAAGGGTCATTCCAGCTCCAAAGCTTCTTATGGGATTAGCTGAGGCTTTTGTTGAGATTTTATTTTCTTAGGCTGCAAAATCACTGCAGATGGTGACTGCAGCCAGGGAATTAAAAGATGCTTGCTCCTTGAAAGAAAAGCTGCAGTAAACCTAGACAGCATACTAAAAAGCAGAGACATCACTTTGCTGGCAAAGGTTCATATAGTCAAAGCTATGGTTTTCCAAAAGTCATGTACAGATATAAGAATTGGACCATAAAGAAGGCTGAGTGTCGAAGAATTGACGCTTTTGAATTGTGGTGCCAGAGGACTCTTGAGAGTTCCTTGGGCAGCAAGGAGATCGAACTAGACAATCCGAAAGGAAGTCAGTCCTGAATATTCATTGGAAAGACTGATGCTTGAAGCTGAAGCTCCAATACTTTGGCCACCTGATGCAAAGAGTTTGGAAAAGACCCTGATGCTGGAAAGGATTGAGGGCAGGAGGGAAAGGGGGCAACAGAGGATGAGATGGTTGAATGGCATCACTGATTCAGTGGACATGTTTTTGAGCAAACTCCAGAAGATAGTGAAGGACAGGAAAGCCTGGCGTGCTGCAGTTCATGGGGTTGCAAAAAGTTGGAAGTGACTTAGCAACTGAACAACAACATTGTTGAGATTGCTATACCTTTATCTTCTTTGTCTGCCCAATCCTGCTTTTTTCACTCCTCTGCAAGTGTTGATCCTGAGAGCACACCTCAATAATTGTCCCCTGCTGGGAGCCACGTGAGAAGCTCCGCCCATGGCAAAGGTCGTGAGGAAGGAGGCTCGGCACACTCAAAGGCGCAAAGGTGGGATCGAGCCTCAGGAGTCCCCCTGGAAATTCTCGAGCATCTACCCTCAAAACCAGAGTCTGCCTACTTTCTGCTTTGTGCTCTCACCTACACCTCTGACTTTACGGGGGGCTGTCCCCCGCTACCTCTCTCTGAAAGAAGAGTTAACTTACAGCTCCAGTTAATAAAGTTCCTGGGTGTGATAGTGTTTCAACCTACAAACTCCTTTGGAAGTCCTCTAGCCTGCCTGAATAGGTTTTTCCGGCCACATGTGATTGCTCAGAGGCTCCCAACTGTGAAAGGCAAGAGATGTTCTAAAATGTCTAAATACAGATTCCTTTGAGCAGTTAAAAGATTGATTAGAAATTGTATTGGTGAAGGGTTTTTCACTTTTTGGGCCAATGTTTGCTGCTAAGTTTCCATATCCCTTACCTGCTGTGTCCCTGGCAGTGTATTGATTACATTCAGGAATGTAAGTAGTAGCTTTAATGTTTGTAACCTTGGACCCTTGAGTTAATTCTTTTTCTTGTTATAGCCCATCACACCTTTGCCCTATAGGAATGCAACTTTATCTAATGCTTTTGGAGGGTGGCGCCTGACTAATCACCTTTAGAGAAAAATAAGTTTTCTGAAGAAAGGGTCTTAAAATGTTAACAGGCCTCTGGGCCAGAAGATGATGCAAATCACCTAAACTTTTGCATATGATAAGTTTGCAGGAAGAAAGCCTGGCTTACTGCATGACTCTACCCCTTCCCCCATTATCCTCTATGCATAACTTAAGGTATAAAAACTACTTTGGAAAATAAAGTGCGGGCCTTGTTCACCGAAGCTTGGTCTCCCCATGTCGTTCTTTCTCTCACCTTCTGGCTGAATTATTCAGCCTCTTTTCTCCACTAAATTTTCTCACTGAGCTATCCTTATTTAACCACTCTTTATATCCTTAATTAACATTTAATTAAGCAATTGTTTCCTGATCTTCGCCAACGCCGTCTCCGCTTCGAATTCCCTGGATCCACCAGGGCTGGACCCCGGCAGTCCCCAACATGAACCTCCACCTCAGATGTTCTCTCTGGAAGCCTGGCTTATGGTTATCTTCTAAGTTTGGATTGCTTCAAGCTGCCTATGGAAAGAATCAATGTATGCTTTTCCCCAATGGATCTTGAGTTAAGCCTAGATTAGTGTCATCATTCAAAATAGTGTGAAGTGCTCCATTTGTTAATTTAATCCATTATAGAAAAACACCGCCTTTAGAGATTATCTTTTGTAGCTTGGTGCCTTAAAATGTGATCCCATCTTCACTTTCATAATTAGTGCTGAAAAGAGAAAAGCTGTAAAAAGGTGACTGATTAAAGGAATAAACAGAAGAGCAAGAAGAGAAAAAGAGCTCAACATCCTGTCTTAAATATAAGAATTCATTTTTTTCTTCTAAAAATAAAAAGAAATATTCTAATCTCTATGGCTTTAGATCTGTACAGATCTCACTGCTAATAACTTAGTGGCTGGGAACCTGAATACTTGATAAACAGTGATTTTTTTTTTAATCTAACAAAATCTTGATTCTTCCCATTTCTATGGAGCCAAGACAGAATTGATTCAATATGATCCAAACTCACATTTACATAGACCACATTGTGTGGTGGGACTGATTTGATACACCCATATCTACCATGGTTATTTTCGATATT
Source organism: Bubalus bubalis (assembly GCF_019923935.1). Lineage (NCBI taxonomy): Eukaryota > Metazoa > Chordata > Mammalia > Artiodactyla > Bovidae > Bubalus > Bubalus bubalis. Next base: position 21,578,510 of record NC_059176.1, read on the forward strand.
CAAGATAAAATACATGTGGAAACAATGCCAGGAAAGTAGAAAAGAGAACAGTTTCAAAACAAAATTCCTACCAGCTCTTTTTCCTGTATAATTGTGCAAATACAATTATAATTATGGACTATAGATTTTATTTTGACCAAGTTCACGCTAGCAGTATGCAATGAAGAACTGAAGCAATTATCTGCATGATCAAAGTATTATATTACTTTCATCTTTAAAAGACAAATTATTATGATTATCAGGATATGTGTTTCAATTACACTGATTATTCTTTTGATGGAGATCAGGTCAAAGTAATTTCTTTCTTTTGTTCTTGATTTTCCCACAGTTAGACAAACAGGGAAATGGTATTTCCATGACTGTAATTCACCACAGCACAAGGTCAGGTCAGGGAGAAGAAAGAACAGTTGTTAGTAAAATGTCTAATGTGGATAGGGAACTTGGCTAATACATTCATAAATTAACTTGTTTACTTAAGTGAATTTAACAACACACCTTTCTCTCCCAATTACCCTTAAACATTTTGTTCTCAAGGAAATCCTCCCTGTTGGCTTATACACCTGCTTATGACTCTTCTACTTTAAAAGAAAAAAAAATTCCTAAAATAGAACTCCCCAAATCCTGTTTCTCTGGCCATTACTCCTCTATCTCTGTTGAAGCTCAGTAAATGTTATCCATGATGCATGTTATTATTATCGTCATTCCTAGGTATTGAAAAGTATGTTTGCTGCTATTAGGAGAGGAAACTGTTTTCTCATTATAAATTGTACCTATATATCTCTGATATAGAGCAATGATATTAATGTTTGGATATGTAATTTATCTGCTATTTATTGACTTTGCCCATTAATTTTATGAAATTTACAGTTGATAATTTGGTTTCTTTTCAATATCTTTGTCTCATTTTTATTTCATGCCTCATTTTATTGGCCAGTATTTTTAGAACAATGTTGTGTAATAAGGGAGCAAAGCATACTTTCCTATTTTATTTAAGATTTTAATGAGAATGCTTCTAGTATTTCACTACTAAGCACATGTTGACCTTTTGGTTTGGATAGACATTATTATGTTGAGAAATTCTCCTCTTTTTTCACAAAACAAAATAATTTTTAATTACTTGGCATTGAAGAAAACATGACATTTTTAGTTTTAGGGAAATTAAGAGCCAGCTGCTAAAGCTGAAACTCCAGTACTTTGGCCACCTCATGCGAAGAGTTGACTCATTGGAAAAGACTCTGATGCTGGGAGGGATTGGGGGCAAGAGGAGAAGGGGATGACAGAGGATGAGATGGCTGGATGGCATCACTGACTCGATGGACGTGAGTCTGAGTGAACTCCGGGAGTTGGTGATGGACAGGGAGGCCTAGCGTGCTGCAATTCATGGGGTCGCAAAGAGTCAGACATGACTGAGTGACTGAACTGAACTGAACAAAGTAAAAGTATTGGCTAAAGTTTTAAAAGATTAGGAATCAGTAATAATAATAGAACTGGACATGGAACAACAGACTGGTTCCAAATAGGAAAAGGAGTTCGTCAAGGCTGTGTATTGTCACCCTGCTTATTTAACTTATATACAGAGTACATCATGAGAAATGCTGGGCTGAAAGAAACACAGGCTGGAATCAAGATTGCTGGGAGATATATCAATAACCTCAGATATGCAGATGACACCACCCTTATGGCAGAAAGTGAAGAGGAACTCAAAAGGCTCTTGATGAAAGTGAAAGTGGAGAGTGAAAAAGTTGGCTTAAAGCTCAACATTCAGAAAACAAAGATCATAGCATCTGGTCCCATCACTTCATGGGAAATAGATGGGGAAACAGTGTCAGACTTTATTTTTTGGGCTCCAAAATCACTGCAGATGGTGACTGCAGCCATGAAATTAAAAGATGCTTACTCCTTGGAAGGAAAGTTATGACCAACCTAGATAGCATATTGAAAAGCAGAGACATTACTTTGCCAACAAAGGTTCATCTAGTCAAGGCTATGGTTTTTCCTGTGGTCATGTATGGATGTGAGAGTTGGACTGTGAAGAAAGCTGAGTGCCAAAGAATTGATGCTTTTGAACTGTGGTATTGGAGAAGACTCTTGAGAGCCCCTTGGACTGCAAGGAGATCCAAGCAGTCCATTCTGAAGGAGATGAGCCCTGGGATTTCTTTGGAAGGAATGATGCTAAAGCTGAAACTCCAGTACTTTGGCCACCTCATGCGAAGAGTTGACTCATTGGAAAAGACTCTGATGCTGGGAGGGATTGTGGGCAAGAGGAGACGGGGACGACAGAGGATGAGATGGCTGGATGGCATCACTGACTCGATGGACGTGAGTCTGAGTGAACTCCGGGAGTTGGTGATGGACAGGGAGGCCTGGCGTGCTGCAGTTCATGGGGTCTCAACGAGTCGGACACGACTGAGGGACTGAACTGATCTGATCTGATAGTTGCTTTACAGTACTGCATTAGTTTCCACCATACAACGAAGTGAATCAGCTGTATGTGTGTATATATATATACACATATATATATGTATATATGTATATCCCAGACCTCCCTCCCAATTCCCATATCCCACCCAAGTCACCACAGAGAACCTTGATCACTTATCCCAAACATTTTATGTTTTGCGCTATTCTTTTAGGCTTTTAAGTCTTTTCTGTATTGATTGGGCCTCTGTCCTTATATCATATTTTTATTTGTTGTCTTTCTTGAATAGAATTTCCAAGGATATATATTTATTGGTTTATTAAAGATCACATCTTACATTTGTATATCAGTATTATTTTATATTTTCTAATTTATTTCTCTATTTATTAGTTAATTTCTACATTTATTTTTTATCTTTCTTACATTTTCCTCATTTATTTAGATGTTTTATTTGTGTAGTTAATTTATTTTTATTCTCTACTTTTTTTATGACCATATCAAAACATTTATGATTATATTTGCTTCTACAAATAGGTTTTGTCACATAGCTTAGTTTTGTTGAAATAGTGTATTCATTGTCTTTATTTTATAAATAATATGATATAGATTTCTTTTTCACTCTAGTATTCATATGGAGAAGTTACTTTCTTTTTTCCTGTATGGCTTTTATTTTTGTTTAAACTCTCAAGATTAATATCTAGATTTATCACTTTGTGTTCAGAGAATGAGGTCAGTCTGATTTCTGTTTTGGAGGATTTATCGAATTTATAGTTTATAATATGATTGTTTTATAATTGTTTCACTTTCCAAAGCAAATGTAGTCTCTGAGAAGGACTAAAGTTTGATATTTGTCTACAAATTCAGTCTTATTCATTACATTTGAGCACATCTCCTTCTCCACTTGATTTGTTAGGGGCTAAGAGAGTTGTGTGGTTATCTCTGGTCATTGTGTTTAATTTGAGTTCCAGTGCTCATAACAGTTTATGTCTTTTATATATTTATTGTGGTTATACTTTTGGTAAAAGCTTCTTGATTACATTTAATACTTTTTGCCTTGAATTTATAGTATCTGAAATTAATGATTATTTCTGTTGTATTTTTTGCTAGCTTTCCCCTGAAGTTTGTACTCAATTCAAGTTTTTTAATCATCTTAAATTTGTTGTAGGTGAGTTTCTTTTAAATCAGCTTATGATTACATTGTTATTGTATTTTCAAATTTTGATTTAAAAATGGTGTTTTGATATGTCACTGACATACCATACAATTCTTGAAAACATGCCAAGTGAAAGAAATCAGTCACAGAAGACCACATATTGTAAGATTCCATTTATATGAAAGACCCCAAATAGACAAATCTGTGGAGAAAAAAAGTAGGTTAGATTAATTTTATAATATAGAGTCCTTTATAAAATTTTTAAAGATTCAGTTGCAATTTTATTTTAGTTTAAGGTATATAATATAGTGATTCAGTATTTTTATAGATTACACTTCATTTAACGTTACTACAAAATATTGGCTATATTTCCCTGTGTTGTAGTTTGTATTACTTAATCCCCTGCCCCTGTCTTGCCCCTACACCCATCCCTCTCCCCACTGGTAACCACCAGTTCTCTAACTTTGAGTCTGTTTGTTTTGTTACATATATGTGTTTGCTTTATTTTCTAGATTCCACATATACATAATAATATAGAGTTTATTTCTATATTATTTTATATATATAGAAATAATATATTATATTATTTCTATAAATAATATAGAGTTTAAGTTTCTCTGTCTTATTTACTTGCCTAATCAGAATACTCTTTAGGTCCATCCACATTGTTTCAAATAGACTTTCATTCATTTCTATGGCTGAGTAATATTTCACTGTGTATATGTATACCAAATCTTTAAGTAGAGTTTAAAAAAAAATTTTTTTAATTGAAGGATAATTGCTTTACAATATTGTACTGGTTTCTGCCATGTATCAATATGAATCAGCCATAGGCATACATGTCCCCTCCTTCTTGAAACTGCCTCCCACCTCCCACCCCACCCCACCCCTCTAGGTTGTTACAGAGCCCTGGTTTGAGCTCCCTGAGTCACACAAAGAATTCCCACAGGCTATCTGTTTACATATGGTAGCGTGCATGTTTCCATGCCACTCTCCCCATTCGTGCAGCCCTCTTCCCTCCTGTGTCCGCAGGTCTGTGCTCTATGTCTGTGTCTCCATTGCTGCCCTGCATATAGGGTCATCAGGACCATCTTTCTAGATTCCATATATATGTGACAACATACAGTATTTGTTTTTCTCTTTCTGACTTACTTCACTCTGTATAATAGGCTCTAGGTTAGTCTACCTCATTAGAACCAACTCAAATGCACTTCTTTTTTATTGCTGAGTAATTTTCCATTGTGTATATAAGTAGAGCTCTTTTTAAAATAGAGGGCTTTATTCCTGCTTCTTATATTGTATATAATTAATTTGTTTTGGGGATAAAATATAATGAATTAAATAACTTTTAAATATGTACAGATACTGTTCCCGAAGAATGTTTTAAAGTTGCCTTCCAGTATGTGTTGGGTCTTCTGTGGGCTAGATAATTAGGGAACTGGCACATTCAAGTGAACTGAGTGAGATTTCCCAGATGCCACGTCCTCCTTTCCAGTTGCCGCCTCCTCCTTTCCAGTTGCCATCTGACACTGTATGGTTTGGGATTCTGGGATTTGTTCTGTGTGATTAGATGTTTCCTGCATGTGTTTATTACATATTTAACAGTGTCTTAGCACTTTAAAAGAGATATCATGACTGGGCAACACAGCTGATATTGCACAGATACCCACTGTGGAAAATACAGAGGAAATTGGCTGCATTGAAGAAGGCAAAAAACATGAGTAATAGTAGTCAGTGCTGCCAAGTTGGTAGGGGAGAGGTGAGTCTGGGGCACCACCGATGTGGCCAGAATTCCTATAATGGGAAAGATAAAGAATAAAGCAGCCAGTACAGCTTTCCTGGACATTTTCAATAGATCTTCCCCCTACAAACTCCTTATTTTTTATGGCTGTTATTAAAATATCAAAAAGACATGTCTGCTTTTTCCCACCTACTGAAACATATCCCTTTGCCTCTTATTTATTATAAGAAAATTGTAATTTATTTTTATTTTCTTACTGCTTAGTATGAATCTAAATAAGGTATAAGTTGAGAGATGAGTGTTTTATTATTGCTGATAGATGTCTGATCACATGCTGGGCTGAGGCAGCTATGGCAGAAATTCCTGGTAGATTGTTAGCTGCCCAACCTAAATTCATTTTCTCCTTTTTCCAAGGAACAAAATTCTTGTTTGTCTGTTTGCATGTACGTGTAACTTTTGCAGCTGGCCAAATTAAAGCTAACCTTCTCTGTGGCTGGGTGAATCTGTGTAGGTGAGCTGGAACGAGAAGTAAGCATTGAGCTTTGAATGAGGCTTTCAGAACATCTTCAGGAGCTGCCTCGGCTGAGAAGCATGTCTCTATTACCTCCTTTCCTGTTGCCTGGAAGGTATATGTCAAAGCTATGGTTCTAGCAGCTTTTGTCTCTGGGATGGCTTGAGAATATGTTTTAGTTAGTAGACCATGAAGACAGGATGCTTGACCGTGGAAAAGCCATTAATAGTCTTAACTAGATATTATGGACTTCTCATAACTGATGTAAACAAACTGTTACCTTGTTCAACCCTAATTTTTTTTTTTTTTCCTAGTACATTTGCTGATCTTGACAGATACATTAGGGCTTGTCTGTGGCTATGGGACACTGAACACAGGCAAGCCAAATTTTGTATTCTGGTTGAGGAGAGGTTTTAAAACATCTGAAGTATATAGTGAAAGGCTCTGGATAAACAACAAAAGATGAATCTGATGAAGTGAAAGTGAAAGTCACCTAGTAATGTTTGACTCTTTGCGACCCCATGGACTGTAGCCTGCCAGGCTTCTGTCCATGGAATTCTCCAGGCAAGAATACTGGAGTGGGTTGCCATTCCCTTCTCCAGGGGATCTTCCCAATTCAGGGATCAAATCTGGGTCTCCCACTTTGCAGGCAGATTCTTTACCATCTGAGCCACCAGGGAAGTCCCTGAAGTGATGAGATGAAGCTAAAATAATAACTCTGTGTGATATTATATGATAGAGAATAAGCAAATCAGAGCCAACAGGTCTGGAGGGAGAGCCTAGTAAGAGCTCTGAGAATCAAAATAGAGAGGGTTTGTTTTGTGACTCAGCTGTGAATCAGCTTCAGAAGTAAAGGGAAAGCTTAGTCTGATTCTTTCCATCACTGGAGCAAATCTTAGAAAAACTTCAGTGTAACGTAGATTGTTCACAATTTCACTGAATGATGCTCTAGACTGTTCAGGTACCTGAACACAGCTGTGTCAGGACTATACAACCTCTTATGTTAAGCCTGACATTTCCCTAGGCTCAGAAGTCTAGAGTTCAAGGTAAAGGACAGGCTCTTAGTGGGTTGGATAGAATAGTACTTGTTTAAAGATGGAATAAATATGGGACTTCCCTGGTGGTTCAGAGGGTAAAGAATCTGACTACAGTATGGGAGATTCAGGTTCAATCCATATGCCTGGAACAAAGCAGTTGGAGATGAGTCTTGGGGATGGAAAGTTTCATCACTTTGAAGGGTGCAAGTACTGCTTCTCCAGCTTTCACCATGGGCAGGTAGTTTAGATATTTGGGAAGGAGATTCAGGCATGATTCCTCCTCCTCATGCGTGTCTTCTAAAATTTAGAGCCCAGGGGAGATTGTAGAAAAAAATCAGTTGTCTGTCAATGTGTCCAGAGAGGTACAGTATGTTATTGATAAATAAACTGGTCTGCTGCTGCTAAGTCGCTTCAGCTGTGTCTGACTCTGTGCGACCCCATAGACAGCAGCCCACCAGGCTCCGCTGTCCCTGAGGTTCTCCAGGCAAGAACACTGGAGTGGGTTGCCGTTTCCTTCTCCAATGCGTGAAAGTGAAAAGTGAAAGTGAAGTTGCTCAGTCGTGTCCGACTCTTAGTGACTCCATGGACTGCGGGCTACCAGGGATTTTCCAGGCAAGAGTACTGGAGGGGTGCCATTGCCTTCTCCGAAATAAACTGGTCAGGGTTACTATAATATAAGAAAGTGAGCCTTCTGGGTGAGTTAATCTCAAGTTCCATGATCTCTTACTTGAAACCCTTCAATGTGTTCTGGAATTTCAAAATATTTTGAATTTTAGAAAGGATGAATATTGCATATCATATAATATTCAAGCAGAGTATGTGGCAATAAGCTGTAGTGCAATTTATTAATGTTTATGCAACAAAATGATGAATATTAACACTTGAGGAATTAAAAAAACCCTATAAATAATTTCACATCACTTTGCCACCAAATGATTTACAAGAACATCTTTTCTGTTTTTAGAGTTTCATAAATTTGACATTGTGGTTAAGGCACTATGGAGCATTCCTTCTGGGGGAGCATTCTGTTCACAGGAGGGGTTGGGGTCTGATATTCATCTCAGTTGATTATAAAACTGTTTCTCTTAAAACGTTGTAACCATTTCTCCATTGCCTAACAATGTATATTTATTTGTATATATTATTGTATATTTCTGTATTTATTTGTAGTTAACTTGTCTCTTTGCCTAAATGATTGTTAGATTTTTTAAAATTATAGTTTAAAAATGTGCCAGGATATATTTACTTATTAACTTTGGTGTATGAGGAGTTCTTTAAATATGGATACATTTCATCTAAATAGGTATTTTCCTTGATTTATTTCATTTGTACTAATTGTGATTTCTTCTTAGGGTCCATCTATAGTTCTTAGTTTGGAGTTTCGTTCTTCCTCCTCTACATCTAGTATGTCTTGCCCTGTCTCCACTGTTCTTCATGTTGTGGAAGAACTTTTCAACTTTGTGCTTTCTATCACAAATGCATGTATTTTTTCCAGAGCAAATTCCACAGTAATGTACATTTAATGCTCAGTGCCTTGTTAGCTTCCTTACCTCCTCATATTTTCATTTTCATTTCAGTCTTTTTTTTTTTTTTAGTTGCTTCTCCTTTAATCCCTTTATTTTTTCATTTCATCTCAACATATTCTTAGACTTTCAGATGTTACATCCTACTGTCAAAAGTTTTTTAGAATGTTATCTTGGTTTCTCTAGAAAATTATTTTCAGAAGTCTGCCCATCCCCTGAATCTTTAATTTTGTTGTTTTAATTTTGTTGTTGTTGAAGTTAAAAAAAATAGATTCTAGGGGACTTCTCTGGTGTTCCAGTGGTCAGCCCTGCACTTCTGCTGTTGAGGGTGTGGGTTCGATCACTGACTGGGGAATTGAGACACCACATGTTTTGTGGTGTGGTCAAAACATAAATCAAACAAAAAATAGATTCCATGGTATTGTTGTTTTCCTTTTAGTTTCTACTACTGGACCTGCTTCTTGGGTCTAGGTGTCAGTCTTAGCTCTTAGATTTAAAGCAGTAAGGCCAGTTGACGAATGTAACCCAGTTCTGTGTCTGTAGGTATCTATATGGGGCAGCTCTGCTGGACATAACTGTGTGTCCCGTCCCAGTGCTTAGTTCTCTGATGCTTTGAGACAACAGGGAATACAGAAACCACAGCTTTCCTCTTGCACTGTAGTAGGGCTCTTCCTGTCTTGCTTTGCTTGCTAAAGTTCATTTGTGAGAAATATTATTTTAGAGCAATGAGCCATTTTTAGGCCTCTCTAATTTTCTGCCTGGATTTTTTTCTGGGAGTTCATAACCCTGGCAGATAGGAATATGTTGTATAAGGGTGGAGGTGAGGGTGAGAGAGGAGGTAGAGTAGGGGTTAGGAGTATGTGGGTAGTTTGGTAGCACTTTGCTGTTTTAAAAATCAGCAGTTTTGTCTAAGGTTAATTGTCCATTTTGCTTTTTGGTTTATATATAGTCTCTGAGTAAAGGGATAATGGAGAGGGACAGTTTTCCGTTTTCTTTCTGGTAGGAAGGGGTTTACACTTCATGAGACAAAAATTGGATTATGCGATAGTTGTTTCATTTTTGTCTCAATCTTTCTCATTCATTTATTCAGTCTATACTTATTTAGTCCCTACTATTGCTAGGCTAGGCATGGCTTCCAAATGTTGGGGATATAACAGGAAACAAGAAAGTACTGTCTCTAATGGAGTTTATAGGCTAAATAATAAACAAAGAGAATTATATATATATATATATATATATATATATATAATTTTAGACAATGAGCTATGAAAAACCTAGACAGCATATTAAAAAGCAGAGACATTTCTTTGCCAACAAAGGTCCATCAGTCAAAGCTATGGTTTTTCCAGTAGCCGTGTATGAATGTGACAGTTGGACTATAAAGAAAGCTGAGCGCCCAAGAATTGATGCTTTTGAACTGTGGTGTTGGAGAAGACTCTTGAGAGTCCCTTGGACTGCAGAGAGATCCAGCCAGTCCATCCTAAAGGAAATCAGTCCTGAATATTCACTGAAAGGACTGATGCTGAAGCTGAAACTCCAATACTTTGGCCACCTGGTACGAAGAACTGACTCACTGAAAAAGACCCTGATGCTGGGAAAGATTGAAGGTGGGAGGAGAAGGAGACAACAGAGGATGAGATGGTTGGATGGTATCACCAACTGGATGGACATGAGTTTGAGTGAGCTCCAGGAATTGGTGATGAACAGGGAAGCCTGGTGTACTGCAGTCCATGGGGTTATAAAGAGTCGGACGCAACTGAGTGATTGAACTGAACTGAAGTGGTATGGAGCAAAAAACACAGGATGAGAGTATAGATGCGGTAGTGGTGATTGTAGTTAAGGAAAGGCTTTTCGAGAAGATTGTATTCCAGTCTTAGTTTTTGGGAAAAGTGTGAAAGCTCAGCTTTTTCAAGGTTTTTAGTAGTCATAGAAAGAATGGAGATGTTATATCAAGACCTGGAAGGCATTTAAGATGGGAAATATCTGAAATCATTTTCATGGCAGTGTTTCATACCTTCTCTGTGTGTGTCCTTAGTTAATTGGTGAAAATTTTTAACACTGATGATGACTGGATGTGGGAGAAGACTCTTGAGAGTCCCTTGGACTGTTAGGAGATCAGATCAGTCCATCCTAAAGGAAATCAACACTGAATACTCATTGGAAGGACTGATACTGAAGCTGAAGCTTCCATACTTTGGCCACCTAATGTGAAGAGCCTACTCATTGGAAAAGACCCTGATGCTAGGAAAGATTGAAGGCAGGAGGAGAAAGGGATGACAGAGGACGAGACAGTTGGATGTCATCACTGACTCAATGGATATGAGTTTGAACAAACTCCAGGAGATAGTGAAGGACAGGGAAGCCTGGCATGCTGCAGTCCATGGGGTTGCAAAGAATCAGACACAACTTAGCAACTGAACAGCAATGACTTGACCACATGCTGTGATAGTAATGGAGTTAATATTGGAACTCAGAGATTCAGATTTCCTTGTGTTCTCTATTGAACCATCCTTTCCCCTCATTTTCACCTTTTCATAAGAGCATTAAAGCAGCTATGTGTTTCTTCTTTCAGGTTAGATTTTCTAGTCTCATAACCCCTTTGATCTTTTCTCTAGACCATTGCAGGGTGGATGTGGTGCAGTGAAATGTGTTGGACTTTTAAGAACTCACAGCTTTTAGTGTGTTCCTGTGAAGAACACTTGGCTAGGAAGAAAGCTTTCCCTAGGGATAAGGACAGGGCAGATGTTTTGTCCTAAAGTTAAATGTTTTACTTCCTTCCTACCAGAAGGTTGCTCAGAATTATGAAGTTAGTTTCAGTTTTCAAAAAAATGTCTGCCCACAATGCAAATATTTTATGAGCTTTAAGGATACTGTCACATAAAATAGATGCTTCTACAAAATTGCATTTTGTAATAGTGATATAACTTATGGGATTTTTTGAGATTCATGGTTTTGAATATTTGTACTGTGTAGCAGGAGCACATGGATCCAGATGTAGCAGGCAGTTCTCATTTCTCTCTAGAACTCTCCCTTTAAATCTTAGCACTGCCTTTTCAATACTGATCATCAGACATCAATCTCTTCTATTGCTTTCTAGTTTGGTCATCACCAATCACTCTCATGGTTATGAATGTTCTATTTCCTAGGATTTCTAGAAAATATTTGCCATAATTGGACAGGGTCTTCAGTTTGTTATGTCCTCTCACAATTGCTCCCTTTTCATTTTAGGGAGAAGAGGGGAAAATTGAATAGTAGAGTGGAATAAGAAAATTTTCCTCTAGTCTTATATTCATATATTTTCAGGAAAACTTTTAAGGAGTGTTTATTAAAGGGAAATATAATACTTGTTTTACAGAGATAAAATGCAAAGGAAGTAGTTTTCTTAAAGTCCATTAATTGCACCTGCTCAACTTTTATGAGACTGTGGCCCTTTATCTTTCTTGGACAACTTCCCTGGGACTGTTTTCAGACTTCTGAGGGCCCCTTATACTTACCTCATCCTTCTGTTACCATTCACATCCTATCTCTTCCTTTTAATGTGGGGTAGTTCTTGTTTCTCCCAGAGGTACTTATTTCTGCTGTCTCCTCACATTCAATTGTCTAGTTCTTTAGCATTTGAGCTAATTGCCCATTAAACCTGGAACCCCAATTATTAGACACTTCAACACAAGCTTTCTTGCTAGGTAACTGTCTTGATCTTAAACGTTTCTATGTGGTGAAAGGATATGCAGGCATCCTCTTGTACCAGAAAAAGGGGAGAAAAACCATCAATTAAGCTTCTGTCTTGAGACAGTCTGAATGTGTACATGTATCATGGATTTTCGAAGACTTAAAATTGGCTTCTCCATCCAAGTCATTTGGAGCTCTTAGAATACTCAGCCAGCCAGTCACCGATTGTTTTTTAAGTACTAATATTGTGCCAGGCTCTGAAAATGCCAGAATGGACAGGAACGAAAGAATCATTTTCCTATAGTAACTGCTGTTCTGGTTTGAGAATTAGACTGTAAATGCCTGAACCAAAGTAGTATATAAGAAGCTTTTAAATCCATCATTTCAGAGTATATAAGTATCACATCATCACATCATGCACCTTAAACTTACACAATATTGTATGTCAATAAAGCTTATAATATGCAGAAATGTTAGGATCCCAATATGGTACTTGTTAGAGCAAAATTATGGGCCAGAGATCTTGGGGGGGCGGGTGGTGGGTGGGTAGGTAAACAGTTCAAAAAGAGGAAGAACAGAGGAAGGTAAGTATAGACAGTGAATACTGCAGCCTGAGAGATCTGCCTGAAACCACAGATGCCGATTTCCTGTTTGATCACACCAAATAAGTTTACTTTTTTTTTTCTAAATCACACGGCTGACACTTCTCGCTGAGAATAAGAGGAAAGAGTGAATTTTTTTCCCTATAATCAATCAATCACTAGTAAAAAATAAAATGAAGAACTTGAAAGTTCTTCCAGATAGCATATATATGTCTCTATAGACATCCTGGAATGTGAAGTCAAGTGGGCCTTAGAAAGCATCACTACGAACAAAGCTAGTGGAGGTGATGGAATTCCAGTTGAGCTATTTCAAATTCTGAAAGATGATGCTGTGAAAGTGCTGCACTCAATATGCCCAGCAAATTTGGAAAACTCAGCAGTGGCCACAGGACTGGAAAAGGTCAGTTTTCATTCCAATCCCAAAGAAAGGCAATGCCAAAGAATACTCAAACTACCGCACATTTGCACTCATCTCACATGCTAGTAAAGTAATGCTCAAAATTCTCCAAACTAGGCTTCAGCAATACGTGATCCGTGAACTTCCAGATGTTCAAGCTGGCTTTAGAAAAGGCAGAGGGACCAGAGATCAAATTGCCAACATCTGCTGGATCATGGAAAAAGCAAGAGAGTTCCAGAAAAACATCTATTTCTGCTTTATTGACTATGCCAAAGCCTTTGACTGTGTGGATCACAATCAACTGTGGAAAATTCTGAAAGAGAAGGGAATACCAGACCACCTGATGTGCCTCTTGAGAAACCTATATGCAGGTCAGGAAGCAACAGTTAGAACTGGACATGAAACAATAGACTGGTTCCAAATAGGAAAAGGAGTACGTCAAGGCTGTATATTGTCACCCTGCTTATTTAACTTATGCAGAGTACATCATAAGAAACACTGGACTGGAAGAAACAAACTGGAATCAAGATTGCTGGGAGAAATATCAATAACCTTAGATATGCAGATGACACCACCCTTATGGCAGAAAGTGAAGAGGAACTCAAAAGCCTCTTGATGAAAGTGAAAGCGGAGAGTGAAAAAGTTGGCTTAAAGCTCAACATTCAGAAAACGAAGATCATGGCATCTGGTCCCATCACTTCATGGGAAATAGATGGGGAAACAGTGGAAACAGTGTCAGACTTTATTTTTCTGGGCTCCAAAATCACTGCAGATGGTGACTGCAGCCATGAAATTAAAAGACGCTTACTCCTTGGAAGGAAAGTTATGACCAACCTAGATAGCATATTCAAAAGCAGAGACATTACTTTGCCAACAAAGGTCCGTCTAGTCAAGGCTATGGTTTTTCCAGTGGTCATGTATGGATGTAAGAGTTGGACTATGAAGAAAGCTGAGCACCGAAGAAATGATGCTTTTGAACTGTGGTGTTGGAGAAGACTCTTGAGAGTCCCCTGGACTGCAGGGAGGTCCAACCAGTCCATCCTAAAAGAGATCAGTCCTGGGTGTTCATTGGAAGGACTGATGTTAAAGCTGAAACTCCAGTACTTTGGCCACCTCATGTGAAGAGTTGACTCATTGGAAAAGACCCTGTTGCTGGGAGGGATTGGGGGCAAGAGGAGAAGGGGATGACAGAGGATGAGATGGCTGGATGACATCACTGACTCGATGGACGTGAGTCTGAGTGAACTCTGGGAGTTGGTGATGGACAGGGAGGCCTGGCATGCTGCTATTCATGGGGTCGCAAGGAGTCGGACATGACTGAGCGGCTGAACTGAACTGATAGGGAAGTACTCTGGTATTAAATCAATCTGTGCAGTTAGGCCAGATAATTCTCCTTTCTAAGTTGATTTTGTGGCTGAACTTTTATTATATTTTGAATGTGGTTTGTAAGTAAGACAAATGAAAGAAGTTTGGAGAAGGATAGTATTTGGCTTTATGTTCATTGTATGGAGTTAGATATTTTTTCTATTTTGAAGTTCTATTCTCTTTGTTCTAATATTTATTTTCCATCTTAAAAATTTTATTAGGAAACATTTAAAAAAAGAGTTTGTTTTACCATGACATATCGGCCAAGGCACTTGTATTGTGGCAGTGTTTCTAACTGTGTTCAGATGTAGTGTGAAGTAATTCTTCACAGTAATAATGATATTTGACTCTCCCAATCATATTCACTTATCCCTTGTTTTTCTCAGTCTATGCCCTTTTTAACCACTCACCTTCTAGTGGAGCATGGAAAGAATGAACTTCTGAATCACTCGTGTCACTCAGCAAGGTCAGTTACGATTTAGTCAACTGGAAACTGTCCTTGGAGTCAACCTGAATACTTTATGCCAATAACTCCAGTTTCTTCTAAAGAATAGTGAGGAACTGATATCTGACTGAAGTGTGGAGGAAGGCGCCACGCAGGTGGGAATGCCAGGGCTGATAGAAGGGCATGGTTAAATGAAGGCCGTCTGTAGAGCAGGGGAGGGGTCCTTTTCAGGAACAAGATTTGGAGTCCGACTTGGTTCACATGTGGTCTCTGTCGCTCACCAGCTGAGTGATTTGGAGCAGATCTTTTCTGAACTTCAGTTCCTTCATCTGTAAAACAGAGACCTTACTGTATCTGCTATATATGATGACTGTATTATTTAAATGAGTATATTTGTAAGACACTACATATGTAGAATAGCACAAAGTAAGTGCTCCGTATGTATAAAGACAAAAATGAGAGAGAGAGATCCTGTCCTAATATTTTCTAGTTTTCACGCTTTTACCTCATAAGGAGAAAACACTTCAAGGATATTGGTTAAATACTCAAAATGGAGTTAAAGGCAGACTGTGCAATACAGCCTAATTAGAAGAAAGATGGGAAGGGCAGTATTGAATAATCAGCCAGGTAGTGACTGTTTCCTATCCTCTAAATTGGATCGACCAATTTAAATATCTGAGTATTTTCAATAGTCCTGTATAAGGCAAGCATCCATAATCACTAGTATTTAAATTTGTATTAATAAAGAAAACATATCAAAACCACTATGAGGTACCATTTCACACCAGTCAGAATGGCTGCGATCCTAAAGTCTACAAGTAATAAATGCTGGAGAGGGTGTGGAGAAAAGGGAACCCTCTTACACTGTTGGTGGGAATGCAAACTAGTACAGCCACTATGGAGAACAGTGTGGAGATTCCTTAAAAACTGGAAATAGACCTGCCTTATGATCCAGCAATCCCACTGCTGGGCATACACACTGAGGAAACCAGAAGGGAAAGAGACACGAGTACCCCAGTGTTCATCGCAGCACTGTTTGTAATAGCCAGGACATGGAAGCAACCTAGATGTCCATCAGCAGATGAATGGATAAGAAAGCGGTGGTACATATACACAATGGAGTATTACTCAGCCATTAAAAAGAATACATTTGAATCAGTTCTAATGAGGTGGATGAAACTGGAGCCTATTATACAGAGTGAAGTAAGCCAGAAAGAAAAACGCCAATACAGTATACTAACACATATATATGGAATTTAGAAAGATGGTAACAATAACCCTGTGTACGAGACAGCAAAAGAGACACTGATGTATAGAACAGTCTTATGGACTCTGTGGGAGAGGGAGAGGGTGGGAAGATTTGGGAGAATGGCATTGAAACATGTAAAATATCATGTATGAAATGAGTTGCCAGTCCAGGTTCGATGCACGATACTGGATGCTTGGGGCTGGTGCACTGGGACGACCCAGAGGGATGGAATGGGGAGGGAGGAGGGAGGAGGGTTCAGGATGGGGAACACATGTATACCTGTGGCGGATTCATTTTGATATTTGGCAAAACTAATACAGTTATGTAAAGTCTAAAAATAAAATAAAATTAAAAAAAAAAAAAAGAAAACATAAAATCAGAGTATTCCAGAGGGAAAAAGTTATTCATGGGTTGACATAAAAGAGATACAATCTTATATCAGGGTCAATGGCTCTCTTTTTCACAGATCACTTTGTGTTCTTTTCTTCTGATTCGATGTTTTGCTTTCTCCTCCGTCTAGGGCAGCACTCTGGTGTTCAATGAATATTCATGATGACTGATTTCTGCCCAGTGACGGCACTGCACTCAGACAGAGAGGTTCTCACTGCTCATTCAAAGTCTGTAGACCAGAATTAAAAAATCAGCCTGGCTAATTCATGTGCTAAAAAATAATATGTTTACACAGGATGCTTATTTGGAATATACAGATCCACAAAATTCCTTTTAAAAGAATTTCAAACATAGCAATCATATTTAAAAAAGGGATCTCCTGTGTAATTAAAAGCAGCTTGCCTACCTTCCCTTAATGTCAGGAAATTAGCCTCATACATGAAAGGACTCTGCATGCGTTGTTTCCTAATTTAAGGGACAATAAGAATCTTTAGATAGGTTTCTCTTTGACTGTTCACACATTAGAAAAGTACTCTGTATTAAGATTAGGTGGCCCATTGCTGACGGATCTGGAAGAACTTCATGATGCCAGCGCAGCAGCGGCAAGATAGTTAAATCAACACCTTACAAATAATCCAGCTACTTAATTGACATGCTGCAGATTTTAAAATCCAGAGAGTGAAAATTTTCAGAATTCAGTCATTTATATATAAACTTGAAAACATTGCCTTGGATTCAGAATATTCCAGCTGAGTTGGAAATGTGAATACTGGCAAAACCCGTGTGCATTGGTGAGTTGGATGTAAATGATCAGAGAATTTCAAATTTCTCAGTGAAAGGTTCTATTGCAAACAAAGCAAAGAGGTATAAAGTCTGTTGGTACCAGGTTGTGTGACCATTTGTAGTTATTTTTAAAATGTCATACCTCTCAAGGCTTTTTCATGTTAATCTGTATGTGTGTGTGTGTTATATGGTGTGTTTTGGTGGAGTTAGGAAGAGGGTTTGTCAATAAATTCCTATTTTAATTATAAACAAAACCACACCAGAGTGGTATGGCTTAATTAGAAACCTGAGCCAGAGAGGATGAATTTGGGCCTACGTTCCCAGCGGGGCTTCCCTGGTAGCTCAGTTGGTAAAGAATCTGCCTGCAATGCAGGAGACCCTGATTCAATTCCTGGATTGGGAAGATCCACTGGAGAAGGGATAGGCTACCCACTCCGTATTCTTGGGCTTCTCTTGTGGCTCAGCTGGTAAAGAATCCGCCTGTAATGCAGGAGACCTGAATTTGATCCCTGGGTTGGGAAGATCCCCTGGAGAAGGAAATGGCTACCCACTCCAGTATTCTGGCCTGGAGAATTCCATGGACTGTGTAGTCCATGGGGTTCCAAAGAGTCGGATACGACTGGGCAACTTTCACTTTCACATGTTCCCAGGTGGCGCTAGTGGTAAAGAATGGTAAAGAATCTGCCTGCCAATGTAGGAGATGCAAGAGACATGGGTTTGATTCCTGGGTCAAGAAGATCCCCTGGAGGAGGGCATGGCAACCCAGTCCAGTATTCTTGCCTGGAGAGCCCCATGGACAGAGGAGCCTGGCAGGCTGCAGTCCACAGGGTCACAAAGAGTCAAACATGACTGAAGTGGCTTAGCACGTATACTACATTTTATGTCTATTTTCTCACAATTAAGAAAATAATTTTTAAAAAGTATAAGGTTGTTTTGAAAAAGTCCACATTGTTATTTTTTGTCTCTGTTTTTCTTTCTCCACACTAACTCATGATCCTCATTTTCATAAGCCAATTGGTCAATGTTATTTTATATGTGGAAGAGGTTATTCCTAGAAAATTCTGGGGTTCTCTTCGATAATTCATCTTGTATAATATCTAAATAGAAAGGCCTTTGAAACCATGAACAGAAAGCGTTTATGTTTTTTGAGCATCTTTACTGAAATTACTTTTTACTTGACACTTGTAACTTATGGGATTTCAAAAGTAATAAATTCTGAATTTTCAGAAAATTAGAAGTATCAACATGCTAATAACTGAATTCTTTAAATTCTCAATAGTTTTAGGTCATAATTTTAATAACATGGAGTAGTTATCTAATTTTTCATAAGAAGCGTGACTTTGTCTTCTAGCTTATATTTTCTTTGGTGAGGTAAAACCCATTTTCTTTTTTTCAAAAAATTTAACTTTAGGTCCTAAATTTTCCTGAAAATTTATCTTATCTCATGTAGAATTTGATTTCATTCTTGGGTCTTAATCTGCTTGTTCAGTTATATACTCAGGCAACTTTGTGATTTAGAGTCCTCTTATAAAACAGTCTGAAAAGGTCAGATTTTTGGTGTGCAGTTCAGAGAAGTTTCATAAAGTTTAAAGCAGACATGAAAAGGTTATACATTTATAGGTGTTTTCCATTTTAAGCACATTTCAGTATAGCCTATAATACAAATAAGTATAAAACAAGTAAATTTTTTATCCTTCATGGTCCTATAAAAATTACCCACTGGAAGTGGTTTTTCTCTCTCCATGGAAGAAATCTGGGAGGGCCCCAGGACTTACTTTTCTGGTGGCTTTAATAGAGAGTCCTAAAGTCACATCAAGCTCTTGATAGTCTCAGCTCAGAAAATAGGTACCCAGTGTCCAACATTCCTCAAAACTCTTTAGTGTGATTTAATATCAACTTTTCCTCCTCTCCCGGAAAGGAGCTAACCCTGAGGGTAGAGGACGAGAAGCTTTTTGTTTTCTCATGTACTTTCCGTCAACCAAAATTTTAGATATGAATACCCAGTTGACATAGAAAAGGTGTTTATTTGGGGTTTGTTAGGACTGCAGCCTGGGAGACAGACTCAAGGAACACTTGAATTGTGTTCTGCCAGATTTGAAGATGAGGGAGACTTATAAAGACAAAAACCCTGCAAGGTTATAGTTAGTTAAATGAGTTGTTTATCAAGAATTATGATTGGAGCTGGCAAGAATTAAGGGTGCTTATTAAGTAAGGATTGGTTGAGGTCAGAAATATATGCATAGTTAAATGGGGAGACCCTGAGAGATTGCAGTTGCTGCTAAGTCGCTTCAGTCGTGTCCGACTCTGTGCGACCCCATAGATGGCAGCCCACCAGGCTCTGCCATCTCTGGGATTCTCCAGGCAAGAACACTGGAGTGGGCTGCCAGTTCCTTCTCCAATGCATGAAAGTGAAAAGTGAAAGTGAAGTCACTCAGTCGTGTCCGACCCTTAGCGACCCCATGGACTGCAGCCTACCAGGCTCCTCCGTCCATGGGGTTTTCCAGGCAAGAGTACTGGAGTGGGTTGTCATTGCCTTCTCTGGAGACTGCAGTTAGCAGGTATATTTCTGAATACCGCTGGTGGTGTCCTTGGGTTTGGTACAGTTCAGTGAAGTTCAAGTTCTCATTGTTGCAGGGACTGTCTGAGACTAGATCCTTAATGGCTATGTGACTCTTTTTGTATGCCTGAGCTGTGATTACTCCATTATAATTTCAATTTGTCATCATTCCTTATCCATTTGCTAGTTTTGGAGTGTGGTGGGTGGAGAGGAGGATCTGGGCATTTTTACTTGAACAGGAAGGGGCACAGGATGCTGGTATGCTGTAATGTAAGAGCCTACCAGTTAGCTTTTTTGACTGTAATGTAAGTGCCTGACACTAAGCTTTTGATTGTGGAGGCATACATTTCAAAGACATCCATCTTAAATAAACCCATTGCCAACAACACTAGATACTTACAGAGCTAATTGGTCTACTCATGTAGTCCCTCCTCTTTGGAAAGCTCTGGTTGACCTAGTTACCTGACCATTTGGCATCTTGCTTTCCCCTTCCCATGCTTTAATTCCTGCTCTTATGTTTTAAGTTCACCAATAAAGAGTGAACCTATGAAACCCTGGGCACCTCACCCTCAACCCCAGGAAACGCAGTACCCCAGGTCTACAGTCTCTCCATGTCTACCCATGATGCCTCAGGCATGCTGTGTATTCCCCAGGACCTGTCAGTCATGAACCTTGTGTTTTCTAGTTCCCTAATGGTTGTTGCTGAAGTGCATATTGAAATCATAAGAACCCCAAGGGCCAGACCGGCTGCAACACTGGCTTCAGTGGGATAAACGTCTGTGGCAGCTCTGCACAGCTAGTTCTAGCCTAGGTGACTGTCCCAGGCATTTCTAGTGACGGCATCACTGTTGATAGGCTGAGAAGATTTGAAACATGGGCTCCTTGGGCTTGGCAGACATGTAAGGCTGCCCTAACCCTGCAGACACTTTTGTGGGCACTTCATGCCTCCCTCATGGACTCCTCTGCCTCTGGGTTGCTAGTTCTCAGACAGCTCCTTCCTTTAAGACCTTGGATGGTGTGTCACTGCTCCTTCTTTCCGGGCAGAATTTTGATGTGTAGGACTTAAAACAACTTCAGGCTGTTTCACCAGAATAGTCCACATCTGGTCCACAGGAAATTCTCCCACATTCTTGAATCCACTGTGGGAAGCCAGAGCTGTTTCTTTCTAGATTAAGTAGCAGATCTTCAATTTTCAGAGGCCAAAGTGTTAACCATCTTGTCACTCTTCCTCCCCAGATTTTCTGGCAGGAGTGTCACTGTGTTTCCCAACCAGACAACAAAGTGACAGTATTTTGTCATAGACAACAAGGACAAATGAGATCACGAACCATTTGTTGTATATAATTTGCAGTAATTGACTCAATGAAGACATGGAAGTAACTTTAAGATAATTTCTTATAATGAGATTTTACCTTAACTAGAAATATTTAGGACTCTGCTTAGGGCTTCCCAGGTGGCTCAGTGGTAGAGAATCCACCTGCCAATGCAGGAGATGCCAGAGACATGGGTTCTATCCCTGGATTGGGAAGATCCACTGAAGTAAGAAATGGCAACCCACTCCAGTATTCTTGCCTGGAGAATTCCATGGACAGAGAAGCCTGGCAGGCTGCAGTCCGTGGGGTCTCAAAGAGTCGGACAGCACTGAGCGCAGAACACGCACTGTTTGCATGGTTTGGGATGGTGGATTACAGATAAATCATAGAAGGGATGATCTCTGTAAAACAGATCATGTTAAGCTGATGTCCCACCATGGTTTCAGGTATGCCAAGATATTGATCCCCTCATTCCCAGGCTTGTCAGGAGGGACTTGGTACAAATTTTATTATCCTCTGTGTATGTAATAAAAATGTTGGGAAGACTTGTACTATACTTCATGTTAATGAAAGAAACATTAACATGAAGGTTGAAAATCAATTAAAAAAATTGAACTTAGCAAAATTTCATTATGGGCTCTGGATATGCAAATTGCTATTAGTAATTACTATGATGAGTGATATCCAGTGTCAACTCTATATAAGTGTCAGCAATTAACAGTATATATTATATGTTTTTGTCATCTCCAAAGCTGACTGGTTTCTACTTGTTTTGAAAATATGTCACTCTTATTCAGGAAGACCTATAATTTGTCAGCATCAATCATTTTCAGGTTCTGCTACACAGGGTTTAGGTGACAGGTTTTACAGTGCTAGCCAAAGTTTAAAGTCTCTTATCTGATGACACAAAAATTCTGTCACATAGATAATTAGCAATGATCATGTACCTTTGCTAAATCTTTGGATTTACAAGTCATTTTCATTCATATTATTCTCATCTAATCATATTTCTACAGTAAATATTGGGCTAAGTTTCAGCAAAATTGTCCAACTAGATTAAAATTTGTTCATATTTTATGGAAATGAAATATTTTCTTCATTGCTTTCCTCATGATGTGTACAAAAGATATTTATTTCTTTGATTTTATTTGTGCTGAGATGCTAAAGGTAATGACTAAGTGTAATCAACGTGTTTATATCTCCTAGTAGATCAAATATAGAAACATTTAAAATTTTTACTATACTTTGATATTAAAAAAGAACTCTACATTTCTTTTGCCATGGATACCATTGAATTACCCTGCTGGAATCCCAATTCAATTCTGTTAAAATTTTCTAATCAGGGCTGTGAAGTTAAGAATATCTTTTCCTACCTTATTCTTCTAAGATTGAAGGAGTGTCTTAGTGACAGCTCCTAAAATTTTAGAGAGGGAATCGAGTTCTGGAGTGAATGATTTGGTTCTCATAAAAGAATCTTAAAAATTGTGGAAGATGGAGAGTTCGCTAAGTTTGACTTGTTTGTTTTTCCCTCTGATTCAGAATAATTTCCAGATAGAAACGTAGTTGAACAGATTGGCAGGTGTAGTGAACTACCGTCAGATGGAATGCTTTGCATGTAAGGATGAACGTGCTTTCCATTTTCTTCCTATTCTTAAGAGTGATGTGAATTTTGATGCACAAAGTAGGCTCATATGATGTTTATTGATTGAATGAACTAAAATTTGTAAATCCTAGGTATGCTGCCTTTAAATGACACACACATAAGGAAGTACTCTATTAAGTAGTCCTGTGACATCAAATACTTCCCAAATTGTGTCATTTAACTTAAATGTTTTGATGATTTTAGATATAATCAAAGAAGTATAACTTGTATATAATGCCTGATATGGATTATCAACAACATAAGTCGCATTCATTGAATAATCCTTTACATGGTTTCTTCATAATGTAATAAACATTATCTTCTCTCATCAGTGTTAATACTTACTCAGTGTATAAAATCACAAAGTCCAAATAATGCAGCTTGGAATATATCCTGGCAGCTTTGCAAGTATACTCTAGTGGCCCAAACAGATAGTGTGAAAAAGGCACCATAAACCTTAGTTGTTATTGGTCAGCAATTACATTTTTACAGTGAGAGCAGCAAGAAAATTCAGAACTTAGGTGTCTTTTTAACATGTCTTCTTAACATGTACATGAGTTATGAGATGAAAAAATTGAGAGATTTAATGAAAACTAAGACTTCTCAGAGAAGTATATCGATAATGACCATCTTTTGTATACAGTCATTAGGTTCTCGAAGGCACAAAAGGCAGGCCTGATTTTATACTTGAGAGTACTTACCACAATACACGTTTCACACTGAAGTGTTGGAGTTTACTTTATTTACAGGAGGAGTCGGTGACACAGGCACATTTTCCTGAGAAACCAAGCCTGAGATGGGTATTTACATGCCGAAAGTTTGTTGGGAAATAATCCAGGGGATTGACAGCTGTGAGGTAGTGAAGGAGGCGAGACTGAGCAGAGGTCAAACTCCAGTGCAGTTGTGTGATGGTTTTTATGTATCAGCTTTACTGGGCCATTACTTTGCCAACAAAGGTCCGTCTAGTCAAGCCTACGGTTTTTCCAGTGGTCATCTATGGATGTGAGAGTTGGACTGTGAAGAAAGCTGAGCACCAAAGAATTGATGCTTTTGAACTGTGGTGTTGGAGAAGACTCTTGAGAGTCCCTTGGAGACTCTCAAGGAGATGATCCAACCAGTCCATCCTAAAGGAGATCAGTCCTGGGTGTTCATTGGAAGGACTGATGCTGAAGCTGAAACTCTAATACTTTGGCCACTTCATGCGAAGAGTTGATTCATTGGAAAAGACCCTGATGCTGGGAGGGATTGGGGGCAGGAGGAGAAGGGGACGACAGAGGATGAGATGGCTGGATGGCATCACTGACTCGATGGACATGAGTTTGAACGAACTCCGGGAGTTGGTGATGGACAGGGAGGCCTGGCGTGCTGCGATTCATGGGGTTGCAAAGAGTAGGACACGACTGAGCAACTGAACTGAACTGAACTTACTGGGCCACAGGGTACCCAAATGTTTGGCTAAACATTATCCTGAGTATGTCTGTCAGAGTGTTTCTGGATGAGATAGTGTTTGAATTAGTGGACTCAGTAAAGCAGAGTACCCTTCCCAATGCAAGTCGACCTTATCCAGTCTGTTGAAGACCTGAATAGAACAAAAGGCAAAAGAAAGGAGAACTGATTTGTTTTCTGCCTATTTAATTTGGGACATCAGTATTCTCCTGCCATTGGACTGAAATTTAGAGTATTAGCTCCTTTGGTTCTTAGGCCTTCAGACTCAGACTGAAGTATACCACTGGCTTGAAAATGGCAGGTTGAGGGACTTCTTGACTTCCATAATCTTGTGAGGCAACTCATTATGATAAATTGTCATATATATCTCCTATTAGGTTTATTTCTCTGGAGAACATTGACTAATGCTAGTTCTAACAGGGACCTCCATTGATCCCAGAGATAATTCTGGAGCAAGGGTGGCACTTGAGAATTGGACCTAATTGAGACACCATAGCTGAACATTTGTGCCCCTAGGGAAGAGGTATGATTTTGAGTGAGGTGGCTCTCTTTGAGAAAGGAAAATGTGGGAAAGGGACTCAGCTGAAAGCTGTGGGCCACCAACACTCTCAGCGGTTGGGAGAGTGAGTGATTTGGTCCTGGAGTAGAAATCTGGGCCTTGCACAGTGGTGTCTACTACCATGCAAGTACGTGTGCATGCTCAGTCATGTTAGACTCTGCAACCCCATGGATTGCAGCCCATCAGCTCCTCTGTCCATGGAATTTTCCAAGTCAGAATACTGATGTGTGCTAAGTCGCTTAAGTCATGTCTGACTCTTTGTGACCTCGTGGACTGTAGCCCACAAGGCTCCTCTGTCCATGGGCTTCTCCAGGCAAGAATACTGGAGTGGGTTGCCATTTCTTTCTCCATTACTGGGGAGCGGGTTACCATTTCCTACTCCAGGGATCTTCCTAACCCAGGAGTTGAACTGGAGTCTCCTGTGTCTTCTGCAGTGGCAGGCAGATTATTTATCACTGCACCGCCTGGGAAGCCCGTCTGCTATTGTGGGTTATCATATGAGAAGTCAGTGGAGAGAAATATATCTGGAAGTGGAGTGCTATGTCAGACTCAGAAGCCACACGCCATTCTCAAATCAGTGTTTGTGGAGGAATTGTAACCAAGCAGGACCCTGTGGGTACCTTTGTCAAGTTTATAATTAACCCCTCTATCTGAACCTTTATTTCTTTTCTTATTTAAAACTTGTTCTCCTCAAGATTGAAGAGAATCAAAGAAGAGGAGGGGAATTATAACCAAGCAGAGCAGGACGCTATGGGACCTTCCTGGGACAGGCCTTACTCCATTTCCTCTGCTTTAGCTTCTCTGGGAAGTATCTAGATAATAGTATTGGATGCAAATTTCCTAAGTTGTTTTGCAGATGTGAAAACCGCCCCACCAATGGAAGAATTACTTGACTTCTGTGAGTACCTATAGCTCCAGGCCTCCCGGAGCCTAAGGACTGATAATGTTTACCCCTGTGATAATGTCACCATCTACTACCCCGCCATCAGCCAGTCAGTGAACTGTGCAGGAGCTGATCATGTCACTCTCATCGGCCCTTTAAAAATATTTTACCGAATCTCTGTGGGAAGCCTGAGGCTTTTCAGGACATGAGCCACCTCCTGTCCTTGCAATAAACCTTTCTCTGCTCCAAAAAAAAAAAAAAAAAAAAGCAATGGAGGATATGGTTTCAACAAGTAGCCTCTTGTAGTTCCTCAAAGCCTCAGTGTATTATCTTTTGCAATCCTTTTGGAATTTAAAGTTGGAGTTTTGAGAGATATAGAGCCTTTTCTAATAGATGTTGAGGTTTTTTTTTTTTTTTTTTTTTTTTTGATCAATTACTTTGTTAGGCACGATTCAGTATGGGATTACAACAATAAATAAGAATGAAGATTTTCCCTAGGTTATTGACAACATATTAAAGTGAATTTTCAGTAGTGGAATAGCAAGCATTTTGGTAGACTATGGGTGAAGGATGGACTTATTTCCATCTTGAAGAGTTGGTTTTCAGTGCCTCCCATATCCCACTGCATAGATGGTTAACACACTCCTCTTATTCTCAGTTACCTTTGACACTTTCATCAGATATGTATCTCTTTTGAAGTCTCTGAACTAGCAAGGAGTAATAATACTAGGACTTCTCTAGCATTTTGCAATTTACAAACTGCAGTATACCTTCATCATTATTAGTAAATAAGAAAACAGAGACCCAAAGAAGTTGCATAGTCCACTCAAGTTCTACCAGCAGAAAGTGCTCAAGTTCTACCACCAGAAAGTGGTAGAATCAGCATTTCAACACAATATGGTCTCCCTGTTGGACTCTGATCACCTTGTGGAACTGCAAGGGGATGACAGGAGGATACTTGTTGAGCTCATATCCTCCCACCAGGTGAATCCCCTTTGTCCGTACTTTTCCTAACACCATGGAAGTATTTAGTGAAATTATGAGAAAGAGTATTGTGTGTGTGTGTGTGTGTGTGTGTGTGTGAGAGAGAGAGAGAGAGAGAGAGAGAGAGAGAGAGAGAGAGAGATTGATAAAGCTTATTATAAAGTATTTCCTTATCTTTTTTCAATTCAAGTTTTCAGTTCAGTTCAGTCGCTCAGTCGTGTCCAACTCTTTGCAACCCCATGAATCACAGCATGCCAGGCCTCCCTGTCCATCACCAGCTCCCGAGTCCACCCAAACCCATGTCCATTGAGTCAATGATGCCATCCAACCATCTCATCCTCTGTCATCCCCTTCTCCTCCTGCGCTCAATCTTTCCCAGCATCAGGGTCTTTTCAAATGAGTCAGCTCTTCACATCAGGTGGCCAAAGTATTCGAGTTTCAGCTTCAACATCAGTCCTACCAATGAACACCTAGAACTGATCTCCTTTAGGATGGACTGGTTGGATCTTCTTGCAGTCCAAGGGACTGTCAAGAGTCTTCTCCAACACCACAGTTCAAAAGCATCAATTCAAGTGTGTTTACTTTGAATTTGTTTTCTAGATGAAGAAAACTTACTCTTACCTCCTCTACTCCTCATGTTTTATTTCCTTTTTCACAAAGTCCTGTTTTCTAATCTTGTTGCTCTAACCATATCCTGCCTTTCTCTTAGAGCCTGAAGATCAAACTGGAGGTCTGAAGTTTTATTTCTTGTACCCATAACCTCACAAAGGAAAAACCATTGCCAAATGTAGTTGAAAGATTACTGTCTTAAAAACTTTTTCTTTTGAGGTAATTGCAGATTTACTTATACTTGCAAGAAACAGTGCAGACAGGTCTAGTGTACCTTCTTGCAGTCTTCCCTGGTGTAACATCTCGTGTACCTATAGCACAGTAGCACAGCCAGGGTTACTTTTTATAACTTGCTTGATGTTCTTGCTAAAGAATCTATTTTGTATGTGTGACTAATTCATTCACTTGTCAGAGGCAGTCAGTTCAGTTCAGTCACTCAGTCGTGTCCGACTCTTTGCAAACCCATGGACTGCAGCATGCCAGGCCTCCCTGTCCATCACCAACTCCTGAAGTTTGCTCAAACTCATGTCCATTGAGTCAGTGATGCCATCCAACCATCTCATCCTCTGCCGTCCCCTTCTCCTCCTGCCTTCAATCTTTCCCAGCATCAGGGTCTTTTCAAACGAGTCAGTTCTTCTAATCAGGTGGCCAAAGTACTGGAGCTTCAGCTTCAGCATCAGTCCTTCCAATGAATGTTCAGGAGTGATTTCTTTTAGGATTGACTGGTTTGATCTCCTTGCAGTCCAAGAGTCAGAGGCAATAGAGTGATTGTAATCTTTGGAGTTAGAACTAAGTTTGAATATGAAATCACTGATTGGAAGTTAGAAAAATTGCTTCACTTTAGTTTCCTGTTTTGTGCAGTTATTGTCTTAATATAAAAACATGTCATAAAAAGAAAATTGTATTGAGTGTAAAATCTATGTAAATTATAAAGACCTATGCAAATGATGGCTTTTATTATTATAGTTTATTGCATACTGTGCCTAACAGGATGGTTGGGGGTAATATAGACAGCAGTTTCTTGCCCATTGTTTTACCAAGGAAAAATTAAATAAATTATTTATACAGTTTCTTTCAAAGCCATGGTGGTTAAAATCTATTATGTTATGATTTTTCTGTTTTATAAATCAATTATAAGAAAAATATCTGGAGGAAGTAACAAAAAATCAAAGTTAAGATCATTATTTTGCAATTTCCAGAGCTGCTCATTTCTTTATTTTTTAGATAAATAAGACATTTTACCTTCTAAATAATCAGATAATCTTTTTCACTTACATAAGAGGTCTTAGGTGACATCATTGGCCATTGATTTAGATATTCATCCTTAAATAGTATCCTTTATGTGGAGACCATGTGACAGAAATCTCTCATTTCTCTATTAATAAGTTTATGCTGTTTCTAGGTTACTTTTTTTTTTAAAGCCAGTGAACATTGAATTTTATAACAGCATGATTATTCTCCTTTAATTGCCTATTTGGTGGGTCAGAAACAGATGTGTAACCCATCTTGAGAACTTTGTGAGGGTATGGAACTTCTTGGCAAGCATTTTTTTTTTTTTTTTTTAGTACTAAACTTACTCATGCAGAGAAGGCAATGGCACCCCACTCCAGTACTCTTACCTGGAGAATCCCATGAATGGGGGAGCCTGGTGGGCTGCAGTCCATGGGGTTGCTAAGAGTCAGACACGACTGAGCGACTTCACTTTCACTTTTCACTTTCATGCGTTGGAGAAGGAAATGGCAACCCACTCCAGTGTTCTTGCCTGGAGAATCCCAGGGACGGGGGAGCCTGGTGGGCTGCCATCTCGGGTCGCACAGAGTTGGACACGACTGAAGTGACTTAGCAGCAGCAAACTTACTCATGGCGCCAATTTTCTCTCCTGCCCTCATTTTCCCTTCATCTCCATTTCTTTATTTCTTGCTTTATATTTTTAAGCCTCCTTAAATCCTTTATGGTGCAAGGTGACGTTGACATAAATAAATAATATCCGAGTCTTTACTTCAGCCCATGAAGATATACAGACCACTCACGTAGCTGTGTTTATGTAGTAGGTGCTGCCTTGCACAAGGAATTTAGTGGTTGCTCCAACATGCTGTCCACAGACAGTTTACAATTCATGAGCCTAAAATTAAACTGATGTCCTGAAAATCCTCTCAAAGGGAAAATATGTTTTAAACTTCAGTTGTAAACACGATAACTAATTGTGGGTAATAGCATTCCGGAAGTTAAATAATTATGTTAAAGTATTATCATGTGGTTTCACAATGCAAGGGGCTCAGCCCTGTGAGCAAATATTAAAATGTAAAGTATGAAGCAAACACAGACAGATTTGTCAATTTTATACGTTTGAACAATCAGGTTTGCCGCTCAATGTTGCCATAGCAACCAAGCTGCCTATGTGAAGAAAGCAACGAAATTTCATTGCTCCTCGGTGTAAAAATAGCAGCTGTTAATGGTTCTTCTCTCTGTTTGAGCACATCATAAAAAATTTTAAATATACCCCCACACACTCTTATTCCAATCCCAAGCCAAAGCTGATGGTCAGTGAGGGTGACCAGCCTTTTCAGTTTGCCTGGGACTGAGGGGTTTCCCAGCACATAAGACTTCCAGGGCTAAAACCAGGACAATCCTGGAAAAACTGGGATAGCTGATCATCCCACCAGCCCTCCTCAGTAGCTAGAGTCACATTTTATGTTGCCCACAGGCACACCTTATTTTGTGGAATACAGTAAGTTATAAGCAGGAAAACAGTAAGATGAAACGCTATTTGGGGATATTATGCAGCCTACAGGAAGGAGAGTCTGGAGGCAGGGAGGCCAGTTAGAAGGCTGCTTCAGAAGTTCCAGTGTGAGGTAATACAGATCTGAAATGGCCCCTCACTTGGATAAATGTGCCATGTCACACCCTAGTGTGTGATCATAAAATAAGGCTATTCTTCCTTTCTCTAAAATTAGGATGAGATACAGGACTATTAAGGCTTCTCAGGTGGCTCAGTGGTAAAGAATCCGCCTGCCAATACAGGAAATGCAGGTTTGTTTGGAAGATGCCATGGGGAAGGAAATGGCAACCCACTCCAGTATTCTTGCCTGGAGAAATCCACGGACACAGGAGCCTGACAGGCTACTGTCCATGGATTGCTAAGAGTCAGACACAGCTTACTAAACAAGAACAACAACAGGTCTGTTAACTTGATTGTTGTTGTTGTTCAGTCACTAAGTTGTGTCTGACTCTTTGTGACTCTATGGACTGCAGCCTGCCAGACTCCTCTGTCCTCCATTATCTTTTGCAGTATGCTCAAATTCATGTCCATTGAGTTGGTGATACTGTCTAGCCATCTCACCCTCTGCTGTTCTCATCTACATTTGCCCTCAGTCTTTCACAGCATTAGGGTCTTTTCCAATGAGTCAGTTCTCTGCATCAGGTGGCCAAAGTATTGGAGTTTCAACTTCAGCATCAGTCTTTCCAATGAATATTCAGGGTTGATTTCCTTCAGCGTTGGCTAGTTTGATCTCCTTGCTGTCCAAGCGACTCTCAAGAGTCTTCTGCAGCACCCCATTTCGAAAGCATCAGTTCTTCAGTGCTCAGCCTTCCTTATGGTCCACCTCTCACATCCATACATGACTACTGGAAAAACCATAGCTTTGACTATATGGACCTTTGTTGGCCAAGTGATGTCTTTGCTTTTTAATATGCTCTCTAGGTTTGTCATAGCTTTCCTTTCAAGGAGCAAGTCTCTTAATTTCATGGCTGCAATTCATGGTTTGCAGTGATTTTGGAGCTTGGGAAAATAATACCTGTCACTTTTTATTTGTCTGCCACTTACTTATTTACTGTCACTGAAAAATAAAATTTTTCCCCTTCTCATTTGCCAGGAAGTGATGGGACCAGATGCCATGATTTTAGTTATTAAATGTCTCCAAAGGCATGCCTCATCTAGGCCCACAAATCAGCCTATTTGCTGCCATATGACATCTGCTTTGTGCTGCCCTGGTGCCCCCTTGTCCATGCCCACTCCCTACAAAAGTGTTTTTGCTGCTGCCAGTCATGAGATGCCAATGCCTATGCTGAGAGTGCTCCCTTTGTATGCTTCCAAAGCCACTGCTTTCTTGGAGTGGTAAACATTGCTGTTAACATTTTTCACTTTTTAATTTTATTGAAGTATGGTTGATTTACAATGCTGTGTTAATTTCTGCTGTATGGCAAAGTGACTCAGTTATACATGTATATTCTTTTCCATTGTGGTTCATCACAGGATGCTGAATATAGTTCCTGTGCTGTACTGTAGGACCGTGTTGTTTATACATTCCGTATATAATAGTCTATACCTGCTAGCACTTCTGGTTAGAGTGGCATCCTCTCCAACTCTGGGTCACACTTAGTCACTTTGACTCCAGTCCAGCTCTACTTGTGCCAGAGTCAGAATCTCTCACCTTTTTCTCCAAAGGGACTCAGAGCCAACTCAAGAGAAGGGCCAGTGATATTCTATCCCTTCCAGGGCCCTCATCTTTCTTCCAGCCCGTCTCCAGTAGAACTCTTTCTTCCTCTCTATTTACAAAGCCAAAGCTCCCAAGTGTATTAGTAAAGATAACAGGTTGGAATGAGGGGAATGAAAAGGAAGAAACGAGACATTGTTAATAATTTTTGAGCAAGGACTCAGACTGCCAGAATCACTGTTTCACAGACATTGTTAAGGATGGAGTGGCATTCTTTTTTTAAATTGAAGTATGGTTGATTTATAACATTAGATTAGTTTCGTGTATACCACATAGTGATTTGATGTTTTTATAGATTATGGTCCGTGTAAAATTTTTATAAAATATTAGCTATATTCCCTGTGCTGTACACTACATCCTTGTACCTAATTTTATTCCCAGTAGTTCATACCTTCAGACCCTTTCCCCTATCTTTCCCCTCTCTCTATACCTCTCCTCATTAGCAATAATTAGTTGGTTCTCTGTTTCTATTTTGTTACATTCATTTATTTAATGTATTTTTTCTAGATTCCACATACAGGTGAAAACATACTCTATTTGCCTTTCTCTATCAGCCTTATTTCACTAAGAATAATATTTCATTATACGTGTGTGTGTGTGTGTGTGTGTGTATTTATGTATTGAACAGCATCATCTTTATCCATTCATCTGGACATTTCGGTTGCTTATGTCATTAATGGACATTTAGGTTGCTTCCACATCTTGACTACTTTGCATAATGCTGCTGTGAACATTGGGGTGTATGTATCTTTCTGAATTCGTGTTTTCATTTTCTTTGGTTATTTACCTAGGAGTGGAATTGCTGGATGATATGGCAGTTCTGTGTTTAGCTGTTTGGGAAAGCCCCATACTGTTTTGCACAGTGTCTGCACCAGTTTACATCCTGGGGTGGTGTATTTCACTGGTGCTTCTCATGGCCAGCGGCATAGATATTGTGGAGTGCCCTGGGACATACTTTTGCAGCATCTCCTTTTAAACAAATATGCACCACACCCTAATTCACCACTAAATACAAGCTCTGATGTAGGTCAAGACTTTAAACACAAGAAAGAAAGAGTTGCAGTTGCCTTTGCAGGAGAGAGCAGAGATTAGAGCTAGAGGCAGTGTGGACAACTGACTGTTCTGTCGGCCAACTTCAGATCTTCACTTTTCCCTTTGAATCATGCTGTTACTGGTGCGTTTAATAGCTCCTCCTTTTCCCCTCTCCCAGTGCTACATTTTCCTCTCCAATAGAACCTAGAGCAGAGGGAGGCATGAGGTCAGCTGCTTAAGTCTTCTGGTCCAGTCCATAAGGCAGTGAAATACAGTGGCTAAAATCCTGGGTGCAGACTGTGTGGTTAATACATCCTAGTTTTTTCCTCTCTGCCTTGACTTCCTTCTTTTTAAAACAGGGATTAAGAATCACAAGTACGTAATAGAGCCAAGTGAGAATTCTATAAATTACTATGTGCACAGCAGTTAGAATAGAGTCAGGATGTAGGGAGCACCGGGTGTTTGCTGTTACTGTCAAGCCAGTTGTTTGGAGCAGCTGTGCAGTCTCATGTGGCAGAGACCACTCACCAAGGCCAGGCGTTCCACAGACTCTAAGCGAAGTGAAAGTCGCTCAGTCGTGTCTGACTCTTTGCGACCCCATGGACTACACAGTCCATGGAATTCTCCAGACCAGAATACTGGAGTGGGTGGCCTTTCCCTTCTCCAGAGGATCTTCCCAACCTAGGGATCGAATCCAGGTCTCCTGCATTGCAGGCAGATTCTTGACCAGCTGAGCCACCAGGGAAGCCCAAGAATACTGGAGTGGGTAGCCTATCCCTTCTCCAGGGGAACTTCCCGACCTGGAATCGAACTGGAGTCTCCTGCATTGCAGGCAGATTCTTGACCACTGAGCTATCCGAGACAACACAAAAGCTAACGAAGGCCTTCTTTTATGTGGAATTATTGAGGTCTTTACAAGGATGGCTATAGCTGATGGTGTGTAGGAGTGATTCTTGTGTTAGCATTTTTTTGTCACCTACTTTTGATTGGACTTCCCTTGTAGTTCAGCTGGTAAAGAATCTGCCTGGAGTGCGGGAGACCTGGATTCCAATTCTGGGTTGGAAAGATCCCCTGGAGAAGGGAAAGGTTACCCACTCAGTATTTTGGCCTAGAGCATTCCATGGACTGTATAGTCCATGGGGTCACAAAGAGTCGGACATGACTGAGCAATTTTCACTTCACTTCACTTACTTTTGATTAGAAACACAAATAATGATCAAGAACCCTTGCATTAATTTAATAACACCATGCTCTAATATTGTATAAACCAGATAAAAATGTTCAGATTATATAAGTAAAAGAACATTTCCAGTCCTCCAAATTGAAATTTTGGTATGAAACACAAACTACCCAAGGCTTTGCCTATTTGTGGGTAAAAATGAAATTCACATCCATCATAAAATAATATTAACATAATATTATTATATATTTTAATACAAGGCTTCCCTGGTGGCTCAGTGGTAAAGAACCTGCCTGCCAGTGCAGGAGATGTGGTTCGATCCATGGGTCAGGAAGATCCCCTGGAGAAGGAAATGGCAACCCACTCCAGGATTCTTGCCTGGAAAATCCAATGAACAGAGGAGCCTGGCAAGCTCCAGTCCAAGGGGTCACAAAAGAGTCAGATACAACTTAACGACTAAACAACAACACAGCAACACAATAATAAAATAAAATGCATGTGGATAAAGTATGCACTACTGGTGCTGTAGCTCCACTTCTGCGAATTCCGTGGAAGGTGTCTCATTTCAAGTATTTCTAGCCCACAGAGTGCCTCTCATAGGCTTAGAATTAGGTCTCCTCAGGGTTTTCCACTTAATGTTTGCTACTCTGCGAGCATTTGAAGCAGTGTTTTACCATTGTGCTGCCCTACTGGCCTTCCTGAAAGAGTAAATCCCTTCCAGGAACATTGTCTTTCTAGCAGTCCTTGTGGTACGTGAACAACATTCCCTTCCCCTGTCCCTGAGTGGAAGCCGCGCGGTGGTCGGCGGAGGACTGGTGAGAGGCGCCTGCATCCACAGAGGCGAGGCTGCTTTATGGGGTGAGCAGTGGCGATACTCATGCTCAGTGGTGGCTCTCGTAAGGAACCTCTCCTAAGCCTGTGAATTACATGCTGTATTCTGCTGGCTCTATTTTCTTCCCCTGTTTATCTCCACGCAACACAAATATTGAGCTTACTCAAGCCAGGGGTGAGGGAAAACCTGTAAAGACCCAAGAATGGACACCTAGGCTGTTTCCGTCTTTATGTCTAATTAAATGCTGTTGCGTATCTCCAGTGTTAGAGTCAATACTAGCTCTTGAGTAGGCCCACTTAATGCCATCATTAATCCCAGGGGGAGATGTAGATGACAGAAAGACAGTTTCTCTTTTTCTTGACAGCCAATCTGCATTTAATTTTTTCTTAATTTCTACTCATTCTGTTTAAAGTCTTTGTGGTGTTTACAGTTTATGGAAAGAATGCTTCTAAGCTGTTCTTTCCTTAGGCAAGCTAAATGTGTTAAATGATGTTATTTTTCACACAGACATCAATTCTTTTTTCCAGGTTACTTTTGATGTTCTCCTTGGAGCTTACGGCAGTCCATGTATATTGAGGTAGACCTCAGTTTACAAAATAAATGTATTGCTGAAGATCGTGTTCAAAATTCTCAAATTAAATCCTACTGTTCTTTTGACTGATTCATAAAATTGGAATTGTGTTTCCCTGGGGGTAGAGGGAAATCCCATAAAGATCTTAATTAAAACTTTTGTTAGAGAAGGGGTGAACATCAAGGGTACTTTTGTGCTGTATTACAATACTTCCTAGGTTGTTAGTCTCAGTGTTGGCTAATTTGAGGTTTCACAATAAAACTCGAGTGTCTAAACATTTTCCACAGCCTTTTGGCATAGCAGAAAAATACTGGCTACCTTTCTAAGCTAGCTGTAGTACATTTGCTCGTTTAGCAATCTTTGGCTTTTGGCCCAGGAGAGATGGTACCAAGAACCGCCCCCCCTACTTTTTTTTTAAACAATGCCAGTTAGACCTAATGAATACATTTTAGATTTTTGAGGATAGCTGGATATTAAATACCCTGGTTCCATTGCCTCCATGAGAATATTCTTTGTTTCTACTGTTGTTCTATTGTTGGGTTCTGAAAGGTGATAACACAATAAGAAGATGATACTGCTGAGAGTTGAATAACATTTATTCATCAGTCTAGAGATGTGATTTTCCCTTAACTTTATTAATGTGGTTTTGGTAAATTTTACATCTAGCTGATTGATTTTTGTTACCAAGAGAATGTTTATTTCTCGTGTGTGTGTGTGTGGATAGGGAGGAAGTAACTATACACTCAGCTATAGGCAGTAAGCAGGCAGGAGCTAAATATAACAACTGATAAGAATGGGAGGAAATACCGTATTTAGAGAACATCCTTGCTGAAACTGCTAGATGGAAATAAGAAAAACAAGTGGCTGTTACTTTTCTATAAATAACTTTCTAGTCACATTTCTCTTCTTGCCTAGCTTACTGTCCCACATCCACATTATTTTTTCTTTTCTTTTTTATTTTTTAGTGGCAGCCTGTGGAATCTTCTAGTTTTGGCATATGGGATGTTTAGCTGCAGCATGGGAATTCTGAGTTGTGGGATCTAGTTCCCTGACCAATGATCGAATCCAGGCCCCCTGCATTAAGAGCACTGAGTCTTAGCCACTTGAGCACCAGAGAAGTCCCTGTATCATCTTCTTTTTA
The DNA here is from genome assembly GCF_019923935.1 of Bubalus bubalis. Classification (NCBI taxonomy): domain Eukaryota; kingdom Metazoa; phylum Chordata; class Mammalia; order Artiodactyla; family Bovidae; genus Bubalus; species Bubalus bubalis. The sequence continues at coordinate 21,615,036 of NC_059176.1, forward strand.
TTAATCATATTTTTCAGTTTTTCTGTCCTCTACCACATGCCTGACTTCCTCAACTTACAGTCTTTCTGAGGGCTGGTGGGTGTCAAGTTAGACATCATGCACTTTCTGCATTTTATGTTGACGGGTTTTAGCCATGTTTCTCAGTATGGTTGGCAACATTTAGCCTCTTCAAGGAATAAAATAGAAGGAACATGTTAAAGAGATGGCAAGAAGTTGAAGGGATGACTGGGACTGGAGAGCAGAAAATGGGTGATAAAAATGAAAAGAAACAAGAAGTTCATATTAGTCAGTGTGAGAGTGACTCTGAAGACACATTCAGAAAGCTCAAAATAATCTCCCTTACCCAATTGCTGTGGGACTTGACATTCCATGGAGATAGATTGATCCTGTGGGTTCACTCCATAAGCATCCTAATTTTTTTTTCATTGAATTATAGTTGGTTTATAATGTTGTTCCAATCTCTCAGATCAGATCAGATCAGTCGCTCAGTAGTGTCCAGCTCTTTGCGACCCCATGAATCGCAGCACGCCAGGCCTCCCTATCGATCACCAGCTCCTGGAGTTCACCCAGACTCACGTCCATCGAGTCAGTGATGCCATCCAGCCATCTCATCCTCTGTCGTCCCCTTCTCTTGCCCTCAATCCCTCCCAGCATCAGAGTCTTTTCCAATGAGTCAACTCTTCGCATGAGGTGGCCAAAGTACTGGAGTTTCAGCTTTAGCATCATTCCTTCCAAAGAAATCCCAGGGCTGATCTTCAGAATGGACTGGTTCCAATCTCTACTGTATAGCAAAGTGACTCAGTTATACCTATATAGACATTTTAAAATATTCTTTTCCATTATGGTTTATCACAGGATATTGAATAGAGTTCCTTGTGCTATACAGTAGGACCTTGCTGTTTATCCATCCTTTATATACTAGTTTACATCTGCTAAACCAAAGCTCCCAGTGCTTCCCTCCCCCAGCCTCTCCCCTCCCCTTTGTGAACTGCAAGTCTGTTCTCTGTGTCAGAGGCATCCTAATTTAAAATTTAAAATGCAGACATTCTTAACAGGTGCGGGCCCTTTCCAGAAAGTCTTCCATCATAAAATATATTTGAATACAAAGTTGCCTGTTAGGGTAATTATTCTCTCTTAGGTAGTTAGGATCTGGGCACTGAAGGAAATCAAGGTTTGAATAAAGTGACCTCATCTGGCCCATGGCTTTAAAAACCATCTGTGTGGTGATGGTTCCCATTTCATATCTTCACTTCCAACCCTGAACTGTAGACTGCCTACTAGACATCTTCATTTGGGTGTCGTCAATTAGTGTCTCAAACTCAGCAAGTTTGGATCTGCCAAGAAGCAAATGCAGAGATGGGATTAGAGGTGTGATCCCCCTTACTGGGAAGAATGCCTGTGAGAAAAAGTAGGGGGTGGTTACTAGAGGAGAATGGGAGACTCAGAGGAGTCTGGAAGAGTTGTCAGACCACGATGCGGGGCTGACCCAGCTAGGGTTAGAAGGAAGGAAGAAAGTTTGGGTAGAAAGTCACAGACTTTGATACAATTCTAAGAAATTTTCTGCAAGGTTGCTGTGCAAAACTGGCATCAGAGGAGTCCTGCATCTCTGATGAATGGGCATGACAGTATCCCTAACATTTATCAGCTGGGAGTAGTCGGGAGGGAGCGTGACCTTGATGCAGATTTGGTCTGGGGACATGCCCTACACTTGGAGATCTGAGAGGCATGTTTTTTTTTTTTTTTGAGAGGCATGTTTTCATGGTTGCCACATGTCCCTAGACAAGCTTTGGATTATTCCTCACATCTATCACTCCAGAAATTCTCATTTCCCAGTTTCTTCTTTCAGTCACTGTTGACTCAACTCCAATAGCTCCTTGTCAGCCCCACTATCATCTAGTCTAACATCTCACTTCTGCTTTTATCCATGTCTCTTTTTCACAAAAAGCTGTGTTCCTTTGAAAATACAAATCATCTCATTCCCCCTATGCTCAAAATGCTGTCATGGCTTCCCATCTGATTGAAAATTAAGTTCAAATTCTCTACCAAGAACTTTATTCTCTTTCAAGAACACAAACTCATCGTTGCCTCAGGGCCTTTGCACTTTTTGTTGCCTTGGCTTTGAATGTTCTTTTCTCAGATATTCCCAGAGCTCATCCTTTCAGGTCTCTGCCCAAATGTTACCTAATCAGAGCATCCTTCTCTGGCCAGTTTATATTACTCAGTCTTCTTCCATAAAATTCAATACCATATATTTATCATTTTTTATTAATTGTCTGTTTCCCCTAATTAGAATGTAAGTGCTATGAGAGCAAAATCTTTATCTGTTTTATTTGCAACTACTTCCTTAGCACCTGTCATAAATAGATTTTAAGTAAATATTTATGAGTGAATAAATAGTTTTAAAATATACAAAATTTGGACTATACTGACCATATATTCTGTTTCATAGTATTAAGTTTTATAATCTACATTTATGTAGTATATCATAAACATTTTCTAGTACTTTTAGCATTCTTCTACAGCATAGTATTCCGTTTTATGAATGCAGTTAATTACATTTTATGGATGTGCCATAATTTACTTAACCCCAATTATATCCAAAATTTTTGACTATTATGTGAATAATATTATAATGAACATCATTGCCCTTAAAATCAGTGGGGACATTGACTAAATGTATCTTGCTCATTATTCTATCCCTAGTGCCTGGCAAATACTTTTAATTGAGTGAATGTAAAAATAAATATGTAGAAAATATTTGACTCATTTTGTTGTTTCTTAAGGTAAAAGCTTACAAGTTGAATCATTACTTTTTAAAAAATTGAGGTGTAGTTTATTTATAATATTACATAAGTTTCAGATGTACAATATAGTGATTAGCAATTTTTAGTTTGTAGTTTATAGTTATTATAAAATAACTACATTTGTAGTTATTATAAAAATAATAGTAGTTATTATTTATATTATTAATAATAGTAGTTAATATTATAGTATAGTATAGTATTAATTATAGTAGTTATTATGATTAATAACTAATATTGGTAGTTATTATTAAAATATCAGCTATATTCCCTGTATTGTATCATATAGCCTTGTAGCACTTATTTAATTCATAGTTAGTTTAGACCTTTTAATCTCCTGTCTCTAATTTTCTCTTCCCTGCCTCTCTCTCCCACTGGTAACCACTAGTTTATTCTATATATTTGTGAGTCTGTTTCTTTTTTATTATATTTGGTAGTTTGTTTTATTTTTTGATTCCACGTATGAGTGATAATATATAGTATTTGTCTTTCTCTATCTGACTTATTTCACTAAGCATAATACCCTCCAGGTTGTTGCAAATGGCAGAATTTCCTTCTTTTTTGTGACTGAGTAGTATTCCATTGTGTGTGTGTGTATACATATATACACCCAAAATGTGTGTGTATATGTATGTATGTGTATATATATGTATATATGTATGTATATAGTGTGTGTGTGTATATATACACACATGCACACATTTTGGATGTATATTGTATACACACAGACACCACATTTTCTTTATGTATTTACCTGTTTATGGATGCTTAGGTTGCTTCCATATCTTGCCTGTTGATTGTAAATAAGGCTGTTATGAACTTGGGAATGCAAATGTCTTTTTGAGTTAGTTTATTTTCTTTGGATATATTCCAGAAGTGGAATTTCTGAATCATATGTTAGTTCTATTTCTAGTAAAATTTCCTCTTGAAGATGGTCACTTTATGTTTCCACCAGCAGATTATGAAGTGCTTACTATTTTGTCGAAAACATTCAACAGAGTAAAACATTTCCAATTTGACCAATGACAGATAGTATCTCATTTTAATTTACTCTCTTTCATTAACAGAGAAGTTACATTTTTATCATAGATTTATTGACTATTTGCATTTCTACTTTAACGAAACACCTGTTCTTGTCCTTGGATATTTCAGATGTGGTGGGAAGTACGGTTATGAGGCCTGGTTCTGCCATTCATTAACTGTCTTGTTTTCTTAAGTAACTTAGCTTATCTGAACTTCAACTTCTTAACCTTAATGTGAAAAAAATAGTGGTGCCTGTCTCCTGGGGCTTTCTGTGCAACTTGGCAAGGGATCTGGGCTGGGGTTAGCCTCATGCTTATAGTGCTCTCCTTACTGTTAGGATGGCCCAGGGGAGTTGGTTGTAAAGGAAAAAAGTTTTTTTTTTTTTTCCCTTAAGTTGTAGTAAGGAGTAACTGAGAAAAGGCACGTAAAATGCACAGCACAGTTCCTGGTTGCAGCCCTGTGGACTGTAGTCTGCCAGGCTTCTCTGTCCGTGGGATTCTCCAGGCAGGGATACTAGAGTGGGTTGTCATGCTGTTCTCCAGGGGATCTTCCCGACCCAGGGATCAAACCCAAGTCTCCTGGGTCTCCTACCTTGCAGGCAGATTCTTTACCACTAGTGCCACCTAGGAAACCTTCCTGGTACAGAGTAAGTGCTAATAAATGGGAATTCCTGTGGCTGCTTTACTTTGTCTGTGTTACACTGTGCTCTTCTGGGGATGAGTAACCATATTTCACAAATCATTGAAATCCTGGGGTCTCATGGAGTGCCTGGGATACTAGTATATAGTAGAGCCTTAGCTACTCAATCAGTGTTTGTTGTAAGATAAAAGATTATATAAACTTTTGGTAACTGGGGGACTCTTGTCTTAGTTAATGTCTCTGTCTCCTGATTCAGCTCCTTGTTCATCTTGTCTTAGAGTATCTACCTGAGGTTTCCAGGCCTGCTTGACCTCAGGTCAGCCAAGCTATGGCATAACAGTCTCATACTACTCAACAGAATTTTCAGACCTGATTTCTTCCTAGAGTTGTGGGCTGTTTATGAGTTGTTTATATGGAGAGTCAATAGAGATGTCATTTTGCCTGCTCTTTTTCCCATCCCATAGGTATTTCATTGCACATTGTTTCTCCATATCTAAGAATATCCTTACTATATTTATTTAATCACTTGGGGAACACCCAGGAGAAAGCAGAATTGCATTTCTCCATAAATAACCAAGGGAACTTCGATAACTGATGGCATTTTCTTTGCCCCTCCAGATATCCTTTAAAGAGATGCCTTAGAAAGATATATGATGAAGTATGAATAAGATGGGAAAAAAGCCAAAGACACTAAACGTGCTTTGGAAAATAAATCAGAGAAAGGACCTAAATTCATGAAATCAAATGTTCTATTAAAATATTTTTCTCTCCCTGATGCCATTACCCATTTAATTTCACTGTGCTGGTCTGTTGGGGTTTCTAGAGGTCTCAGTTTAATTTAAGAATTTCTTATGGCACCAACCAGCAAAAACAGAAAGCCCAGCTCAATGAATCCTTTGACCACACTAATTATATTTATTAAGGCTGTGTTGAGACAGTGGTCAAGCTTCCTTCTGGGAAATAGTTACTTGATGGGAGATTTAACATTTATAGTTGACATTCCTGAATTAACATAACTATGGCTAGAATCATTTTTCTTTTCTATCATTCTTTGCCATGCCTTACTTAGTCACTAAATGCTGTCTGCTCTGAGCAACCTTGATAGATGAGGCAACACGCTTGTAAATAACAGATATATTTGTAGCGCTTGCCAAGTAAGAAAGAAATGCGTCTTTGCATTTCAGTGTAATTGTAACAGATGTCTGAATATTTTAAAACGTGGTTGATGTTGCAAATTAAGATTTTGGTCATTAAGATAAATTAAAATTTCTACCTAATCAGTTTATGATGTGGTAGTAAACAGTGTTCACATGGTGGCCCTCCTGACAAGCCACCAACCATCTGGAGAAAATGCAAACACCCCTCTCCAATTAACTGTTTGGATGTTTAGAAAAATGCAGTATAGAAATATTTGGTCTCCACAAAGGATAATAGACTCAGTAATAAGGAACATAACTCTAACACAGAAAATATAAACTTATTGTATGATAGTACAAAGATGAATCCAAGTCATTCGTGTCTTTATTTAGCTGGTTTATCTATAACACGACTGGTTTCAGAAAAGTTTTAAGAATATAAAGTTATATATTCAAACACCAGGATAAGATAGCTTTTTAAAAGTGAGAAAATAGAGGTAAAGGGAAAATATTATGCCTGGAAGTAGAATGTCTGGGCAAGAGGCACACAGTAAAAGTATGTATGCTGTGCAGTTTTTTTTTTTCTTTTTGGCCAGAGGAGGGTCATAGTTTGAGTGCTGAACTTTCTGGCAGCTAACAAATGGAAGGAAACATGATGAGTTACATGATTCACCATGTTCACAAGATGAAAACAAAACACGTTGTGGAGAAATGTGACTATTCCTGAAATGGAGACCAGTGAGAATATTCCTTAACTGATTCTCATGGGCGTACACTGCATAATTAGGGAACAGTATTTCACCTCCAAAATTATCCGTACATTAAATACAGGGAGTCACTTCAAGAACAGATTCCTAAGTTGTCACTGCTGCTACTGCTACCGCTGCTGCTAAGTCGCTTCAGTCGTGTCCGACTCTGTGAGACCCCATAGACGGCAGCCCACCAGGCTCCCCCGTCCCTGGGATTCTCCAGGCAAGAACACTGGAGTGGGTTGCCATTTCCTTCTCCATTGCGTGAAAGTGAAAAGTGAAAGTGAAGTCGCTCAGTCGTGTCCGACTCCTAGCGACCCCATGGACTATAGCCCACCAGGCTCCTTGGTCCATGGGATTTTCCAGGCAAGAGTACTGGAGTGGGGTGCCATGGCCTTAAGCCAAAGGCATCATGCTAATGTGCAAGCGAAGACCTGCACAGTGTGTTCTAGAGGGACCTAGGGTCCTGAGGCCGCCAGAGGTTGTCTGTATGAGTGGGGAAGACACTCAGCTCTGTCTGTGATCATGCAGTGCTTCCTAAAAGAGAGGCTTAAACTGAGTGTTGAAAGCAGAGTAGGGGCCACCCAAGTTAGACAGGCTGGTATGCTATTTTGCAACATATTTAAATGATAATTTAATTTTGCTTCAGTTTTCTTTTATTATTTTAGGTAAAGATTTCTTTCAAAATGACATTTGTTTTCTTCTTTTTGAAAATTTATAAGACATGGTTTAAGAACATTTAAAAAGATGAAAGTTTAAAGAAGAAAATAAAAATCACCCAGAAATAAAAATGATTAGTGATTCCTATACTGTTTGTTTTTTGGTTTGTGTGTTATGTATGTACATATATGTGTTTCAAAATTGAGATCATACTGTATGTATGATTTTGTATGCTATGCTATGTCACTTCAGTTGTGTCCGATTGTTTGTGACCCCATGAACTGTAGCCCACCAGGATCCTCTGTCCATGGGATTCTCTAGGCAAGAATACTGGAATGGTTTGTCATTTCCTTCTCCAAATATGTGATTTTGCATCATTTTATATGTAACATTATATCTCTTCTTCAAGTACCTTTCTTTGAAAACTTTGGTGGTTTTTATTTTTTTCTAAGTAAAGGCATGCTGCAGTAAACATTCTAAAGCATAACTTTTTGAATAACTTCTGATTATTTACTTCAGATAGGTTTTCTAGATGTGAAATTATTGAGTTAAATAATAGAAATATTTTTAAATCAGTTGATAACTTTTGGCAAATTGAAGCTGTTTCTGCTTTAGTTTATATAAGACTTTGTGCTTATATGTGTATTTTTCCTTTTGTTTTTTATTTTATATTGGAGTGTAGTCGATTTACAATGTTGTGTTAGTTTCAGGTGTATAGCAAAGTAATTTAGTTATACATATACATATATCCTGTCAGTTTTTAGATTCTTTTCCCATATAAGTTATTACAGAATATTGAAAGAGTTCCCTGTGCTATAAAGCAGGTCCTTATTGATTATCTATTTTATATAGAGTAGTGTGTATATATTAATCCCAGACTCCTTATTTATTGCTCCCCTCTCTTTTCCTCTTTTTTTTTTTAAGTCTGTGAGTCTGTTTCTACTTTGTAAGTAAGTTCATTTGTATCTTTTTTTAGATTCTACATATTAATGATATATGATATTTGTCTAACTTTTCACTTAGTATGATAATCTCTAGGTCTATCACAGTTGCTGCAGCTGGCATTATTTCCTTCTTTTTATGGCTAAGTAATATTCCCTTGTATGTATATATCACATCTTCTTTATCCATCCATCTGTTGATAGATATCTACGTTGCTTCCATGTCTTGGCTATTGTACACAGTGCTGCAATGAACATTTGGGTGCATGTATCTTTTAGAAGTATGGTTTTCTCCAGATATATGCCCAGGAATGGCGTTCCTGTATCATATGGTACATATTATATATGTATGTGATTTTACTTGTTTACATATGTGTCTTTGGGAGTTTATTTTATTCTTGTAATAATCATGTGTTCATGGGAAATAGATGGGGAAACAGTGGAAACAGTGCCAGACTTTATTTTTTGGGCTCCAAAATCACTGCAGATGGTGACTGCAGCCATGAAATTAAAAGACGCTTACTCCTTGGAAGGAACGTTATGACCAACCTAGATAGCATATTCAAAAGCAGAGACATTACTTTGCCAACAAAGGTTCGTCTAGTCAAGGCTAGGGTTTTTCCAGTGGGCGTGTATGGATGTGAAAGTTAGACTGCGAAGAAAGCTCAGCGCCGAAGAATTGATGCTTTTGAACTGTGGTGTTGGAGAAGACTCTTGAGAGTCCCTTGGACTGCAAGGAGATGCAACCAGTCCATTCTAAAGGAGATCAGGCCTGGGTGTTCTTTGGAAGGAATGATGCTAAAGGTGAAACTCCAGTACTTTGGCCACCTCATGCGAAGAGTTGCCTCATTGGAAAAGACCCTGAAGCTCGGAGGGATTGGGGGCAGGAAGAGAAGGGGACGACAGAGGATGAGATGGCTGGATGGCATCACCATCCATCAATGGACGTGAGTTTGAGTGAACTCCACGAGTTGGTGATGGACAGGGAGGCCTGGCGTGCTGCAATTAATGGGTCACAAAGAGTCAGACACGATTGAGCAGCTGAAATGAACTGAACTGACTGGTTAGTAAAGTCACTTTTTTTTTTAATAGAAGAGGAAACCTATATAGAGAACAAATGATTTGCCCGAAGTCACAGAAAATATCTATGTGTTTTGCTTGAGGTGAGCCGAGTTTTGTTTTTCTTCTTCATTCTGCTTGAGTAGACATTACAATGGTATTTTAAAAAATTGTTTTCCTTCTTACATGGAAATTACAAGATGGCCTGGTGATTGATTTTGGTGTTTCTTTTTATTATTACCTTGTCTTCTAAATGGCAAAGTTATAGAAGTTATATTTATCTGCAAGATAAATTATCATGGTAATCTAACAACAGCAATAGCAGTCTCTACTAAGACTGTCCTGGAAGGATCCTAGCACATTTCAAGCATACTGTTGAGTGGCAGTAATGATGTAGCTTCATTTGGCAATCCCAGGTGGTGGTATTCTTTATAAAAAGGAACGGTGAAATAAGGTAAATGCATGGATGGTTCAGCTAAATAAACATTTTCACCTCAAACACTGCATTGTCACAGCAAAGTCTGTTTATTCCCCTGCATGACTCTATTTCATAGAATTCCACAAATTTCATTCCAGTATTTTTGTGAAGGCACATATTGAAAGAAACATTTTGCTCCTCGGACATAATCAAAATGTGTGAGACAGCAGTGTCCTGAAGTCTGCCTGTAATACTTTCTTTGGTTCTGTGTCAGAGGCAGCTTCCTAGGAGAGGCCAGTTCATGTGAGGTCCCCTGGTCCCCAGGTTCAGCGACACTCCTTGCTGCAAAGAAAAGACAGACCGGGATTTGTAAGCCCGGGATTTAACACAAATGGGGCTGCACCTGAGAATCCTGCTCAGGACTTGAGGGTGGTAAATAGTGAAGTTTGCTTCTGCTGCTGTTGGTCGCAAAAGGCTTTGAAGATGGGAATAATCAATGTCTATTTTTTTTTTTTTTAACAAGGCTGTGGAAAAGGACTCGGATATTAAATGTGAAAATGTGAATCAAAGGAGTCTTGATCCATCAGAAGTTTATCACCTTGGAACAAAACACATTGCCATCTATAATATTGGGAACGCAGTGGCTTTCGATTTTAAAAGTCCTTCAGGGTACAGTTTCTCTTAGTTCTCTATGCAAATGTATTCCAGTCAGATAAGAGGGAGGGTCTGTTAAATGTACAAATTTAATTGTAACAATACATTTCTTTAGTTTATTAACACTTATACAATCAGCATATGAATAGATAAAAATCCATCTGGACTGTCTCTTTGGTCATGTGTAAATGGTATTAAAATACAGTATTTCTCCAAATGCAGACTTACTGGATAGCTTCCCAAAGGAAATATACAGCCCAGTGGTTTTCGAGTCCATTACAGAGTTTTGGTCTGTCTTGTCTTTGCAGCAAGGGGTGTCGCTGAACCTGGTGATTACAGCTCAGTGAACTGCTGGTCTCTTCTTGTCCTTCCAGAAAGCTGTGCCCTAGAGTTGTGTGAAGCTGCCTGTTCACGCTCGAGGTCTGTTCAGCAAGTAATACCAGTTTGTGCGAACTGATGTTTTATCTAGTTCATGAGAAGTTTGCCTTGTCCCCTCTCAGCAAGTTCTGCTTTCTTCTAGTAAAGCCTGGGGTTTCACATCTGGGCAGATCCACACATTTACTTTAATTTTGTTTCTGGATATATATTGATCCTTGCTTGTGGGAGTCAAGCCACTGTTTTATTAGGAAGAGGAAGCTTTTGTTTGAAATCTGCCTTCAAGGAGGCCTCAACCAGATCTTGTTATTTTTTAAATAAGAATCTTTAACATCATTTTCTACTTTTTGCTTTGGTGCATCCTTGTAATTTTGCATTCATTGCTGCTCTTGTCAACTTGGCACAAGTTTTCTAAGTATGTATAATGCTTGCTGGGTTTTGGAAGGCGGGTTGCTTCCTTTGGAAAGCTGGTTATTTAATTAATAGGAGTAGAAAAGAATAACACATGTATATTCATAATACTAACTGGAAGTTCATCTACATCAAAAGCTGGGTGACACTTTAAGTATTGTGAGACTTTAGAGATTGTACAGTGGGTGGAGCAGCTTGGAGAGAACATAATGTGTGGGGTGAAGAACACACTGAGTGGTGTGAAGAAGCCATTTGATTAGGGTGGGGTGAGAATGGCGGGGTTGTATATTTGGTGCTGGTGGGAAATATATATAGGGTTGATGAGGCCTCAGTGCTGAGGTCAAAGAGTTTGGTTTTGATTTAAAAGTAATAGGAATATATATTATCATTTCTGAAATAGGAAGATGACATAATGGCCTTAGAAAGATTTATATGACAGTGTTGTATAAAAATAATTTATAGAGGGAGAATGTAAAGAGAGTGAAATTTTATAAAGTCATTATTCATCTATTTCATGGTCTTCCTAAAGGTGTCCTAATTTGCCCTTTGGTTTATTGTATATTCTTAGGGTACAGATATTAAGCTTGTTGCTTGAGATTGTCCTTAATAATTGCCAAAGCTGATCTGTAATGCTCTGCACTGATCAGCTTTTCAACACTGTGCTTGTGATATACCAATGTATGTTATTTTAAGGAGGGGCTCAAATCAGTAAAGAAACAGCCTGGAATGCAGGAGACCTGAGTTCAGTCCCTGGGTCTGGAAGATCCCCTGGAGAGGAAAATGGCAACCCACTCCAGTATTCTTGCCTGGAGAACTCCATGGACAGAGGAGTCTGGTGTGTTACAGTCCAGGGGCTCACCAAGAGTTGGACACAACTGAGTGACTGTTACTTCATTATTTTAAGGAGTCTTCAATAGATGGCTTACACTTGCTTTGTGAGTAGACGTGTAGAAGGTTCTGGAGCCATTTTGAAACTGTAAAAGTCAGAATAGGCTAAGTTTGCTGAAGTAACAAGCACCAAGCCAATCTCAGTGGCTCAACACCATAAAAGCATTTCTGGCAAATGTCTATTTATGCCGGCTATGGTGAGTCATTGCAGTGACTCAGTGAGGTCACTTGGAGGCCTTATCTCGCTATGTGCTTCCATTCTTGCCAAGGCAGGAGAAGGGGAACTTGGAAAATTATGTACTGTTCCGTAAGGCTGGAGGGATGCAGCTAACTTGTAGTCACATTTCTCTGGCCCACGGAAATGACCTGGTTATACAAAACTTCAAAGTAGCAGAGAGTACTATGCCATCATATGCCCTAAATAAATGAAAACAGGGTATGTGTTACAGGTGGTCTGTAATGACCACCACAGATATATAACCTCTTTCAAAGCACTCATGAGCATTGAAAGACTAATATCTTTCAAATGAAATTATTTTACTGAGAGGTATTTCATCCACTTCTTAGGTCTATAGGCTCATAGGCCCAGAGAAAATTAGAATTTTAATATAAATGGAAAAGGTGACCCACAACATGGCTTGAATATGATTCTCCATTATGAACTGGTAAATATGAGAAGAGAGTGTAAAAACTTCTTGTCATGGAAGTTTAGTCGTAGACCACATTTGTGTTCTGTACATTTGAGGTCAGAAACACCAGTATCTTTTGAATATAAACTTTAGATGGTGAAGCAATTTAAATAGTGTACCAATTCATTTCAGTTCAGTTGCTCAGTCATGTCCAACTCTTTGCGACCCCATGGACTGCAGCATGCCAGGCCTCCCTGACATCATCAAACTCATGTCCATTGAGTCAGTGATACCATCCAACCATCTCATCCTCTGTAGTCCCCTTCTTCTCCTGCCTCCAATCTTTCCTAGCATCAGGGTCTTTTCAAATGAGTCAGCTCTTCACATCAGGTGGCCAAAGTATTTCAGCTTCAACATCAGTCCTTCAAAGAAGTTTCAGCTTCAGCATCAGTCCTTCCAGTGACTACCCAGAACTGATTTCATTTAGGATGGGTTGGTTGGATCTCCTTGCAGTCCAAGGGACTCTCAAGAGTCTTCTCCAACACCACAGTTCAGAAGCATCAATTCTTCGGCACTCAGCTTCCTTTACAGTTCAACTCTCACATCCATACACGAATACTGGAAAAACCATAGCCTTGACTAGATGTACCTTTGTTGGCAAAGTAATGTCTCTGCTTTTTAGTATGCTACCTAGGTTGGTCATAACTTTCTTCCAAGGAGCAAGCGTTTTTTTTTTTTTTTTTTTAATATAAATTTACTTCTTTTAATTGGAGGTTAATTACTTTACAATATTGTATTGGTTTTGCCATACATCAACATGATTCCACCACAGGTGTACATGTGTTTGCCATCCCTCTGGGTCATCCCAGTGCACCAGCCCCAAGCATCCAGTATCATGCATCGAACTTGGACTGGTGATTCGTTTCATATATGATATTATACATGTTTCAATGCCATTCTCCCAAATCATCCCACTTCTCCCTCTCCCATAGAGTCCAAAAGACTGTTCTATACATCTGTGTCTCTTTTGCTGTCTTGCATCCAGGGTTATTGTTACCATCTTTCTAAATTCCATATATATGCATTAGTATACTGTATTGGTGTTTTTCTTTCTGGCTGACTTCACTCTGTATAATAGGCTCCAGTTTCATCCACCTCATTAGAACTGATTCAAATGTATTTTTTTAATGACTGAGTAATACTCCATTGTGTCTATGTATCACAGCTTTCTTATCCATTCATCTGCTGATGGACATCTAGGTTGCTTCCATGTCCTGGCTATTATAAACAGTGCTGTGATGAACATTGGGGTACATGTGTCTCTTTCAATTCTGGTTTCCTCGGTGTGTATGCCCAGCAGTGGGATTTCTGGGTTGTAAGGCAGTTCTATTTCCAGTTTTTTAAGGAATCTCCACACTGTTCTCCATAGTGGCTATACTAGTTTGCATTCCCACCAACAGTGTAAGAGGGTTCCCTTTTCTCCACATCCTCTCCAGCATTTATTGCTTGTAGACTTTTGGATCGCAGGCATTCTGACTGGCGTGAAATGGTACCTCATAGTGGTTTTGATTTGCATGTCTCTGATAATGAGTGATGTTGAGCATCTTTTCATGTGTTTGTTAGCCATCTGTATGTCTTCTTTGGAGAAATGTCTATTTAGTTCTTTGGCCCATTTTTGGACTGGGTGGTTTATTTTTCTGGAATTGAGCTGCAGGAGTTGCTTGTGTATTTTTGAGATTTGTTGTTTGTCAGTTGTTTCGTTTTCTATTATCTTCTCCCATTCTGAAGGCTGTCTTTTCACCTTGCGTATAGTTTCCTTTGTTGTGCAGAAGCTTTTAAGGTTAATTAGGTCCCATTTGTTTATTTTTGCTTTTATTTCCAATATTCTAGGAGGTGGGTCATAGAGGATCCTGCTGTGATATATGTCGGAGAGTGTTTTGCCTATGATCTCCTCTAGGAGTTTTATAGTTTCTGGTCTTACGTTTAGATCTTTAATCCATTTTGAGTTTATTTTTGTGTATGGTGTTAGAAAGTGTTCTAGTTTCATTCTTTTACAAGTGGTTGACCAGTTTTCCCAGCACCACTTGTTAAAGAGATTGTCTTTAATCCATTGTATATTCTTGCCTCCTTTGTCAAAGATAAGGTGTCCATATGTGCGTGGATTTATCTCTGGGCTTTCTATTTTGTTCCATTGATCCATATTTCTGTGTTTGTGCCAGTACCATACTGTCTTGACGATTGTGGCTTTGTAGTAGACCCTGAAGTCAGGTAGGTTGATTCCTCCAGTTCCATTCTTCTTTCTCAAGATGGAGCAAAGGTCTTTTAATTTCATGGCTTCAGTCACCATCAGCAGTGGTTTTGGAGCCCCCCAAAATAAAGTAAGCCACTGTTTCCACTGTTTCCCCATCTATTTCCCATGAAGTGATGGGACCAGATGCAATGATCTTAGTTTTCTGAATGTTGAGCTTTAAGCCAACTTTTTTCTCCTCTTTCACTTTCATCAAGAGGCTTTTTAGTTCCTCTTCACTTTCTGCCATAAGGGTGGTGTCATCTGCATATCTGAGGTTATTGATATTTCTCCCAGCAATCTTGATTCCAGCTGGTGCTTCTTCCAGCCCAGCGTTTCTCATGATATACTCTGCATAGAAGTTAAATAAGCAGGGTGACAATATACAGCCTTGATGTACTCCTTTCCCTATTTGAAACCAGTCTGTTGTTCCATGTCCAGTTCTAACGTTGCTTCCTGACCTGCATGTAGATTTTCAAGAGGCAGGTCAGGTGGTCTGGTATTCCCATCTCTTTGAGAATTTTCCACAGTTCATTGTGATCCACACAGTCAAAGGCTTTGGCATAATCAATAAAGCAGAAATAGATGTTTTTTTCTGGAACTCTCTTGCTTTTTTGATGATCCAGCAGATGTTGCCAATTTGACCTCTGATTCCTCTGTCTTTTCTAAATCTAGTTTGAACTTCTGGACATTCACATTTCACATATTGATGAAGCCTGTATTGAAGAGTTTTGAGCATTACTTTGCTAGTGTGTGAGATGAGTGCAATTGTGCAGTAGTTTGAGCATTCTTTGGCATTGCCTTTCTTTGGGATTGGAATGAAAACTGACCTTTTCCAGTCCCGTGGCCACTGTTGAGTTTTCAAAATTTGCTGGCATATTGAGTGCGGCACTTTCACAGCATCATCTTTTAGGATTTGAAATAGCTCAACTGGAATTCCATCACCTCCACTGGCTTTGTTCATAGTGATGCTTCCTAAGGCCCACTTGACTTCACATTCCAGGACATCTGGCTCTAGGTGAGTGATCACACCATAGTGATTATCTGGGTTATGAAGCTCTTTTTGTACAGTTCTGTGTATTCTTGCCACCTCTTCTTAATATCTTCTGCTTCTGTTAGGTCCCTACCATTTCTGTCCTTTATTGAGCCCATCTTTGCATGAAATGTTCCCCTGGTATCTCTAATTTTGTTGAAGAGATCTCTAGTCTTTCCCATTCCATTATTTTCCGCTATTTCTCTGCACTGATCACTGAGGAAGGCTTTCTTATTTCTCCTTGCTATTCTCTGGAATGGGTATATCTTTCCTTTTCTCCTTTGCTTTTCATTTCTCTTCTTTTCACAGCTATTTGTAAGGCTTCCTCAGACAGCCATTTTGCTTTTTTGCATTTCTTTTTCTTGGGGATGGTCTTGATTCCTGTCTTCTGTACAATGTCACAAACCTCCATCCATAGTTCATCAACCACTCTGTCTATTAGATCTAGTCCCTTAAGTCTATTTCTCACTTCCACTGTATAATCATAAGGGATTTGGTTTAGGTCATACCTGAATGGTCTAGTGGTTTTCCCTACTTTCGTCAATTTAAGTCTGAATTTGGCAATAAGGAGTTCATGGTCTGAGCCACAGTCAGCTCCTGGTCTTGTTTTTGCTGACTGATTAGGGCTTCTTCATCTTTGGCTGCAAAGAATATAATCAATCTGATTTCCGTGTTGGCCATCTGGTGATGTCCATGTGTAGAGTCTTCTCTTGTGTTGTTGGAAGAGGGTGTTTGTTATGACCAGTGTGTTCTCTTGGCAAAACTCAATTAGTCTTTGCCCTGCTTCATTCTGTACTCCAAGGCCAAATTTGCCTGTTACTCCAGGTGTTTCTTGACTTCCTACTTTTTCATTCCAGTCCCCTATAATGAAAAGGACATCTCTTTTGGGTATTATTTCTAGAAGATCTCGTAGGTCTTCATAGAACCATTCAATCTCAGCTTCTTCAGCATTACTGATCGGGGCATAGACTTGGATTACCATGATATTGAATGGTTTGCCTTGGAAACAAACAGAGATCATTCTGTTGTTTTTGAGATTGCATCCAAGTACTGCATTTTGGACTTCTTGTTGATTAAGATGGCTACTCCATTACTTCTAAGGGATTCCTGCCCACAGTAGTAGATATAATGGTCATCTGAGTTAAATTCACCCATTCCAGTTCATTTTAGTTCGCTGATTCCTAGAATGTTGACGTTTACTCTTGCCATCTCCTGTTTGACCACTTCCAATTTGCCTTGATTCATGGACCTGACATTCCAGGTTCCTATGAAATATTGCTCTTTACAGCATTGGACCTTACTTCTATCATCAGTCACATCCACCACTGGGTACTGTTTTTGCTTTGGCTCCGCCCCTTCACTGTTTCTTGAGATATTTCTCCACTGATCTCCAGTAGCATATTGGGTACTTACTGACCTGGGGAGTTCATCTTTCAGTGTCCTATCTTTTTGCCTTTTCATACTGTTCATGGGGTTCTCAAGGCAAGAATACTGAAGTGGTTTGCTATTCCCTTCTCCCGTGGACCACATTCTGTCAGACCTCTCCACCATGACCCATCCGTCTTGGTTGGCCCTACATGGCATGGCTTAGTTTCATTGAGTTAGACAAGGCTGTGGTCCGTGTGATCAGATTGGCTAGTTTTCTGTGATTGTTGTTTCAGTCTGTCTGCCTTCTGATGCCCTCTCTCAGTGCCTGCTGTCTTACTGGGGTTTCTCTTACCTTGGACATGGGGTATCTCTTCATGGCTGCTCCAGCAAAGTGCAGCTGCTGCTCCTGACTTTGGACATGGGGTAGCTCCTCTCAGCCTCTCCAGTGCCTTTCAGCTGCTGCTAGCCACTTAAATAGTGTATAAGTAATCATAAATATTTATTACATAAACACATGCTATGTATGTGTTTCTTATGTCTGTGTCTTATGTATGTATGTCTTATATATTACTTAGTTAACAAGTGGAGAGAGAGTGATCAGTGGTGACTATGGCTTTCTGTATATTTAGCATATATCCTGGATGATCTTGAGAGCATAGTATATGAATTTTAAAAAAATTTATTTATTAATTGGAGCATAGTTGCTTTACAATATTCAGTATATGAATTTTTAAACTTTTAAATTAGAGTATGAGAAAGAACCTCTTTTAAATTTATTCCCTAATTTCTTCAGTTATATGCAACATACAATTTACCATTCCTGATACAGTTTGGATAGTATTTGTTTTATCCTGAAATCACAAATTCCATGAAGAATGATTTTATTTGATGAAATTGAGAGAGTTAATTCCTAGGCAGGTTGATAAGAAGTCTGGGGATCCCCAAGGATAGAGGGGTCTGGGGTTCTCAAAGTGGAGATAGGGGTCTGGGGTTTTCAAGGAGGAGGAAAGGACAAACTTTTTTTCCTCTATATTCCTTTTCTTAGTCACATAAAACGGTTTTTTTCTTTAAGTCTGAAACTGATGATTACACAACAAACAACTCAGTTTAAACTTTGTACTAGGGATTATACAACAACAATGTATCCTGCTTGAGGACAGTTTCTCCTTCCTGAAAGCCTTCTGACTAATCCTGATATTTTAGAATGTATATTATGGGAATGGGTCTGGTAGGATCTTTCTGTTAAATTCTAATCCTGTTATCCTAAAA
This sequence comes from Bubalus bubalis, assembly GCF_019923935.1. Lineage (NCBI taxonomy): Eukaryota > Metazoa > Chordata > Mammalia > Artiodactyla > Bovidae > Bubalus > Bubalus bubalis. Next base: position 21,633,376 of record NC_059176.1, read on the forward strand.
TGTTAATTGTGGGAGTGGGTCTGGTAAAACTTTCACAAACTTGAGACATTCTTTTGATTTATTGTAATAACTAGTTAAAAAAAGCATATAACTCCCTTGCTAATGCTAGCAAGGGGAGGGGGGGCACTCTCTGCCTCCTTCTGATGTCTGTGTCAGACTCTTTCTCTGTCCCTTTCCTTACTTTAATAAAACTCTGCTACACAAAAGCTCTTGAGTGATCAGGCCTGGTCCCTGGTCCCAAAGCTAAATCTTCTACGGAGATCATGAATCCAACATTGTTCACCATAAGCTATCAAAATTGAAGTGAGGTCCATAGGGGCTGGCTCAGAAGACAGTCGTAATAGCAGACTGTGGGCTCCATGTATTCAGCAGCATCCCTCTGTGGCCATGTCTGGTGATCTCCAGGCAGTGCTGAGTGCTTCAACTCTTTGTGTCCTTAGGAGAAGCTACTTGAAACCTGCTGCGAACACATGCAGTAATCGAGTTCAAGCCTCTGCTAATAGGTATGAAGAAGTATAAACTTGTGATTTGTAATTGTTTACATATACCCATATATTTCACAGTCCAACTCTCACGTCCATACATGACCACTGGAAAAACCATAGCAGTGGTCATGTATGGATGTGAGAGTTGGATTGTGAAGAAAGCTGAGTGCCAAAGAATTGATGCTTTTGAACTGCGGTGTTGGAGAAGACTCTTGCGAGTCCCTTGGACTGCAAGGAGATCCAACAAGTCCATCCTAAAAGAGACCACTCCTGGGTGTTCATTGGAAGGACTGATACTGAGGCTGAAACTCCAATGCTTTTGGCCACCTCATGTGAAGAGTTGACTCATTGGAAAAGACCCTGGTGCTGGGAGGGATTGGGGGCAGGAGGAGGAGGGGACAACAGAGGATGAGATGGCTGGATGGCATCACCAACTCGATGCACATGAGTGTGAGTAGACTCCGGGAGTTGGTGATGGACAGGAGGCCTGACGTGCTGCGATTCATGGGGTTGCAAGGATTCGAGCATGACTGAGTGACTGAACTGAACCCATATATTTATATGGCAAAATATGACCTATTCCATTGATGTGACTTGGGTAAGCTTCAGATATACGCTGACATTTTTGATTTCAGGTGTTGAGGTTAATGTTGCTAAGAACATTATGCTACTGTTTGGAGTGGAAAAGATACATGGCCCTTCAAGTTCATGTGTAGCAATTGTGTTATTGTTCTAATGTCAGTACATTGACAAAAATACTAAGCTCAGTGTGTCATTCTGTTTTGTTAATAATTATGTTGGGGATGCTTATGAGTTAATAGTTATGAGTTAATAGATGGTGATTACATTGACTATGGTATAATAACAATAAATATTAAAAGATAATTTTATGTCAAGTTTCAGAACTGAAGTATAAAATTCTGAATCAGTAACTATTAAGGATATAAAATAAAGGGTGCTTGAAAGCGGGCAGGAATCCCTCTGAAGAAATGGAGTGGCCATCATGGTCAACAAAAGAGTCCGAAATGCAGAACTTGGATGCAATCTCAAAAATGACAGAAAGATCTCTGTTCGTTTCCAAGGCAAACCATCCAATATCACAGTAATCCAACTCTATGCCCCAACCAGTAATGCTGAAGAAGCTGAAGTTGAACGGTTCTATGAAGACCTACAAGACCTTGTGGAACTAACACCCAAAAAAGATGTCCTTTTCATTGTACGGGACTGGAATGCAAAAGTAGGAAGTCAAGAAACACCTGGAGTAACAGGCAAATTTGGCCTTGGAATACGGAATGAAGCAGGGCAAAGACTAATAGAGTTTTGCCAAGAAAATGCACTGGTCACAACAAACACCCTCTTCCAACAACACAAGAGAAGACTCTACACATGGACATCACCAGATGGTCAACACTGAAATCAGATTGATTATATTCTTTGCAGCCAAAGATGGAGAAGCTCTATACAGTCAGCAAAAACAAGACCAGGAGCTGACTGTGGCTCAGACCATGAACTCCTTATTGCCAAATTCAGACTTAAATTGAAGAAAGTAGGGAAAACCACTAGACCATTCAGGTATGACCTAAATCAAATCCCTTATGATTATACAGTGGAAGTGAGAAATAGATTTAAGGGCCTAGATCTGATAGATAGAGTGCCTGATGAACTATGGATGGAGGTTCGTGACATTGTACAGGAGACAGGGATCAAGACCATTCCCATAGAAAAGAAAAGCAAAAAAGCAAAATGGCTGTCTGGAGAGGCCTTACAAATAGCTGTGAAAAGAAGAGAAATGAAAAGCAAAGGAGAAAAGGAAAGATATAACATCTGAATGCAGAGTTCCAAAGAATAGCAAGAAGAGATAAGAAAGCCTTCTTCAGCGATCACTGCAAATAGAGGAAAACAACAGAATGGGAAAGACTAGGGATCTCTTCAAGAAAATCAGAGATACCAAAGGAACATTTCATGCAAAGATGGACTCGATAAAGGACAGAAATGGTATGGACCTAACAGAAGCAGAAGATATTAAGAAGACTTGGCAAGAATACACAGAAGAACTGTACAAAGAAGATCTTCATGACCCAGATAATCACAATGGTGTGATCACTGACCTAGAGCCAGACATCCTGGAATGTGAAGTCAAGTGGGCCTTAGAAAGCATCACTACGAGCAAAGGTAGTGGAGGTGATGGAATTCCAGTTGAACCATTCCAAATCCTGAAAGATGATGCTGTGAAAGTGCTGCACTCAATATGCCCCCAAATTTGGAAAACTCAGCAGTGGCCACAGGACTGGAAAAGGTCAGTTTTCATTCCAATCCCAAAGAAAGGCAATGCCAAAGAATGCTCAAACTACCGCACAATTGCACTCATCTCACACGCTAGTAAAGTAATGCTCAAAATTCTCCAAGCCAGGCCTCAGCAATATGTGAATCGTGAACTTCCTGATGTTCAAGCTGGTTTTAGAAAAGGCAGAGGAACCAGAGATTAAATTGTCAACGTCCGCTGGATCATAGAAAAAGCGAGAGTTCCAGAAAAACATCTCTTTCTGCTTTATTGACTATGCCAAAGCCTTTGACTGTGTGGATCACAATAAAGTGTCGCAAATTCTGAAAGAGATGGGAATACCAGACCACCTGACCTGCCTCTTAAGAAACCTGTATGCAGGTCAGGAAGCAACAGTTAGAGCTGGACATGAAACAACAGACTGGTTCCAAATAGGAAAAGGAGTTCGTCAAGGCTGTATATTGTCACCCTGTTTATTTACCTTATATGCAGAGTACATCATGAGAAACGCTGGACTGGAAGAAACACAAGCTGAAATCAAGATTGCTAGGAGAAATATCAATAACTTCAGATATGCAGATGACACCACCCTTATGGCAGAAAGTGAAGAGGGACTCAAAAGCCTCTTGATGAAAGTGAAAGTGGAGGTGAAAAAGTTGGCTTAAAGCTCAACATTCAGAAAACGAAGATCATGGCATCCGGTCCCACCACTTCATGGGAAATAGATGGGAAAACAGTGGAAACAGTGTCAGACTTTATTTTTGGGGGCTCCAAAATCACTGCAGATGGTGACTGCAGCCATGAAATTAAAAGACGCTTACTCCTTGGAAGAAAAGTTATGACCAACCTAGATAGCATATTCAAAAGCAGAGACATTACTTTGCCAACAAAGGTTCATCTAGTCAAGGCTATGGTTTTTCCAGTGGTCATGTATGGATGTTAAAGTTAGACTGTGAAGAAAGCTCAGCGCCGAAGAATTGATGCTTTTGAACTGTGGTGTTGGAGAAGACTCTTGAGAGTCCCTTGGACTGCAAGGAGATCCAACCGGTCCATTCTGAAGGAGATCAGCCCTGGGATTTCTTTGGAAGGAATGATGCTAAAGCTGAAACTGCAGTACTTTGGCCACCTCATGCGAAGAGTTGACTCATTGGAAAAGACTGTGATGCTGGGAGGGATTGGGGGCAGGAGGAGAAGGGGACGACAGAGGATGAGATGGCTGGATGGCATCACTGACTCGATGGACATGAGTCTGAGTGAACTCCGGGAGTTGGTGATGGACAGGGAGGCCTGGCGTGCTGCGATTCATGGGGTAGGAAAGAGACAGACACGACTGAGCGACTGATCTGATCTGAATGAGTAATATACCTAATTTCAGCTTCTCCATTTAGATCAGGTCATATCACATCACATCAGTCACTCAGTTGTGTCAATAGATGTTTTTCTGGAGCTCTCTTGCTTTTTCTATGATCCAGCGGATGTTGACAATTTAATCTCTGGTTCCTCTGCCTTTTCTAAAACCAGCTTGAACATCAGGAAGTTCACGATTCACATATTGCTGAGGCCTGGCTTGGAGAATTTTGAGCATTACTTTACTAGCGTGTGAGATGAGTGCAATTGTGCGGTAGTTTGAGCATTCTTTGGCATTGCCTTTCTTTGGGATTGGAATGAAAACTGACCTTTTCCAGTCCTGTGGCCACTGCTGAGTTTTCCAAATTTGGGGGCATATTGAGTGCAGCACTTTCACAGCATCATCTTTCAGGATTTGGAATGGTTCAACTGGAATTCCATCACCTCCACTACCTTTGCTCGTAGTGATGCTTTCTAAGGCCCACTTGACTTCACATTCCAGGATGTCTGGCTCTAGGTCAGTGATCACACCATTGTGATTATCTGGGTCATGAAGATCTTCTTTGTACAGTTCTTCTGTGTATTCTTGCCATGTCTTCTTAATATCTTCTGCTTCTGTTAGGTCCATACCATTTCTGTCCTTTATCGAGTCCATCTTTGCATGAAATGTTCCTTTGGTATCTCTGATCTTCTTGAAGAGATCCCTAGTCTTTCCCATTCTGTTGTTTTCCTCTATTTGCAGTGATCGCTGAAGAAGGCTTTCTTATCTCTTCTTGCTATTCTTTGGAACTCTGCATTCAGATGTTATATCTTTCCTTTTCTCCTTTGCTTTTCATTTCTCTTCTTTTCACAGCTATTTGTAAGGCCTCTCCAGACAGCCATTTTGCTTTTTTGCTTTTCTTTTCTATGGGAATGGTCTTGATCCCTGTCTCCTGTACAATGTCACGAACCTCCATCCATAGTTCATCAGGCACTCTATCTATCAGATCTAGGCCCTTAAATCTATTTCTCACTTCCACTGTATAATCATAAGGGATTTGATTTAGGTCATACCTGAATGGTCTAGTGGTTTTCCCTACTTTCTTCAATTTAAGTCTGAATTTGGCAATAAGGAGTTCATGGTCTGAGCCACAGTCAGCTCCTGGTCTTGTTTTTGCTGACTGTATAGAGCTTCTCCATCTTTGGCTGCAAAGAATATAATCAATCTGATTTCAGTGTTGACCATCTGGTGATGTCCATGTGTAGAGTCTTCTCTTGTGTTGTTGGAAGAGGGTGTTTGTTGTGACCAGTGCATTTTCTTGGCAAAACTCTATTAGTCTTTGCCCTGCTTCATTCCGTATTCCAAGGCCAAATTTGCCTGTTACTCCAGGTGTTTCTTGACTTCCTACTTTTGCATTCCAGTCCCATACAATGAAAAGGACATCTTTTTTGGGTGTTAGTTCCACAAGGTCTTGTAGGTCTTCATAGAACCGTTCAACTTCAGCTTCTTCAGCATTATTGGTTGGGGCATAGAGTTGGATTACTGTGATATTGGATGGTTTGCCTTGGAAACGAACAGAGATCTTTCTGTCATTTTTGAGATTGCATCCAAGTTCTGCATTTCGGACTCTTTTGTTGACCATGATGGCCACTCCATTTCTTCTGAGAGATTCCTGCCCGCAGTAGTAGATATAATGCTCATCTGAGTTAAATTCACCCATTCCAGTCCATTTCAGTTCGCTGATTCCTAGAATGTTGACATTCACTCTTGCCATCTCTTGTTTGACCACTTCCAATTTGCCTTGATTCATGGACCTGACATTCCAGGTTCCTATGCAATATTGCTCTTTACAGCATCGGACCTTGCTTCTATCACCAGTCACATCCACAGCTGGGTATTGTTTTTGCTTTGGCTCCATCCCTTCATTCTTCTGGAGTTATTTCTCCACTGATCTCCAGTAGCATATTGGGCACCTACTGACCTGGGGAATTTCTCTTTCAGTATCCATTTATCTCCATTTAACCTGACTACAAATGATTTTCAAATACTCAGTAATAAATGGACACAAAGCTATCCCAAATCTCTTGAAAATTGCAAAACATTGATGGCACCAAAAATCACCAAGTGCCATGTTATTAGTACCTTTGGTGACGTAGTTGAGCTGACCAACTCAGACTTTACACATTTCACTATGGAGCCTCCATAAAAGACTCAGGAAAATTACATATTTCAGAACGGTTTCATCAACATGGAACCAAATGTGTTCTGTACTTTCACAAGAACTGACTGTTGGTAATGATTACAAAATAATATGTGTTTCTCCATATGCATGTGTGTGCACACACATAAGGATAAAACTTTGTCAACAGTTTATGTTAAAATATCAAAATTGATTGTCTCCTTGAGATTTTACACTGCAGAGTATATCAGTTTGTTTTGATAGCTTTCAGGTAGGCTTCACAGCATGATCTTTTGCCCCAGTTGTCATTGCTAGGTTACCACCTTGAGGATTCATCTCGAGTGTCTCCTAACAATGATCCTAGCTCTTGTTTTCCCCTTATTCCTGTCTCTGGCTTTCTTCCATTCTCTTACAATACAATATTTTCCTGGGAAGTTGCGTTATTTTCATTCTCTTTCAGTTCACTGCTGTTTCCTAAAAGAATGCAACTTAATGTACGTGGATGTTGCAAACAAGCCAAGGAGGTAGGTGAGGCATCGCAGGAGTAACATAGGCATACCTCAGTGCTCCTAATAGGATTCCTATCCTAGCCACTATCATACACATACATACTGATGGATAGGTGAGGAGGGGAGGTGTTAAAGTAACTGTAGATTAGGTCCAAGATGGAGTTGCTCATGTTAAGCCCAATGTCAGCAAACCAAAACTTAAGTTTCTATGCTTGACTTTCCCAGATAAGAAAGGCATAAGTCAACCAATCAACTCTTGTTTGCTGAGCACAAGTTATCAGCTCCAGGACTTCCCTTTCCTCCATGTAAGAAAAGTAATCCAACTTTAGTCAATCAGCAAATGCCAAGTATAACTTCTTTGTTCCTGCTCCCTACAGTCAGTAAAAATCTCTTGGTTTGTGCAGCTCACTGGAGCTCTTTTCTATCTGCTATACTGCATGCTGCCTGATTCATGAACTGTTCAATACAAACTTACAAGATCAGTACGTTTTATGTGGAAGAATTTTCTTTTACTAGAAGCAGGGACTTGGAAATGCTGTAGGTGGTATGAGGGCAATCAAGGACAATTGAGTGAAATCAGGATGGTTTAGAATGCTGGTGGTATAGTAGGTACCTTTTCCTAGGTTGCCAATTAGGGAGATACATCATATTACTGCATCATGCATATTAAGGCTGAGTCTGCTTACATTGATGTATAGAAGCACTTCTGCAGATCATTTAAACCGAAAGGAAAAATCTCGCTGCTTTACTTGAATTTTCTTGATAGTGTAAGCAAACATGTATTTTAGGTCATGAATTATGCTTCTGCATAATCTCTAATTTCTTCACTTCATCATTATACTTTTTTTCCCCTGAGCTTTTCACAAAATAACTTTTGGGTGAAATATAAAAGGAATAGAAATGTATATCAGAGACTTAGATTTCTCTCAGATTTATGTCTTATTATTCAGGCTGCCACCTAATTTTCTCTGGGGATATCATGATTTTGTGTACACCCTGGATTCACAGCCATATGCTTATTTTCTTTGTCACTGTGTATGATATTTGCTGTAGACTTTGGGAAATGCCTCTCACATTTAGGAATATCACTAGCCACCTACAAAGGGATAATATTTATATTTTTTGACATTTTTAATTTAAACTTTAAACTTTTAGAGTAGACTCCACTAGTGATTGATATACAATGTCAAAAAAGCCTAGACTGTCTCCATTGGCTATGGAAGTTAAGAGATGAGATATTGTGGATAATATACAGGAGCCATTCATGAGTGAGTCTGCATTTTGTCCATTTATGCTATTTGCAGGCATATAATGCTTCTAATAAAAAATTAAGGTCACATTATGGGAACTCAGAAGAACAAGGGAAATTATCTTATTTTCTAATTTTTCCCTTTGACTCTGCAACTCTTCCTCCACCACGTGGAGAACATTATTAACATGGATTTATTCCACTTAGGCTAAGCTTTCCCTTTGCTTTGGGTTCATTGATTATTTAGTGTATGTTTAATTTAGAAAGAGGAGGTGGGAGCTGACATTATGGGTTTTAATAGTGGGGTTACCCCAAGTAACCCAAACACCTACTAATGACAAAGTAAATGAGCCCAGTGTATGTTAGTCTCACAGTGGCAGGTTATAAAGCCAAGACAAGTATGGTAACGTACAGTAATATGGCTGAATCTTTTTCGGTTGCTTCGAAAACTATTAAAGACTGTATTTTAGAGCAGTTTAAGATTCACAACAAAATTGAGAGAAAGGTACAAGAGGTTTCACGTATACCCCTGCCTTCACACAAGCATATCCATTAATAAAATGTCACGCAGAGTGTTTTTACTATCCTAAAAAATCTTCTCTCTTCATATTCATCTCTCTCCCTTGAACTCCTGCTTCAGACCACCTATCTTTTTGTTTTCTTCATAGTTTTGGCTTAATATGAATGAATCTTAGCCATATAATCTTAAGTGAGAAAATAAGACCTAAAAATTACATACAAGGTGATACTCAAGTTTATGAAGTTGAAAACAACTAAAAAAAAGGAAAAATTTAGGGATACACATAAATTCAATACACGGACTTCGGGATAGCTCAGACGGTAAAAGCGACTGCCTACAATGCAGGAGACCTGGGTTCAATCCCTGGGTTGGGAAGATCCCCTGGAGAAGGAAATGGCAACCCACTCCAGTACTCTTGCCGGAAAATCCCATGGACGGGGGAGCCTGGTAGGCTACAGTCCATGGGGTCACAAAGAGTCAGACATGACTGTGCAACTTCACTATATAAAAAAGAACTTGGAGAATGAGTAACATGATTTAGGATAATGGTTACCTTTGGTAGAAGGAGTCTGGGTATTAGGTTGCATCGGGACCATAGAGTTGCTATAGATTAATGTCAGGGTCCTATCTGTGATCATGGGTGTTAGATTCATAGCTGCTTATTGCATTGTTAAAACTAATGGGACTTCCCTGGTGATCCAGTGGTTATCACCAGTGGTTGAAACCTCACCTTCCAATGCATAGGGTAAGGGTTTGATCCCTGGTAGGGCATGAGGTTCATGACATTGTACAGGAGACAGGGATCAAGACCATTCCCATGGAAAAGAAATGCAAAAAAGCAAAATGGCTGTCTGGAGAGGCCTTACAAATAGCTGTGAAAAGAAGAGAAGCGAAAAGCAAAGGAGAAAAGGAAAGATATAACATCTGAATGCAGAGTTCCAAAGAATAGCAAGAAGAGATAAGAAAGCCTTCTTCAGCGATCACTGCAAAGAAATAGAGGAAAACAGCAGAATGGGAAAGACTAGAGATCTCTTAAAGAAAATTAGAGATACCAAGGGAACATTTCATGCAAAGATGGGCTTGATAAAGGACAGAAATGGTATGGACCTAACAGAAGCAGAAGATACTAAGAAGAGGTGGCAAGAATACACAGAAGAACTGTACAAAGAAGATCTTCACGACCCAGATAATCACAATGGTGTGATCACTGACCTAGAGCCAGACATCCTGGAATGTGAAGTCAAGTGGGCCTTAGGAAGCATCACTACAAAAAAGCTTGTGGAGGTGATGGTATTCCAGTTCAGCTATTTCAAATCCTGAAAGATGATGCTATGAAAGTGCTGCACTCAATATGCCAGCAAATTTGGAAAATTCAGCAGTGGCCACAGGACTGGAAAAGGTCAGTTTCATTCCAATCCCAAAGAAAGGCAATGCTGAAGAATTCTCAAACTACCGCACAATTGCACGCATCTCACATGCTAGTAAAGTAATGCTCAAAATTCTCCAAGCCAGGCCTCAGCAATATGTGAACCATGAACTTCCTGGTGTTCAAGCTGGTTTTAGAAAAGGCAGAGGAACCAGAGATTAAATTGCCAACATCCGCTGGATCATGGAAAAAGCAAGAGAGTTCCAGAAAAACATCTATTTCTACTTTATTGACTATGCCAAAGCCTTTGACTGTGTGGATCACAAGAAACTGTGGAAAATTCTGAAAGAGATGGGAATACCAGACCACCTGACCTGCCTCTTGAGAAACCTGTATGCAGGTCAGGAAGCAACAGTTAGAACTGGACATGAAACAACAGACTGGTTCCAAATAGGAAAACAAGTACATCAAGGCTGTATCTTGTCACCCTCTTATTTACCTTATATGCAGAGTACATCATGAGAAACGCTGGACTGGAAGAAGCACAAGCTGGAATCAAGATTGCCAGGAGAAATATCAATAACCTCAGATATGCAGATGACACCACCCTTATGGCAGAAAGTGAAGAGGAACTCCAAAGCCTCTTGATGAAAGTGAAAGTGGAGAGTGAAAAAGTTGGCGTAAAGCTCAACATTCAGCAAACGAAGATCATGGCATCCGGTTCCATCACTTCATGGGAAATAGATGGGGAAACAGTAGAAACAGTGTCAGACTTTATTTTTTGGGGCTCCAAAATTGCTACAGATGGTGACTGCAGCCATGAAATTAAAAGATGCTTACTCCTTGGAAGGAAACTTATGACCAACCTAGATAGCATATTGAAAAGCAGAGACATTACTTTGCCAAGAAAGGTCCATCTAGTCAAGGCTATTTTCCTGTGGTCATGTATGGATGTGAGAGTTGGACTGGGAAGAAGGCTGAGTCCTGAAGAATTGATGCTTTTGAACTGTGGTGTTGGAGAAGACTCTTGAGAGTCCCTTGGACTACAAGGAGATCCAACCAGTCCATTCTGAAGGAGATCAGCCCTGGGATTTCTTTGGAAGGGATAATGCTAAAGCTGAAACTCCAGTATTTTGGCCACCTCATGCGAAGAGTTGACTCATTGGAAAAGACTCTGATTCTGGGAGGGATTGGGAGCAGGAGGAGAAGGGGACGACAGAGGATGAGATGGCTGGATGGCATCACTGACTCGATGGACGTGAGTCTGAGTGAACTCCAGGAGCTGGTGGTGGACAGGGAGGCCTGGTGTGCTGCAATTCATGAGGTTGCAAAGAGTCGGACATGATTGAGCAACTGTACTGAACTGAACTGAACTGAGGGCAGCTAAGATCCACATGCCTCATGGCTAAAAACAGCAGAACACAAACAACAGAAGCCATATTGTAACAAATTCAATAGACTTTAAAAATGGGTACGTCCAAAAAAATCTTTAAAAAGAAAATAAAACTAACTAACCAACCAAGTAACTGGATGTGAGGAGAAAAGAGCAAGTCCAGTATAATACACTGTGTCCTCTAAATGAGTACCCATTCTGGAGGAAGATTTTCCCCCAGATTAAGAAATCTGAGCTTCTCCTGATAGAATGCCAGTTTTTTTCCTTTTTTCCACATTAAGAATGTTCTAACTGAATGCACGTTCCTCTTTTCTTTGACTGCTGGAAAGCTCAGAATCAGATTTATAGTCCACCTTCAATAATTATACTAGAACATATGGTATACATTTTTGTGTCTAAGTTGAATTTTGATTTCACCTTATTATTCTACATAGTTTCTCTTAGTTTTGATTTTTTTGGTCTATGGACAAATGCCTTTTCTGGTATGTTTTTATATGAGACTCTATGAATTCCCTTTACTTAGAAAAATAAATGAATAAAAACAGACTTGCCTGTTATTGGACAGTATCCAATATCATTTCATGAGAATGAGGATGATTTCTGGCAATGGGTTTGTATATCGTTCCATAGGTATTGTGTTTATTGTGTTTTCCAGTTTGAAGGAGAGGAAATCAGCATGTTTGTTAGGATTCATCTGGAGAAATGTACTAGGTGGGTTCTACTCAAATACAGATTTTTATAATAATTTTAAGCAGCTCTCTGGAATAGCTATCATACTATGAAAGTCATCTCTTAGTTGTCCTAGTTATATAGATTTTAAGTTAAGTAGAACAAATTAAACTATAACCTCGGAAAATGATGTAAGGCATTCAGGAGTTGAAGACTGGCACAGGTTGAGAAATGGAATTGTTTTTTCTTGGGACAAGCATATGGTCACTGAGAAAACCCAGATCTAAGTTATTGGAAGTAATGTTTCCTTGAGTCTGGATTGCTGGCCCATTGACAGTAGACTTGACTCCATGGCAGAGAAAAATTTCCACACGGGAAATAATCTTATCAGAAGATGGTCTTGTCCAGGGTTGGTTTGTTTTCATGGCTTTCCCCAAAAGGTGCTTACCTATCTAGTTTCAGAGTCCCTTTTACAAAATTAAGACAACGAACACTTTCCATTGCACTATATTTTAAAAGCTATTAATATTTTGGATAAATATGCTATTGCTGCTGCTACTGCTAAGTCACTTCAGTCATGTCCGACTCTGTGTGACCCCATAGACGGCAGCCCACCATGGTCCCCCATCCCTGGGATTCTCCAGGCAAGAACACTGGAGTGGGTTGCCATTTCCTTCTCCAATGCATGAAAGTGAAAAGTGAAAGTGAAGTTGCTCAGTCGTGTCCAACTCTTAGCAACCCCATGGACTGCAGCCTACCAGGCTCCTCCGTCCTTGGGATTTTCTGGGCAAGAGTACTGGAGTGGGGTGCCATTGCCTTCTCCGAGGGAATATTATATCACATTCTTTGAGAAATTCATAAATTTCTAGAAAAAAATTTGTAAAAATTTGCCAATGACCAAATTGCAATATGTGCACTGAATGTGATATCTCTGAAATCATCTGTGAATAAAATTTCTGCTCGATACATCTTTATAACCTTTTTTCTATTTGAAATAAAAGAATTTAGCTGTTTCTTGAGTGTATCAATAGTTTGATATATAAATGACATTAAATGGAACACTACTTCTCAAACAAGTAGAAGCATAATTTTATTTTGAAATGAGCAATAGAGTTTCGGGAGATAGTTTCTTCTAATGTTTTAATATTTTGGAAGAATTAAACATTTAGATATCTATTTCTACTTCATCACAGTGATGTAGCAGAAACCCAATGCAGAAGAAAGAAAGCTTTTCTTAAATTCTAGTGTGTGAAGTGAATTCCTGGCATTTCAAGACATAATTGATATGGATCAGTTAGTTTATTTGAGAACGTGTTGCTAATTAGACTAAAATCCACAGTAGTAACATTTAAAAGATATCTAGTTTTAAGTCTTCACCCTGTCATAGATAGTACCACATTTATCAACCATTCTAAGGGGACAGCATTTTAAAATACTTTTTGTATGTGAAGCAATGTGGGGAGTATAGTAGAGAATACAAAGATGAGTCAAATATAATTCTTGCCTTAAAGAGAGTACAATTCTTAGTAATAAGGAAACCAATCTGAACATATATTGCAAGGATGTAATGGTATAAGAGAAGTATAAGGTAGAAAGACTTATACCTGTCTTGCTAATCATAAAGGCTTTTCTGGGTAAAGTTTGAAGTGAAAGTTTAGTCACTTAGTCGTGTCCAACTCTTTGCGACCCCATGGATTGTAGACTTCCAGGTTCCTCCGTCCACAGGATTTTCCAGGCATCAGCCCTGGTTTTCCTGGGATAGTCCCAGTTTTTATCTGTTGCACCAGGCTAACTATTAACAGGATCCAACCTCCTCCCTCCATTCTCAAAAGCATTCCAGTTTGGAAGGTAAATTATTTGGCCATTCTGTTTATGGAGAAAGCAGCATTTAAAACTGTTTTTGAAGACTGGATAGGATTTCAACAAACAGAGCTTCATATTATGGGGATGCCAAAGATGGATTGATCAGTACATATCTGGAAGGGTGTAGACATCTGGGAAAAAGCCAAAGAAAGTGTCGCTGCTGCTGCTGCTGTCGCTTCAGTCGTGTCCGACTCGGTGCGACCCCATAGACGGCAGCCCACCAAGCTCCCCCATCCCTGGGATTCTCTAGGCAAGAATACTGAAGTGGGTTGCCATTTCCTTCTCCAATGCATGAAAGTGAAAAGTCAAAGTAAAGTCGTTCAGTCGTGTCTGACTCTTAGCGACCCCATGGACTGCAGACTAGGCAATTTAAAAAATTTTAGACTTCTGAGCATAGCAAATGTACCTCATTTTCTTCTGGGTAAAAAGAAAAAAAAAAAAACAAACAAACAAAAAAAAGAAAACCAGTGTGCTGGGGGAGGGATGCAGCAGGGAGGAGGCAGACACATACCAGAGTCATGATGCCCAACAGGTCTCCCTCCTGAACCAGGCTGTGCCGCCTCCTTCGGGGCTTGGAGCACCCAACAATGTTAATACCCCTCTGTGGGCAATGGAAGCAACATCAAGAAAAGCACAGGAATAGGAAATGCACGTTATACCTGGAGAAGTGCAGGTCACAGGTAATGATGGGTAAGTGGTGGGAGATGAGCCCAAGGAAGTGGTCAGAGGCCAGGCCTTGAAGGGTTTGCATACATGCAGTGGGAATGGGACTTCATCTTGTAAGTAATGAGAGAAGTGGCGGTGGAGTGTCATTGAAACACTTTGGTCCAGAGTGTTCAAACTAAACAGTTGGTTCAGTTTGGTGTTTGGACCAAACTGAAGTTTGCATCTAAAAATGTGGTGACAGCATGAAAAGTAGATTAGAAGAGTATGAATTTAGAGGCATTAGAAAGTGAAGGTGTTAGTTGCTCAGTCATGTCCAACTCTTTATGACCCCATGGACTGTAGCTTGCCAGGCTCCTGCTATTCATGGAATTCTCCAGGCAAGAATACTAGAGTAGGTAGCCATTCCCTTCTCCAGGGGATCTTCCTGACCCTGGAATTGAACCCAGGTCTCCTGAATTGCAGGCATATTCTTAACCATCTGAGCCATTAGAGACATTGCTGCTGCTGCTGCTGCTGCTGCTGCTAAGTCGATTCAGTCATGTCCGACTCTATGCGACCCCATAGATGGCAGCCCACCAGGCTCCCCTGTCCCTGGGATTCTCTAGGCAAGAACACTGGAGTGGGTTGCCATTTCCTTCTCCAATGCATGAAAGTGAAAAGTGAAAATTGAAAGTGAAGTCGCTCAGTTGTGTCCAACCCTCAGCGACCCCATAGACTGCAGCCTTCCAGGCTCCTCTGTCCATGGGATTTTCCAGGCAAGAGTACTGGAGTGGGGTGCCATTGCCTTCTCCGATTAGAGACAATAGGGCCAATTAAAAGACCATCACAGTTGTTGAAATAAGAAAATAATTAAGGTCTGAACCAAGATAATGACACACCAGAACTACACATTAAAGGAGAATATAGAAAATGTATTTCCAAAAGAATTTCTCTTAGCTCTTGACCTACATTTAATTCTGCTTTTAAAACTGAAATTTAAACGAAACTTCAATAATTGTATAAACTTAGCTTGAATTCATGAATTTAGAAAAATAAACCTTATTTTTATTGACTGAAATGAAATTCATTTGTCACACTAGCGACTTTAAAAAGCTTAAACACAATTCAATGTGTTGTTTAGCTTACGAGCATGGGAAACAGAATACATTACGTTAGCAAATGAATCCTGAAGGTATGTATATCTATACATTAAAAGTGAAGTGTAGTATTTATAATTGTGTTATCTCTGTAATTCAGAGTTAAAACACTTAGACATTTTTGAGAAAGGCAGTTTTAGATTTCAGCTGGTTGAAAAATAGCCTCAATTCTTCATTCTGTTTTCTATTTAAAGGATCTTTGAATAAATAAACTTTGATGGGAAAGGCCTTAGGATTTTGTCTATATCTTCTGCCTCCCCTTGATAAAGTGCTCTGTATAGTGAGTTGGCAGAAGGAAAGAGAGAAACTGTATTTCCTTAACAACTCATGTTCTTTCAGTTGATCGTAAAGACTTTCCAGGTGGCTCAATGGTAAAGAACCTGCCTGCCAATGCAGGGGATGCAGATTCGATCCCTGGATGGAGAAGTTTTCCTTGAGGAGAAAATGGAGACCCACCCCATTATTCTTGCATGGGAAAAATCCCATGGACAGAGGAGCCTGGCGGGCTATAGTCCATGGGGTTGAAAAGATCAGATATGACTGAGCAACTGAGAACACACTCCCAAAGCTGTAATACCCTTTGAGCCCTGGATGACTCATAAAAGTGCACTATAACCTTAGATTTGTACTCTCTTGATCTGCCTTTAACCAGATGGTTTGATTGCTCTTTTATATTGCATTTTTCACAACTACAATACAGCCAAGCAGCCATTTTGTTCTTTGTGGTATCTCACAGAAACAGGCTGTATTGAATATATGCAACATATGAACTTGGAACTGAAGCAATTGCTGAATAATTGAAGATATAGACTTTCTTCCTAAAATATCTGGATATTTGAAGAAGGAGAAACCCTTTTTTTGTTGACATGAATTATCTGAATTGTTCTTTTTAATCTTTCATTTTGCTTGGTGTGCATAGACAGCTGAAATGTTTACCTAAAGGCTTGCTTTAGTCTTGCTTTCCAATCTCATTCATTGCTTTCTGACCATCTCTGCTTCCTCATGGGATAGAGGCAGTTGTAAGCCTAAGATGCTGTGATTTTTCCCACCAGTCTTAGTGTCTACTTAACAATGTTCATTCAATTTGCTTAACATAAACTTCACTTTCATCTTATTCAGCTCTCCTAGGGATTAATGTATACTATACACACTCATCTCATTTAAGCAGTAAATACATTTAATTGAAAAAAGCCTTACTTAAAGGGAAAAAAGCACAGAAAGTATGATAATATATACTCCTTACTTGAGCACCTATTATATGTAGGGCTTTTTACATGAGTTATCCAAAGTAATTCTTACAGCACCTTTGTTAGACAGATATAATTATCACCATTGTATATTGTAAGTGCAGAGATTCTTAGGACAGGGATTGAACCCATGACCTAGTTTTTATGGCACTCTGCCCTCACAAACACTAGGCTATACTTCATGCAGGCTTTTGAACCAATAAGAGGTAATGAAACATTTTAAAGTGTAATTTATGGAGTTGGTCTTATATGAGACCCCATTTTCTTGAGAGCTTTCTGTTATGTTATCATCTGCTTATTCTAACAAATCTCTGACAGAGATGGAATAGTCCCTTAGTTCTGCAATAGGCTTTCCTGGTGGCTCAGTTGGTAAAGAATCTGCCTGCAATGCAGGAGACCCAGCTTCAATCCCTGGGTTGGGAAAATCCCCTGGAGAAGGAAATGGCAACCCACTCCAGTATTCTTGCCTGGAGAATTCCATGGACAGAGGAGCCTGGTGGGTTACAGTTCATGGAGTTGCAAAGAATCAGACATGACTTTCACTTCAGCAAATGTGGGAAGATTGTCATTTTGACCTTCTCATATGCACACATAGAATTTACTTGTTGTAGAACAGCATTTGTTTGTCTAGCGGGTTAGCTATGCAAAGGAACTCTGACTTGTTATTTCAAAGGATGGAAATAAATAGAAATAACCTTAAGTCTTTATAACCACTCTTTTCTTTCTTCATAAAACGGTGTCTTATGTGTTGGGTTTATACTAGGAGTCTAAGAGCTCACACATAAATTGCCCTATCAAAACCCAATGTACTACCGAGCTCTTTTTCTTTTTTTCTACTGAGCTCTTTGAGATAATTTAAAAAATCAAATCCAGTCCGAAATTCACTCTATATTAATAGTTTTCCTCTCTGTGTCTCTGAGTTAGATTCATTATCAATTCAGCACTGAAAAAGATAACAGGAAGTTGTCTTAATAAATGTTCTGACCTTCTTTACTTTAAAGTAAATACACGAGAACTTTGGAAAAGGCTTAAGTGATGCCCAGGACTGTGAGGTTTTTAAATGGGAGAGTTAGCACCAATTCTGAAAAACATGACCAGTCTTGGCTTTAAAAAATAATTGATTTTGGTTATATTGAAGAGAGTTGATTAGACTGTGACTAGTTGTCAGATTCATATATCACATTTGCACTAACCCTTATTTTTTAACACTTGCTGAGCAAATTAACATTACAGAAAAGGAAAAAAAATTGGTGTATAAATAACAGTGGAGTTCAAAAAGATGCTTGTCATTAATACATCCATATATGTATCCTGAATATTTAAATCTTGTCCCTGAACCTACAGATAGTTCTTCTCTTCACTGCAAATATTATTTCGGCTTGAATGTTTGCTCTACAAGATGATAAATGAGTCAAATTAGCTCATCCTTGGTTGCAGTCTTTCCAGACAGAGCAGCTCTTGAGTTTCTATGGTTTTGAAAGTTAAATTTTATATCCCACATTAGCAAAACCTGTTCATTTTTTAGCATGATCCTACAGGGTAGGATTTTTATATAATTGGAAAATTTTAGACTTGGAAGTCTTTGTACCTTATATAAACTTGTAGGTTGTATAAGAATAAGGAAGACAAAGAACAGGAGATATCTGAACATGGTCATGAAAAGTGAGGAGACCAGAATTACCACTTACTGGAGAGGAAACAGTCATTGCCACAGCCAGGCCCACAGACTTAAAGCCATAGAGAGCCAAACGAATTGCTTATAATCTCTATCCTGTATCTTTTATATTGAGACTCTTTTTAGTTTAAGAGGTGACATCACAGAATAATAATAGCAAATATTCACTGAGTGGCCTGTGCCAGGCATCTTTCCAAGCCCTTTATCAGTAGTACCTGCGGGGTATGAACCATGATTATCCCCATTTCATAGATGAAGACACTGAAGCACAGAAAAGCAAGTCACCAAAAATCATGCCAATTAATGGACTTGCCATTAGATTTTAGGGTATTGATTCTACACCTTGTATTGGTCACCTCTAAATGTTAACTATGAAGAAGAAAAATGTTCATATTCACATCTCTTCTCAGTATACCTTATGTGGAAGTGACCTTAACTGATAGATTTCTGTGCTTTCTGTTTCAGGTCTTGACCTACTTTTTTTTTACTGCCAGGTCCTTTTCTACTTACTTAGCAGCTTGCCTGCTTTCCCCCGTTTGCCAACCATCAGGGAGAAGGTTTGGGGGGCTTTCCAGATGCTGGGTCGGAGTGGGGTCTGACACCAGCAGTCTTCATGGTACAGTGTGGCACAGCCACATCTTTACTGGCAAGTTCATGGGCTCCTCCCCTCATGAATAGTAATGTGACCTCCTCATCTAAATCGAGGCTGTGACTGTGAATAGATAATCCTGTTTCTTTATCCTTCTTTCCTACCCAGATGATCAAGGTTTAAATTTATTATGAGAGTGCAATAAATAAAACTTGCAGAATCTTTGGGATAGTTCAGCCTGTGGGAGTGAAATATGCCTTAAGAGTGACTTCCTTAGCACAGCTGATAGTCAAGACAGATGTTGATTCTTTCTCAGGGCAGAAGCTGCAGCCTGAATATAGTTATGATCAAAACCTGAAGCATTTCACATAGCTCACCCACGCTCTGAAGAATGCCGACCAACTATTCAACATTTATACTCTAGGAAAAAGGAAATAACACTCAGAAGCGTCTAAAGAGAGTGTGTATGGTGATCCATCTGTAAATATGGCTTGTTTACAATATAATCATTTGGATTTGGAAAGAAAAGAAGGATTATTTATAGGCCTTTCTTACAGATGGTACATGGTTGGCATATGGATGAATTTGCATGCTATTTGTGCTATGATTCTTTGGGTTCATGCTTTCATGACATAGGTGTTGAGCCATCTGAAGGCTATAATGAAAACAATAGCAAATCTGTGTAGAAAAAAATGTGTACTGTCATATCCACTTGATGATTTCCTTTCCTTTGAGAATTATCAATGGTAAAGACCAGTGAGCTAAGAGATATGTTATTACCTACTTCCCTCCTTTCCAGAACTTTTTGGGTGAAGATTGTTTTCGTGTGCGGCCTCAGCATTTGAGCATCTTGAAATCAGTGATGCCTCATGTCTCTGCAGGATAAAGAGAGGTATAACTCTCTGAAGTTAATGGATGTCTTTGAAAAGCATACATACTGGACCAGAAGTGATGGTGGCGAGATGGGATAGAAGAGGCTCGTTTAACAGAAAGCGAGAAGACCCTCTGTAGGGAGACTGCATCCCAGTTAGAAGTTGAAGAGGAGAAACATTTGGAGATGAAAAGATCTCTGGGTAGCTAGTTTAGGTTTTGCTGTAATTAACTGTGAGAAAATAAGTCAGTTACCCTCTGTGAGCTCTATTTTAAAAAAGAAAAAAACTGAGAATGACCTGCCTGTTTCAGAGGTGTGTTGTGAGGCGCAGACAGGATGGTGCTTTGTGAAGTAGATATTGAACTGTGTTCTCATTAAATTCAGTTGCATGAGATTGTGCTCAGCACTTCAGGGGATGAAATATGAATAATACTTGGACTCTTACCTCAAGCTAATTGGGTAAGATAAAATAAGCACCTAAATAAATATAACTAGTAGATTGCAAAACCAGTAAATTGTTTTATGCAAGTCAGAGTGATTTTCACCATTTAAGATAGGATGTCTCTACTGCAGTGGCTCTCAAATCTGTTGTGCATTAGAACACACCTCTGGGAGCTTTTAAAACATTTGAATGCCCAGCTCCCAGTTCCAGAGATTTTGATTTAATTAGCCTGATATGCCCCATTCACCTCCTCTGCACATTCTCATTAAAAAAAGCAAATGCCCCAGGTGTTTTTAATATTCAGTGCTTCTCAAACTTTAACTTCATCAGAATTACCTGGAGGGCTTATTAAGCCTTTGCTAACTGGGCCCTTCCTTGAGATATTCTGATTCACTAGATCTGGGAAGGGGGTAAGAATTTATAGCTTCTCAGAAGTTCTCAGGTAATACTGATCGTCTGCAGATCTACTGCCGAGCCAGTACATGCGTTCAATTTTATTGCAATGCTGTTTTATGCAGTACACATATGTATTTTTTCTGGCTGAAGAAAGTGGGTGTACACAAAAGTCCATCCATTGGTCAAGTGGTAGGAATGGCTTCAGAGGTGGGAAAATCAACACTGTGACCAAGTGAAGAGAATATCACTTGATAGAGATAAACCTGCTAGGAGAAAAATGTCTTCATACAAAGGATGCTCACTTACAGATCTACTAGTTTGAAATTGTCCTCTAGGAAGAGAAGGGATGATTTAGGGGTACCTGGTAAGCAATGATATGTTCAATAAAGGACATTTAGAAAGAAAGTTTTAGATTTGGAAGGGAGCTCAGCTTCTTTTTCTCTGCAAATATCTCCCTAAGCAACAGAATGAATGATTCACCTTTCCAATTCCTTGGGTATCAGAATAGCTAAAGCAACATAGCATAATTTTCAGAAATAGAACCCTATTAAACTTTCACAGACCATGTAAGATGCCAGTGAGAAAATGTGCAAAATTGATCATCGTGTCTTTATTACTTGAAGAAGGATAGAAGGGCACTCAAGGTTGATTTGAGTGTTAAAATGTATGAATTGTCTATTTCCCGAAGAGTGTAAATCCTAAACGTCCATGAACAGCAGTAATAGGAGACTCTAGGGGCTTCAGTCACCTTGAAATTAGGAAAATGAGAAATTTGCCTTGCCGATTTCTTCCCGAGGGTGAATAGCTGAGAGCTGAGGCTTTGCAGATGTGTGGATGGAATAACATCAGTGAGAAGAGCTCATACTTTCCTATATTATCACCTTTTTTCATCATAAGTATGTTTTATGAGTGAAAGACAGGAGGCTCTTTGCCAGTGTATCCTTTTTCCTTGCCATGCTCCACCAATCACAGATTGACTGAGAAAAAAACTGGGTTTTAAGTAGCTATTAAAGTCAAAATAAAGGAAAATTTCAGTCAAAAAAATATCTGATAGCCTTAGTGTTAAGCATGACAAATAAAAACAGCAATATATGAACTTGTCCTTGTATTGCAGTGGAATAGATAAAACCCAAGTAAGATTTTATAGACTTTTGTTTCTCCATTCAGAGTTGCAGGAGGAACATCTGTAGTCATACCAGATCTGAATCATATTAGTTCAGGATAACACTGTTTAAGGCAAGAATATTATTAAGGAAGACTGAGATGGTTAATAGGCTATAAATGAAGATAATATTTTGAAGCAGGCATTATAGCTTATATAGTCTACAGTGATCAAAAAGCCTTTTATAAAGGATCACTTAAAATAAGACAAAAGACTGTAGAAATTATAAAATAAATACTGAAGTAGCATCACGGGCACAGTCATATTTTATCTCTTTATCAAGTTTACAGTGAAAAAGAACTTGCAGCAACAAAGTTCCATTTTTAAATAGGGGCTTAAATGCTTGCAAACCTCTTTCTCTGGGCTGGATTATATTCCGTCAGATAAGTTGACATGTGAAGTCTGGCACTCCGGAGAGTCTTTATTCCTTGGCCTTCAAAAACATCATTTACTTCGGCACCTGCTCCCAGTTCATCTTGTTCTTGTCCAGTATACAGACTTCTCTTCTTCCATGGCATCATTCTCTTTCCCCTGTGTTCACATGCTCTTTCAGTCATGCCCACATAACTTCAATGATAACTTCTGTGTTGGTGACTCCTTAACTCTTTTCCCCAGATCCAGAGGACTTTCTTAAACTCCTGTGTATGATTGCTGCTTGGCTAAGGCCTGGTTAGCTCTGTTTTGTGGGCCCTTGAATTCAGTATTCTGATGACCACATGCTTGTTTCATCTTCTGCATCCCCTGTTTTGGTTAACAGTGGCATGATTCCTGCTGCTGCTGCTGCTGCTGCTAAGTCGCTTCAGTCGTGTCTGACTCTGTGCGAGCCCATAGACGGCAGCCCACCAGGCTCCCCCATTCCTGGGATTCTTCAGGCAAGAACACTGGATTGGGTTGCCATTTCCTTCTCCAATGCATGAAAGTGAAAAGTGAAAGTGAAGTCGCTCAGTCGTGTCCGACTCTTCGCAACCCCATGGACTGTAGCCCACCAGGCTCCTCCATCCATGGGATTCTCCAGGCAAAAGTACTGGAGTGGGGTGCCATTGCCTTCTCTGATGATTCCTGCTGCTGAAGCCAAAAACTTGATAATCTTAAAGGATGGTCCCTCTTTCACCCCCCTTCAAATGGTCATTAACTTCTGTTAGATTCTACTAAATGTCTCTTGAAGCTTTTACCATGACTCTTTTAAAATGTTAATTTTATTAAATTTAAAAGATACAGGAAAGTACAAGGAAGCACAATAGCAATCATCCATCCTATTTTGTTCTCATTCTTACTGCCTTCACCACTACCACCTTCAGTTCTTCACCTGGAGTATTCCAATAGCCTACTTATTCTGTTTTTATCTTTGCCTCCCTATGATCCAGCAGCCAGATTATTTAAAAATATGAGTCAGGTCAAATTGTTCCTTGCTCAAATCCTCTCTTAGCATCTTGTCTCATTCAAGGTAAAACCCAATATGCTTACAAGAGAGCCCTAAAAGTCTCTTTATTACTGTTCCACTGTCTCTCGACTCTTTGCCCAACCCCTTTGACCTCACCTGCTACCTCCCTCCCCCTGGGTTTTCTCTGTGGTCTTGGAAGACATCAAACATATCCTCACTTAAGGTCTTTGTCCTTGCTGCTCCTTTTGCCTGGAGTACTCCTTCCCTAGATATCACTATGACTTGCTCCTTCCCTTCTTCAAGTCTCTGCTCAAATATTACCTTATCATGAGGACGTTTCTAGCCACTCTTTGATTCTAGAGCATTTCATCTCACCCTCACCTGGAGTAAACATCTGATTTGTCATCCAAAACAGGATGCTTTTGAGATTGAAAAGGAATCCCAGTCAGTTAGGAAGTTGAAACAAGAGTCATAAACTAGGACTGGCCCTAGCAATCTGGGGCTCCTAGACAGACTTTTTTCTTCATAGTTCATCTTATCACTTCCTAACATGGTACACGTTTACTTTCGATGTGGTCTTTGTCTGTTCTCCCTTCCTTAAAGCTCCTTGAAGAAAGGGAATTTGTTTTCTTGGCTGTTGTATTTTCAGCACCTTGGACAGTACATTATACATAATAATGATTAATAAAGATTTTTAAATACATGAAAGAATAAATCCATGACCCCAGGATCCAGAATTAGCCACTGCTAGCATCTTGGCATATTGGTTTTTATTTTTATAAAAATGATAACCATGAGTTATCAAATCAATGCTGGAAAGTACAGCCCTTTCCCTCCCATCACATCTAGAAATTCTCATTAAGTAACTCTTATTCTAAATATCTTCCATGTGGATAAAAGATAGAAAAACTTTAATAAAAATAAAGTCATATTATTGATGGTATTTTCCAAATTATTGGTATTGTTAATTTTGCTTGAATTTAAAAGTATAAAAATAAATGAGTAAAATTAATTGTTGAAATTCAAATAAATATTTCTTTAACATAGAGACTTTATTTCTTAAGTAATCTCTTTAAGGATGGAAAAAGGGAATTTTCAAAGCACTGAGTGGTTGAAACCATTAAAAAAAAAAAAAAAAACTGTTTGGATTTCCTGCTTTGAAACATGAAAAAATTAGCACTGTTATAATTTGTACACTATTTTGCCTCCCTCCTGAGTTTTATTAGTTATATTGTTGTTTTTGCATTGAATGGATATAATAATTACAACTCCCATGGTTGCTTATCATTGGTTTTATGTTTAAATTGATTCAATCTCACTACCAGTCTCTTTATTACAAACACTTTATTCTGAAGATCTTTATTTGTTGAATTTTATCGTTAGGCAAACTTTCTAAGAAATGCCCATGGCTTCTGTATTGTTTGAGTTATGTTTTTGGGATGCACTTTCTTACTGAACTTAAACACAGTGCTTCCTTATCTCCCAGCATCTGATGTTACAGATGCAACCTGCCGTCTGTTACCTTGTGAAGATGGTCCATACCCCTCCCCCTACTTGGTTTTTGTTTGCCTGATTCTAAAGTTTTTTTTTTTAAGTTAAAAAAACTAGATTTGTTTTAGACTTGAGTGTTTTGTTTCAAAATTTCCTAGAACACAGTGTGCTGTTTTTGATCTACATGCTCAGTTGTTTCTCCATTTTCCAAAAATTTTCTCTTATTTTACCTTTATGAATCTTCTGTTTCGTTCACTGAATTCTGTTGGGTTGACCAAAAAATTCATTCGGGTTTTTTTATAAGATGTTATGGAAAAACTTGAACGAACTTTTTGGCCAACCCCATATTTCAACACATTACCCTTGTGTTGGTAATTTTTGTATTCTATTTCTATTAGCTTTTGCCTAATAGTTTTACTCTGTTGGTTTTGAAGGCACTGTGATGATCTTATCCCTTTTCTGTGTTAACTAATATGACCTTTAGCTGTGTCTATTCTGTTCCTTGTTTCAAATTAAATTATCTCATTTCACTCTTTTATCAACTAGTCTTTGGACTCTGTTAAAAATTGATTTCTTAAATTGTTTTTATGACATGAAGCAATTAATTGTATTGTATTGTTTTCCTCTGTTGTTTAAATTATGTTTTTCTTACAGCTTGGTTTCTTTTCTTGGCTTTTGCATGCATGTTCTTTGCTGTAATATGTTTGTGTAATATCCATGCCATTTAATTTTACCTTACTCAAGCTAGGGTGGTTCTGACTAGACAGTCTTTTTCAATCTGATATGATACAGGTAACTTGATCTTCTTCCTAGAACACCTTGAAAGCAGTTCTTTATTTTTTCTTTCTCTCAAGTGGGGTGATACTTCATTCTATCCAGTTTCTTGTCATGAAAGGAAATGGCAAGGGAGAGAACTCAGCATTCTCAGAATACTAAGGTGCTGCTCTTTCTCCTGAAAGAGTGTTAAATGCCATGAAGCAGAGTTCCACTCCCTCACTTGGCAGAGGGCGTCCCATCCTAGAGCTTCAGCATCACTTTTACAATTTAATGAATAGCTCTGGAGCCTTCACTTCTGAATGAATGTTGGCACCATTTCTACCTTTCCTGGTTTTACTTGTTTCTCATCAGTGGTTTCCATTACATTTCAGGAAAATGAACCAGATAGAGATATCCAATCTGCACTCATCTTTCCAAAGAAGAGCTGTCTTTCCCATACATGTTCTTTCTCTTCCAGTGAACACCAGACTTCTTGCAGAGAGCTGCTGCCTTATGTTCTTCCTCTCTCTATACATCTAAAATTATTTTTCCTCCACCTAAAATGTTCTTTGTCTTCCCTTCTCTGTCCTCTTCTTTGCCATTGTCTTTTCTGTTCAGGGAACCTTTACTTATCTTTGTGTGTTAGTCACTTAGTCGTGTCTGACTCTGTGATCCCATGGACTGTAGTCCACCAGGATCTCCTGTCCATGGAATTCTCCAGGCAAGAGTACTGGAGTGGGTTGCCATTTCCTTCTCCAGGGGATTTTCCTGACCCAGGGATTGAGCCCAGGGATTGAGCCTGCATTGCAGGCAGATTCTTTACCATCTGAGCTATAGGGAAGTCCCCTTACTTATCTTTAGAGACACAGCTTAAATGCAACTGTTTCCTTGAAATTTAAACACTTTTTTTTTGGATTCCCATAGAGTTAGTATGTAGACTTTTATCACATTGTGTTAATGTATTTGTATATGCTTTTCCACACTAAATTCTGATCGCTCTCCCTACTGAAATGTTACTTAATATTTGCTTGTGGAATAGGTGAGCAAATACCTAGCAGAATGGAACGCTTTCTGAAGTCTTAAGTGTTGAAATATGCATTTAAAAAACCAGCTGCAACAGCTAAGGACCTTCATGTCACAACCACCTTGAACAAATATGTATTGTGCACATCTGGTGTGATAGATCAAAATCTCTAAAAATGAAGAGGTTCATAGCATATGTTTGAAAAAGCATATTTTTCATTATCCTTGCCTTGTCTTTTAGGACGATCGTCACTTTCTCAGGAGACATTTACAGGGCACCTAAAATAATACCACCTTCTACAGGGATCTTCAGGGCAAATATCTGTGATTTTCTTGGTTTGGCTACAGTGCTTATTCACTCATGACAGTGAGAAAATACCTTTAGAGGATGGAGGAGCCCTGTGTCTCCTCAATACAAGTTACCCTACAATGTGAGAAAATTGATAACATCCTTTCTCTTCTCCTCTAATGAACAACATAATTAAATATTTCTTTTCATTTATGTTCTGAAATTACTTATTAGGGTCGTTCTCAAACAATGGCATTTAAAAAGAAGATACAAGAAACAATGACTGAAATTATTTCCTACAATGCCTTTTGACTATCAGAGAAAAAATATAAATAAAAAATACAGTTAGAGATCCTTAGTAAGTGGAAAAAGTGATGCTCAACTTAGAGTAGAGGATATTTTCTAAAGCAAAATAGCTGTATACATTATCCTGCAATATGCAATGGTGTTAGACCACAAAAGACATTGACCACCTAAAATTTATCACAAATGGGTAGTTAGTATAAAGTTTCTTTCAATTTGAAAGTTCTTATACTCTGATGAAATTAATGCTTGTCTACCAAATGTCAAAAATGAATTTCATTTAGTACATCAAAGTTGGAACAACACCAGCAGACACTATTGTCACATTCAATTAGATATAAATTAAACTGCTTTTAGAAAGTGTTCACAGAACATCAATAAAAAGCTGAGTTATTTGTATTACTTGTATAAAAGGACTAGGTCAAGAACATCAAAAAAATTTGTATTTCCCTTAGTAAAATGGGAACTATATTTGCTATCCTTATGTGATTAATAGAGTAAAAATTAGCCTAAGGGTTTGAGTCATAAATTTCGATTGCTATGTGAATTAGATTAGTAATTACCAAGCTTGATTCAAATCCTCATCTTTTTGGATATGGACGCAACTTAGGATCAAGGTGGGTAAATATTTTGAGCGAGCCAGTTTCTCAATGATATCTGGAGCAATGTTTTCCCTGATAAACAGTACTTGAGACTCTTCTCCAAGAGTTTAGTACGTCTTCAGTGATCCACCTAACATTATAACCTAGAAATACTTATTTTTAGACATCATTTGAGATTCTTTTACGATAAATATAAGCAAGATTGATGTGTAAGTTCTCTTCATTGTTATTCTTTTGTTGTCTAGTAATGTGCACATGATATTCAACCCACTCTTTATATTTCAATCTTTAGGATCCAGTAAAATTCATCAATGGCTTTCCTTTCTCTAGAACTTCCTCACACTGACCCTAGAGTATTATTTACTGCAGTAGTTTCTGCTGCCTAATAACTCTGCTGGCAGTAACAGATATCATGACGATGAACTTGCAAGTCTTTAAGTAGCCCCTATGGATGTATAGTAAAATGCTATTTGGTGTCATTCAAGTGAATTTTCATTTGGAGATATGATGTTTAAACTGTCTATTAATTCTCTTTACTCGCATTAAAGACTATTTCTGTCTTTTATTAAAAGGGTCTCATGCTCTTTTATGTAGTTGTGTCAAGTGTGCTAAATAATTTTTGACTCGTTTAACCATTTTTGGAATTAAAAAAATAAGAATAATATTTCACTGTAGAAACAATTGTAACTGCATAAACCTGCTGGGATTTAAAAACACCTCCTTCAATCTCTGACACTGTGCTTCCATATGGATGCTGTATTACCCATCCTGAATGTGTCATTTGCTGCTAGAATCTGATTTATATGTCTATGGAAGTTGAGCATGTTCCCATTGCAGCCATGAATAATGAAAGTTTTGAAAATTTAGCCAATAGCATCAAGCTGTTCGGTTGTATAAGCAAGGGTAAAAGAGACTTTGAAACAAATAAGCTTTTTTATTATCACATTAAATATATATGTTACAACATAAAATATCTCAAGGTTTTACATTGTCTGTACATAAGGCCTTGAAGATGTCTTTTTACAGAGTACAAAACCTCATAAACTGTTCATCTGACCAGAGAATATCCATCTTCCCTTTGTGATGGAGGGAGAGAACTGAGTATAAGACCGTGTCTAATGCAAACAGTTCTTTCCTCAAGGCATAGTTCTCTGAAATAGTTCATGTTAATGGCTGCCCTCAGTTATGTTGTCATTGTACTTTTGTGGATGAATCATGATGACACAGAGGGAGGCTATGAGAAGGATGAGGACATGGCAGAATGATTTAACAAACGTAGAAACTTCTGCTGCATCACAAAATTGGTCTTGGATCAGGTTACGTCCACATATGCAATCTAATCTGAATGTTTTAACTTGTCCAGTGAAATTGGAAATTCACCCTATCCCACCACATTGAGACCGAAAACATCTCTTTTGAAATAGTCCAGAAAGATTCTTTATTTGTGTGTTAGAGCCTTGGCCTGTCCAGAAATGGTAGGGACCTAACAAAAGCAGAAGATACTAAGAAGAGGTGGCAAGAATATACAGAAGAACTATGCAAAAAAGATCTTCACAACCTAGATAACCACAATGTTGTGATCACTCACCTAGAGCCAGGCATCCTGGAATGTGATGACAAGTGGGCCTTAGGAAGCATCACTATGAACAAAGCTAGTGGAGATGATGGAATTCCAGTTGAGCTATTTCAAATCCTGAAAGATGATGCTGTGAAAGTGCTGCACTCAGTATGCCAGCAAATTTAGAAAACTCAGCAGTGACCACAGGATTGGAAAAGGTCAGTTTTCATTCCAATCCCAAAGAAAGGCAATGCCAAAGAATGCTCAAACTACCGCACAATTGCACTCATTTCACATACTGGAAAGGTCATGCTCAAAATCTTCCAAGCTAGTCTTCAACAGTACGTGAACTAAGAACTTCCAGATGTTCTTCAAGCTGGATTTAGAAAAGGCAGAGGAACCAGAGATCAAATTGCCAACATCTGTTGGATAATCAAAAAAGCAAGAGAGTTCCAAAAAAATCTACTTCTGCTTTATTGACTATGCCAAAGCCTTTGGCTGTGTGGATCACAACAAACTGTGGAAAATTCTGAAAGAGATGGGAATACCAGACCACCTGACCTGCTTCCTGAGAAATCTGTATGCAGTTTAGGAAGCAACAGTTAGAACTGGACATGAAACAACAGACTGGTTCCAAATAGGGGAAGGTGTACGTCAAGGCTGTATACTGTCATGGTGCTTATTTAACTTCTATGCAGAGTACATCATGAGAAATGCTGGGGTGCATGAAGCCCAAGCAGGAATCAAGATTGCCAGGAGAAATATCAATAACCTCAGATATGCAGATGACACCACCCTTATGGTAGGAAGTGAAGAAGAACTAAAGAGCCTCTTGATGAAGGTGAAAGAGGAGAGTGAAAAAGTTGGTTTAAAATTCAACATTCAGAAAACTAAGATCAGGCATCCAGTCCCATCACTTCATGGCAAATAGATGGGGAAACAATGGAAACAGTGAGAGACTTTATTTTTTGGGGCTCCAAAATTGCTGCAGATGGTGACTGCGCCCATGAAATTAAAAGATTCTTGCTCTTTGGAAGAAAAGCTATGACCAACCTAGACAGCATATTGAAAAGCAGAGACATTATTTTGCCAAGAAAGATCCATTTAGTCAAAGTTATTGTTTTTCCAGTAGTCATGTATGGATTTGAGAGTTGGACTGTAAAGAAAGCTGAGCACTGAAGAATTGATGCTTTTGGAGTGCAGTGTTGGAGAAGACTCTTTAGAGTCCCTTGGACTGAATGGAGATCAAACCTGTCAATCCTAAAGGAAATCAATCCTGGAATATCCATTGGAAGGACTGATGCTGAAGCTGAAACTTCAATACTTTGGCCACCTGATGCAAAGACCTGACTCATTTGAAAAGACCCTGATGCTGGGAAAGATTGAAGGCAGCAGGAGAAGGGGATGACAGAGGATGAGATGGTTGGATGGCATCATTGACTCCATGGACATGAGTTCGAGCAAGCTCTGGGAGTTGGTGATGGACAGGGAAGCCTGGTATGCTGCAGTCCATGGGGTCGCAAAGAGTCAGACATGACTGAGTAACTGAACTGAACTGGCCTGTCAAGGATATCAAGCGCTGTTCTCATTTCTTTACAGTAATCTATGCATAAGAATGTTCTGTGCATATTTTATGTTACAAAAAAGGTAATGTTGACTCACCAACTATTCAATAATGCTGCTTTTAGTTAGGCTTAAGAATTTTAGTTATAGTTAATAGGTTTGTGCATGTTTAGTCACTCAGACGTGTCCAACTCTTTGTGACTCCTTGGACTGTAGCCCACCAGGCTCCTCTGTCCATGGGATTTTTCAGGGAAGAATACTGGAGAGGGTGACCATCTCTTACTTCAGCAGGTAATAGGTAAAAAATGTCAAAGCTGATTTATGTCCCAGTTACCTGCTACTTTTCATTGTAAAATTAAAATTACGTGAAATAGGACAGTGTTGGTTTGTCTGATTTTGCTGAACTGTGAGAAAGAGGTTAAAAAATTAAAGGCTATCACTTTTTCCTACAAGCTGGGCTTATTTTTCCCTAATCTTGTGATGAACGTAATACTATATTTATTTGTAGATGGGGATTAAGCAAAAATATAAAGCTGGAAAAAGAAAAGGATAAAAATGTAATTAGAAAACATAAAGGAACATAAATAATACAAAAATATAAAAGGAAAAGTTTTTATCTATAGATTTTTTTTCTAAATAATATCTGATGACCAACTTGACTGGTGAATTACTCCTCCCCCTCCACTCTGCCCTCCCCTGTCTCCTCTCCCCTTCACTTTCACTCCTCAGCCACAGTCCCAGCATCTTAGTTGGCTAAACTTGGACAGTTATTTTGTTACACAAACATTGTCTATAAGAAAGTTATGTTGGAGGGAAAAAAATGTAGCTCCAGTCTATGTTAATACTTTTATAAAGACATATCTGCATTTGTAAAGAACACATAGAATTGTTTTGAATGTACCAAAAGGTATACATGTTTACTTTTTTCATCAGTTTTATATTTTTAAGGTTTATTATTGTTATATATTACTTTTTCTCAAAGAAAGAATTAAAATGAGTCAGTGCTTTTTTTTTCCTGGAACTGATGTGCCAACATTTCTTTATCATTCTGAAAGCTATTTTTTCATTGTCTGTGCAGTAAAAGAATTGCTCAGTTCAGTTCACTCATTGAGGAAAATGGTCAGATTGGCTGAAGCTGCAGCAGGACTTGGTATTCTACGCAGGGCAAGTCTGACCGCTCCAGCCTGCTCTCACTCCTCCACGATCTTGAGTTCGCTTCTTCTAATCTATTTTGGGCTACATAACTCACAGTTGCTCTATCATCATCTCTTCTCCTTCCTTCATCGATGGGCAGTTTTCATGCATGTGTGCTAAGTTGCTTCAGTTGTGTCTGACTCTATGCAGCCCCATGGACTATAGCCCACCAGGCTCCTCTGTCCATGGGATTCTCCAGGCAGAAATACTGGAGTCGATTGTCATGCTCTCCTTCTGGGGATCTTCCTGAACCAGGGGTGAAACTCGTCTCCTGCGTGTCCTGCATTGGCAGGCAGTTTGATACCACTTCCCAGGGCCACTTGGAAAGCCTGATGGGCAGTTTGGTTTAGTCTAATTTTAGCCTCATCATCAAGGCAAGAGTTATTCTTCTTTCTATTCTGGGACTCAGAATAGGAATAATTTGAGACCCAGGGGAGATTCAGGGACTCCCAGGTACTCTCTGATCCTTATATTTCCACCCCTTCCCTACTTCTGAATTCTCATCCCAGTGTGTAAGTACCAGTCACCTGGAGTCATGCTGTTGTTGCAGGATAAGTAGTTTGGATATAGGGAGCCTAATATTTTGGAGAAGGCAATGGCACCCCACTCCAGTACTCTTGCCTGGAAAATCCCATGGACAGAGGAGCCTGGTGGGCTGCAGTCCATGGGGTTGCTACGAGTTGGACAACGACTGAGTGACTTCACTTTCACTTTTCACTTTCATGCACTGGAGAAGGAAATGGCAACCCACTCCAGTGTTCTTGCCTGGAGAATCCCAGGGACAGAGGAGCCTGGTGGTGTGCTGTCTATGGGGTCGCACAGGGTTGGACACGACTGAAGCGACTTAGCAGCAGCAGCCTAATATTTGTCTTTCTTACCAATTCCTCAATGTAAGCTAACTTTCAGTGAAGAAAATAAAATGTAGAGAAAGAAAGAAACACATGAATTAAGTGTGTGAAAGACACCTAACACAGTGCTTGACACACAGAAAGTTCATAAGAAATGGTAGTTATTGTGGAGCTCTAAATGTGATAGTGAAAGTGAAGTTTCTCAGTCGTGTCCGACTCTTGGCGACCCCATGGACTGTAGCCTGCATCAGGATTCACCATCCATGGGATTCTCCAAGCAAGAGTCCTGGAGTGTGTTGCCATTTCCTTCTCTGGGGGATCCTCCCGAGCCAGGGATCAAACCCGGGTCTCCTGCATTGCAGGCAGACGCTTTACCGTCTGAGCCATGGGTGGATTATCACTACATGTGATAGTGGAGTGTATTTTCAAGTTTTGTTTATTCTTATATTTCCATCTTGAATTCAGCATATTAAGGAAAGACCAGGAAAATGGTTTTTGTTTGTTTGTTTGTTTAGGCTAGTAAAGAATGAGGTACTGCTTTCTGAGTCACTGCTCTTTTCCCATTTACTGGTGGGGGCAAACAGGATGCCTGGAAGCATTGCAGCACTAAGTCCAAGAGGACAGAGAAAGGTGAGGGGCAGGGAGAGAAGTGAGGAAGGGAGCTGCTATCACTGCTACAGATTATAGCAGGTCCATGGTGGCTCAGACAGTAAAGAATCCACTTGCAATGTGGCAGACTTGGGTTCAATCCTTGGGTTGGGAGGATCCCCTGGAGGAGGTCATGGCAACCCACTGCAGTATTCTTGCCTGGAGAATCCCTATGGACAGAGGAGCCTGGCGGGCTACAGTCCATGGGTTGCAAAGAGTCGGACATGACTAAGTGGCTAAGCACAGCTCACGATAAAGAGAATTGCTGATGGCAGCAGCTGTTTTGAAAAGAAAGATGGTTGGCAGGAAAGAGAATTATATAAGGAAAATTTGTTCTTGATTTTCTTTTCAAAAATGTGTGAGGGATAGGAAATGCACTGTGAATACAATATACTTAACTCATATTCTGTGATTTATTCTTTAAAGAACAAATATCATCTGGGACTAGGTATAAAAAACTAATTCATTTCCATAACTATCACAAAACTTTGTTATAATTGCATACTTTCCAAGTGACCTTTAAGCTATGATAATGTTGAAGTTGGCTTTCCCAATGGATGAGTTGCAATTATAAGGAGATAGCTATAATAGCTTAGGTCACAAGTGGAATAATTGAATATCATTAACAATGACATTTGATTATGCTTCTTCATTTTTTCCAATGATATGTAAGGTTCCTTGTGAAATCAGAGACCATGGAGATTCATTATTGCTCAAGTTGATGGTATTGCAATTTTATAACCATCTAATAAATTAGGATTTAATACTGAGGGATTTCATCTTAAACTATAAGGTTGCTTTTGTTTTCAAGAAGACTTTTGCAAGGAGAAGCAAAAGAAATCATTTAGAAAATTCAGGAGATAAAAACCCTATCCTAGCAAGCAAATCTTTGATCTTTGTATTCGTTTGGTTTGTCAGAATATCATTTGTGGTTAAAAAAGGTGGGGGAGAATTAAATGTCAGAAATCACCAAGACAAAATTCTCTTGACTTCTCCAGTTTTGTACTCTGCTATTTCTAGTTTTTTTTTTCCACATACTTCTTGCTCCATCCTGGTTATCCTTGTTCTTTTCAAGTTCATTTCCCATGCTAAAGCATTAGTTGCTCAGTCATGTCTGACTCCTTTGCAACCCCCTAAGAGAATCCCTTAGAAATTAAGACATTTGCTCCTTGGAAGAAAAGCTATGACCAACCTAGACAGCATATTAAAAAGCAGAGACATTACTTTGCCAACAAAGGTGCATCTAGTCTAGCTATAGTTATTTCAGTAGTCATGTATGGATGTGAGAGTTGGACTATAAAGAAAGCTGAGTGCTCAAGAATTGATGCTTTTTTATTTTATTTTATTTAACTTTACAATATTGTATTGGTTTTGCCATATATCAAAATGAATCTGCCACAGGTATACATGTGTTCCCCATCCTGAACCCTCCACCCTCCTCCCTCCCCATACCATCCCTTTGGGTCGTCCCAGTGCACCAGCCCCAAGCATCCAGTATCATGCATTGAACCTGGACTGGCGACTCGTTTCATGTATGATATTATACATATTTCAATGCCATTCTCCCAAATCATCCCACCCTCTCCCTCTTGTACAGAGTCCATAAGACTGTTCTATACATCAGTGTATCTTTTGCTATCTCGTATACAGGGTTGTCATTACCATCTTTCTAAATTCCATATATATGCGTTAGTATACTGTATCGGTGTTTTTCTTTCTGGCTTACTTCACTCTGTGTAATAGGCTCCAGTTTCATCCACCTCATTAGAACTGATTCAAATGTATTCTTTTTAATGGCTGAGTAATACTCCGTTGTGTATATGTACCACAGCTTTCTTATCCATTCATCTGCTGATGGACATCTAGGTTGCTTCCATGTCCTGGCTATTATAAACAGTGCTGCGATGAACATTGGGGTACACATGTCTCTTTCCATTCTGGTTTCCTCAGTGTGTATGCCCAGCAGTGGGATTGCTGGATGATAAGGCAGTTCTATTTCCAGTTTTTTAAGGAATCTCCACACTGTTCTCCATAGTGGCTGTACTAGTTTGCATTCTCACCAACAGTGTAAGAGGGTTCCCTTTTCTCCACACCCTCTCTAGCATTTATTGCTTGTAGACCACTTGTAAAAGGATGAAACTAGAGCACTTTCTAACACCATACACAAAAATAAACTCAAAATGGATTAAAGATCTAAACGTAAGACCAGAAACTATAAAACTCCTAGAGGAGAACATAGGCAAAACACTCTCTGACGTACATCACAGCAGGATCCTCTATGACCCACCTCCCATAATATTGGAAATAAAAGCAAAAATAAACAAATGGGACCTAATTAAAATTAAAAGCTTCTGCACAACAAAGGAAACTATAAGCAAGGTGAAAAGACAGCCTTCAGAATGGGAGAAAATAATAGCAAATGAAGCAACAGACAAACAACTAATCTCAAAAATATACAAGCAACTCCTACAGCTCAATTCCAGAAAAATAAATGACCCAATCAAAAAATGGGCCAAAGAACTAAATAGACATTTCTCCAAAGAAGACATACAGATGGATAACAAACACATGAAAAGATGCTCAACATCACTCATTATCAGAGAAATGCAAATCAAAACCACTATGAGGTACCATTTCACACCAGTCAGAATGGCTGCGATCCAAAAGAATTGATGCTTTTGAACCATGGTGTTGAAGAAGACTTGAAAGTCCCTTGGACTGCAAGGAGATCCAACCAGTCTGTCCTAAAGGAGATCAATCCTGGGTGTTCATTGGAAGCACTGATGCTGAAGCTGAAGCTCCAGTACTTTGGCCACCTGAAGGGAAAAACTGACTCATTTGAAAAAACTGATGCTGAGAAAGATTGAATGCAGGAGGAGAAGGGGACGGCAGAGGATGAGATGGTAGGATGGCATCACTGACTCAATGGACATGAATTTGAGTAAGCTCTGGGAGTTAGTGAAGGACAGGGAAGCCTGGCATGCTGGAGTCCATGGGGTTGCAAAGGATTGAACATGACCGAGTGACTGAACTGAACTGGAGAGAATCCCTAAATATAAAGTTCTATATAGTCAGGATTCTCTCAGAAATGCAAATTTGCATGTCTGTCAAAGAAAAATCATTTATCACATTTTTATCATTTGATTCAGTTATTATTTTATTAGGTCAGGCTGGTTTGGGTTAGGATCGTCACAGCCTGAGATTTTTGTTTTAAATATTCTTTTTTTATTTTTTTATTTTTATTTTTTAAATTTTATTTTTAAACTTTACATAATTGTATGAGTTTTGCCAAATATCAAAATGAATCCGCCACAGGTATACATGTGTTCCCCATCCTGAACCCTCCTCCCTCCTCCCTCCCCATTCTATCCCTCTGGGCCGTCCCAGTGCACCAGCCCCAAGCATCCAGTATCGTGCATCGAACCTGGACTGGCAACTCATTTCATACATGATATTTTACATGTTTCAATGCCATTCTCCCAAATCTTCCCACCCTCTCCCTCTCCCACAGAGTCCATAAGACTGTTCTATATATCAGTGTCTCTTTTGCTGTCTTGTACACAGGGTTATTGTTACCATCTTTCTAAATTCCATATATATGCGTTAGTATACTGTATCAGTGTTTTTCTTTCTGGCTTACTTCACTCTGTATAATAGGCTCCAGTTTCATCCACCTCATTAGAACTGATTCAAATGTATTCTTTTTAATGGCTGAGTAATACTCCATTGTGTATATGTACCACCGCTTTCTTGTCCATTCATCTGCTGATGGACATCTAGGTTGCTTCCATGTCCTGGCTATTATAAACAGTGCTGTGATGAACATTGGGGTACACGTGTCTCTTTCCCTTCTGGTTTCCTCAGTGTGTATGCCCAGCAGTGGGATTGCTGGATGATAAGGCAGGTCTATTTCCAGTTTTTTAAGGAATCTCCACACTGTTCTCCATAGTGGCTGTACTAGTTTGCATTCCCACCAACAGTGTAAGAGGGTTCCCTTTTCTCCACACCCTCTCCAGCATTTATTACTTGTAGACTTTTGGATCGCAGCCATTCTGACTGGTGTGAAATGGTACCTCATAGTGGTTTTGATTTGCATTTCTCTGATACTGAGTGATGTTGAGCATCTTTTCATGTGTTTGTTAGCCATCTGTATGTCTTCTTTGGAGAAATGTCTATTTAGTTTAAATTACAATATTGACATATATTTTCGGAATTCCATATTTTGGCTTTCCCATCAACCAGAGTTTATTTAGGGGGCTTAAGGGCATTGTTTCTAATTAAAATGAAAGGAACATGTGAATCAGGTTCAAACGGCTAGTGCGTGTGTGCGTATATACACATGTAACTGCTTGCAGCATTGTATATACCTACAACTTGCTGTAATGAAGGCTTGGGAGTTCATCTTTGATGAAACACAAAATTTCTGACTTAATAGAGGCAATTGCAAAGCACTTTGCTTTATTGTTAAATCTAATATTTTAATGTAAAATGATGTATTTCTCATTCTTTTACTACATACCTTTAATACCTTTTCTTTCAGAAATAATAAAGTCAGTATCATCAAATATGTGGATGAATATGTAAAAAAACATTATACATTTTATTTATTGACATTTAGTCCTCTGGAAAGAGTACTTAATTTGCTATTAAGTAGAAATGGATTGGAGAAGGCAATGGCACCCCACTCCAGTACTCTTTTGCCTGGAAAATCCCATGGATGGAGGAGCCTGGTGGGCTGCAGTCCATGGGGTCGCTAAGAGTCGGACACGACTGAGTGACTTCACTTTCACTTTTCACTTTCATGCATTGGAGAAGCAAATGGCAACCCGCTCCAGTATTCTTGCCTGTAGAATCCCAGGAATGGGGGAGCCTGGTGGGCTGCCGTCTATGGAGTTGCACAGAGTCAGACACGACTGAAGTGACTTAGCAGTAGCAGCAGCAGCAGAAATGGGTTGTTTTCAAAACAGCAACGTTGTATTGCACTGACATGGCTTCATGGTTGTCTTATAAAAGCCTGATGATTGAAGGATTTATACTGCATATAGCATTGTCAGCTGTGGTATTCTGATGTGTCAATGAATGTTTACTACGCTAATCATCATTCCAGAGTTGCTTCACCTTAAGATTACATCTTTAATATCACCAGAAAACTTTAGACAAATATGACAAATTTGGTAGTACCTCATTATGGGTCTTTTGGAGATAGGGGGCCTGATTTATTTGCATACTTATCTAATGTCAACGGTTTTTATTTTTATGGCAGATAGACTTCACTGCTGTTAGTTTGACCACTGTGTTCAAACCAGTTAATTATGTTGATATGAAGTTAATAATGTTAATTTATGAAGATAAATTAAAAAAACATAAAAGAGACTATAAAGTTAGCTATGTTTATAGCTATATGAAGTCACATTTTCTAGCACGTTGTTGTTTGACCTTGAGTTACTAACATCAAGTAAAGGTGAGGGTGATTCTTTTTTTTTTTTTTTTAATTTATTTTCAATTGTTTTCTGCTGTACAACAGCATGAATCAGTTCTAAGTACACATATATCCCCTCCTTCCTGAGCCTCCCTACGTCCCCTCCATCCCAGCCTTCCAGGTCATCACAGAGCACCAAGCTGAATTCCATGTGCGACACAGTTGCTTCCTGCTAACTAGCTATTTTACATGTGGTAGTGTATATATCGGAGAAGGCAATGGCACCCCACTCCAGTACTTTTGCCTAGAAAATCCCATGGATGGAGGAGCCTGGTAGGCTGCAGTCCATGGGGTCACTAGAGTCAGACACGACTGAGCAACTTCGCTTTCACTTCTTACTTTCATGTACTGGAGAAGGACATGGCAACCCACTCTAGTGTTCTTGCCTGGAGAATCCCAGGGACGGGGGAGCCTGGTGGGCTGCTGGACACGACTGAAGCGACTTAGCAGCGGCAGTAGCAGTGTATATATGCCAGCTCTGCTCTCTCAGAGGAGGGTGATGCTGAAGTAAAAGCACGTCAGGCTATATGAGTGGCCAAGTTGTCTACTCATGGATGTCTCAAAAAGCATTTATATCTACATCAGCAGGTGTATTTTGAGGCAGCTGAAGGCTGGGACTGTATGACCAGAGTACACTCACCTTGGTTGTGGGAACATCGTCCTCAGAATCACTTTTAAATATCACTAGAGCCCAACAGATACTTTTCTCAAGACTTAGAAGGCATTAAAATATTTTGAATTTTTAGAGTTTTAGAAATTTAGAACTAGAAATTTTTAAACCTTCTCATTTTCAACCCTGATTCTTAATATTTAGGGAGAAAGAGAGAAAAAGATTGGCAAATGAAAGGAGACACAGAATTCAAATCCTGGTTATTCATATGGTATCTCAGGTATATAGTTTTCTGGAAATGAATACCCACAGTATTGATCTTCTTACATGATGGCAAAGTAGTAGATCTATCTGAAGCAAAAAGTATTTTTAATATGTTGCCAAAATTGTTATTGCATCTATTATCTATCATTTGTTGCTGAACCATTTAGATACAAGTTGAAGATATCAGGACACTTCACCCCCGGATGTTTCTGCATCCATCTTAGTTGCCACAACGCCCTTGTCACACTGAAGATGATCAACAGTAATTCAGTAATACCAATTATAAACTTTTATCTTCAAATTTCTGCAATTTTCTCCAGTATGTTTTTAAGAGCTGAAGCAAGTGTTTTGATATAATATTATGCCAAGTGAATCAAATTCTCATATCCATGTCATAATTATATTTTCTCTAAATAGTCAATGGCCACTGAATAGACTTGTTTCCACGGTCCCAAGCCGCCAACTGAACCCACTCGAGTAATTTGCTGGAATGAGGAATACTAACTGCCAAAACCAAAGAATGTTAATCAGCTACCAGCCTGACTATGATTTCCATGGTGCTAATCACTTGGAAAAATTGCCTCTCATTGGCTCAGTCTATAGATAATTACTAATTGAAAAGCATTTAGAATAGTGAGGAGGTGTATTAGCATGTTAATAGGTCTCTGCACCCAAAAGCTTGGATTAAAAATTATGAAGACTGCATTAGCCAGATGGACAGGATTAATTAGCATGCTGCTATTACCTGGCATCCTATTGTGGTTGAGGGTAGACAGAGTGACCATAACCATTTGGCATTGTCTGTCATTGCTCTTGGTGGTGAGAGATGGGGTTTTATTCTATAGTTAGAGCACTAACGGAGAGTCAGTAATTCTGGATACTAATAAATAGCCAAGCATT
Organism: Bubalus bubalis; assembly: GCF_019923935.1. Taxonomy (NCBI): domain Eukaryota; kingdom Metazoa; phylum Chordata; class Mammalia; order Artiodactyla; family Bovidae; genus Bubalus; species Bubalus bubalis. The sequence continues at coordinate 21,674,310 of NC_059176.1, forward strand.
TAGTCCTTTTGTACTTTGGCTAAAATATGTCTTCATGAGCTTCAATTTCCTTCATCTGTAATAAGTGAAATAGGAAACTCATTTAATCTCTTTATGCATGTTTCATCATCTGTAATATGAAGAAGCTGAACTAGAAAATCTCTTAAGATTCTTTCCATTTGAGATTTTATGGGACTGTGTAGATTCATGCCTGGTAACAGATCTGGAATGGGAGGAAAAGTAGTCTAAAAGCAAGAACTAAGCCAATATTTCCAAATGAAAACAGCCTATAAACAAATATACCAGGGCTGCTGGTTTTATGTTTCCCAAGCCATGCAGGCTGCCTTTTTGGCCTCCTGTGTGGATATCCACCTCAGATATGTAGATGATTGTCTTGTTTATTCTTTCCTAGAACTGTCACTTATACCCAGGTACTGTGGGAATCCTGAGAAGAAAGGAGAGAGGAGCATGGAACACTCTATTGAGTTCAATACTAAGAAGGGATGTTACTTTCAGATTTCTTTATCTGTGGTTTTAGTTGTCTGAAGGTAAAACTATTTGACAAAGTAAAATTCTTCTTCAGTTATGACATGAAGGATCTAGTTTGTGTTTAAGGAATATTTTCTTCAATGAAGGCTTTAATGAGAGATATTTCTCCAGTTGAACATAATGACTAACATTAAATGAACACTTCTATTTGACAGGCATAGGGTTAAATGCTTTACAAAGATTATTAGTATATTATAGTTAATCCTTATAAAAACAGCATGACATTGGACTTTTAATAGCCTCATATAATAGATTAAGAAACTAGAGCTTAGAGAGGTTAGGCCCCTCAACTAAGGCAAGAGGTGGAGCTGGAATTGAAAGGTAGGGCAAGCTCTTAAAGTGTTCACTGCTATTCCTGATGCTATATCTAAGGTTATAGAAGGCTTGATTCTTTGCTAAGCAATATCTACAACTCCATATCTCTGATAAGAGGCCTGAAAGTTTCAGAAAATTCTAAAAGTTTTCTTTTGTCTTACTTGCTTGTTAATTGTTAATTGTTCCTGTTGCTTGTAGCATACACCTCAGTAGCTTCTTAACTTTCTAGGCTGATACTTGGCAGTTCTGTTGTAGAAGAGATTTAAGAATTGAAGGGTTGGTTGCCAAAGCCCATTCTAGTTTTGAATGTCTTTAACAAGGTCCATTCTAGTTTGGAATGTCTTAACTCATTTGCTACTCATAGCATGCACGTGAGTTAAGATTAGGATTTCAGGGCCAGCAGTTGGCCCCATCTCAGTGTGATGTTCCCCACCTGTCACTTTGATGTTTCACAGTTAATAGGCGGCATTGATAAGGCATGTTCAAAAATCAAATACGTGAGGTGTTACTTGTGTAGAAGGTCCATTGTTCTCTGTCACAATGAGATAAGAGACACCACTGCTTCTGACCTTGGTTTGCTCAGGAGCCCAGGGTCGTACTCCTGCTATGTTTTGTTGGCTCCCGAGTACCTTTCTCTCTACCCTAACAGTGACTCATTAGACAGCATGACACTTAAAGAGCAGAATTCAGTTACAACTTTTGGTTTTATTTGAAGAGCTTTTTTTCCTATCCCTCAAAATTTAATCAAATTGAAGAATGGAGGAAATTTGAAAGATGTATTTAAATAACTATCTTGATACTAATTAATAGTATATCCATAAAATACATGGTACTCCACTGTTCATCTCAGTTAAAGCACCCTGGTATCTGTCCCCAAAATGACTGATTCCATTGCTGTATATCACTGATAACCTAGTGTATTAGTCGGTTCAGATATTATTACAAAATACCAAAGACTGGATGGCTTGAGACACAACAATTTATTTCTCATAGTTCTGGGAAGTTTTCATATTTCTCAGACTTCTGGGAAGTCTAAAATCAAGGTGCCAGCAGACCTTGTGTCTGGTGAGAGCCTGTTTCCTGAGTTGCAGATGGTCTTTTTGTATTTTCGTAGGAAAAACAGAGGGAGAGGAAGCAAGCGCTCTTGTTTGTGTCTCTACTTATCAGGGCACCAATTCCATCATGAGATGAGGACTCAATCCTCATGACCTAATTAACTCCCATATCCTAATACCATCTCACTGGGGGTTAAAGTTTTAGCCTGTGAATCTGGAAGGTCCAAGAACATGCAGTTCATTAATATAGTTAATAATTATTAGTAATAATAATGATAACTTCCTTTTATCAAATACCTCCTTTATCCCAGGTCCAGGGCCAAATATTTTAAGAATATTGTCTCAGTTAATCTTCAAATAGGCTTCCCTGGTGGCTCAGACAGTAAAGCGTCTGCCTGCATTGCGGGAGACCTGGGTTCCATCCCTGCATTGGGAAGATCCAGTGGAGAAGGAAATGGCCACCCACTCCAGTACTCTTGCCTGGAAAATTCCATGGATAGAGGAGCCTGGTGGGCTAGAGTCCATGGGGTCGCAAAGAGTCGGACACTACTGAGCGACTTCACTTTCACTTTTCAATCTTCAAATAGCCCAATGAGATAAATACTAAGTTTTTAAAAAATTCTTTAAAAAAAAATTTCTTCTTAAAAGGAAAAATAAAGCAGTTAAAACAAGTTGAACAGTAAAGAACTTAAAATAAAAAGCGATTTTGCACACTATTTCTCTCTACTCCAAATTCCACTCTTCCCCAGAGGTAACCTCTTTTAACTGTTTCTAATTCCCTTGAATAATTATTTTCAAAACTTTAGATGTATGCTAATTCTTCTGTTTAATAAATTTAGTGAGCTCCATATTGTGTTATTCCATTCATATGAATTATTCAATTAATCCAGAATTGGCAAAGCAGTAGGGGCAGAGAGCAGATTAGTGGTTGCCAGGGTCTGGGGTAGGGGGGAATGGAGAGTGACTTGATTGCTTAGTGGGTATGGGGTTTCTTTTTGGGTTGATGAAAATGTTCTGAAGTTAGGTAGTGTGATGGTTATGCATATTGTGAATATCCTAGTAAATTATACAGTTTAAAATGGCTAAAACAGTGAGTTTTATGTTGTGTGAATTTTATCTCAATAAGAAATTCTATGGCTCTCTAATTAGAAAGTCACCTATGTTATCCTTTAACTTATCTGTGTTTCATATTTATATTATTATTTTAAATGGTTTTTATCATCTTCTTTCTAGAGTTGAGGAAACTGAGGCAAAAGAGGTTAACTTTCCCAGTCAGTTCAGTTCAGTCACTCAGTCATGTCCAACTCTTTGCGACCCCATGGACTGTAGCACGCCAGGCCTCCCTGTCCATCACCAACTCCCAGAGTTTACTCAAACTCTTGTCCATCGAGTTGGTGATGCCATCCAGCCATCTCATCCTCTGTCGTCCCCTTCTTCTCCCACCTTCGATCTTTCCCAGCATCAGGGTCTTTTCAAATTAGTTCTTCGCATCAGGTGGCCAAAGTATTGGAGTTTCAGTTTCAGCATCAGTCCTTCCAATGAACACCCAGGACTGATCTCCTTTAGGATGGACTGGTTGGATCTCCTTGCAGTCCAAGGGACTCTCAAGAGTCTTCTCCAACACCATAGTTCAAAAGCATCAATTCTTTGGTGCTCAGCTTTCTTTATAGTCCATCTCTCACATTCATACATGACTACTGGAAAAACCGTAGCTTTGACTAGATGGACCTTTGTTGGCAAAGTAATGTCTCTGCTTTTTAATATGCTGTCTAGGCTGGTCATAATTTTTTTTTTCCAAGGAGCAAGCATCTTTTAATTTCATGGCTGCAGTCACCATCTGCAGTGATTTTGGAGCCCCCCAAAATAAAGTCTGTCACTGTTTTTACTGTTTCCCCAGGTCTTATAAATAATAAACATAGCATTTGAACTGAAGCAGTGACTAAAAAACAAAAAAATGTATCCCCACAGGCTTCATGTATAACCACTGTTTTCACCATTTCCTTCCAAGATGGCACTTGTGGTGGCTGAAACTATGTAAGTGAAAAGGAAGTTGACCTTTCATTAATCTTGTAATTGTCTAGAGACAGAACATTTACCTCATAAGTAGAGGAATTTTGCTGAAAAAAAATGCTATTGTTTCATTTCACCATCATCACCCTGATTATTATTAGACTTATATGTATGCTTTACTGCACATGAAAATAGAAGCCCACTAGTAGATCGAAGAAATGCCATTAAATCGATTGAGGGATTTATTGAAGTAGAACCAATGCAGTTTGGTGCATGAAGGGTTACAGTGGCTTCCTTCCAATATCTGTTTAAAGAATTGATTTGAGAGTTAAGCAGTTACAGGTTTCTCTTACATTTATGCATGACCCTTGACTGCTAATAGTATGAGTCAACTGCATTCCATTAGCGATCTTAGCAGCAAAGCTAAGATGTATAGTTGATTGTTGGTGTTGAGTGAATATGTCTCATAAGCAGCTGGAAGTGAAGTGTCTCTATTCAGTTTCCAAACGTGATAGCAGTAGCCTCCTTTTATCATTGCAATGAAGGGCAGGGGAACACACACAATTCAACAAGCATTAGATTCCAGCAGTGAAACCACTGATGTAGGTTTTGTGGGGACAAAGATGTAAAACACATACCCACCCTTGAGAAGTTTATAGTCAGTCAGATTGGCTGGCAAGATGTACATACAGTGTGAAACTCCTAGGGTACTTTGAATCAGGGCGGAATTAACCACATTCTGTTTTCTGTAATGCCAGTGACGGCACTAAGAGAATCTAGAAATATTTTTTCTCTTGCTCTTATTGTGTAAAATACATTCTGTCTTGTTTTTTTTTTCCCCCAACTTAAATAAAATACCTCTCCTCACCACATCCCCTTTCACATACAAATACACCTTGCTGCTGCTGCTGTTAAGTCGCTTCAGTCGTGTCTGACTCTGTGTGACCCCATACATGGCAGCCCATCAGGCTCCACCGTCCCTGGGATTCTCCAGGCAAGAACACTGGAGTGGGTTGCCATTTCCTTCTCCAATGCATGAAAGTGAAAAGTGAAAGTGAAGTTGTTTAGTCGTGTCCGACTCTTCGCGACCCCACGGACTGCAGCCTACCAGGCTCCTCCGTCCATGAGATTTTCCAGGCAAGAGTACTGGAGTGGGGTGCCATTGCCCTCTCCGAAATATACCTTATGGCATGGTTTTTAGGAGTATGAGCATGGAAAGCTTTGAATCTAGTTTCTGTCTTTCACTAACTCCTGAAGCTTGGTCGAATTACTTAACTTTATTAAGCCTCAGCTTTCTTATTTGTAAAATAAAGAAACTATTGATTGTTAGCTTACAGAATTCTTGTGAGGACAGAAAAGATAATGTAAAGCATCTAGCAAATTGCCTAATATATGACAAACAGTGACAGTTTTTATTATTGTTATTAAAAACATTGAAGAAATTCTTAAAAATGAAATACTCCTAAATCTGATTCCCAAACTCAGCAATTGAGAACATTTTGGTGCATTCCAGTCTTTGAATATATATAAAATTTCTTAACAAACATAACTGTAATTTCTCCATTAGCTCAAAATATCGATCTTTTACAATGGCAAGGATTCCATCTAATGTACTTCTTCAACCCCTTGTGCACAGTGGGAATCTAATAATTATTTGTTGACAAAGTGAGTCCTCTCTTGAGTCTCTTCCTTGGTTATCTTTAGCTCTCTCCTGCCTTTCAGAGATTAACTTCCTAAGGAGTTACCTGTACTTTTGAACTCCCAGATGGTCCACAGAGCACAGTGATTGAATTTTGGTGTCTACCACTTCCCTAAGTAGCACTTACCAAGGTCATCATGCCTTCTTTACTCCTGCTTAAAAGATGCTTTCAATCCTTACCTTCATATTGACCTTGGAGGCACTTGGGTGCTGTTAACCACCCCTTCCTTCTGAAAATACACATTCTGGGTTTTCCTGTCACTTCTCCTTTCTGTGTTAGCTTCTCCAGGGTCTTCTCTAACTTTACAGTCAAAGTGACTTCTGTGCGATAAATTGTGTTCCACCGAAATTCATGTATCAAAATTCTAACTCCTGGGGGCTCAGGGTGCAACTGTGTTTGGAGATAGGGTCTTTTAAAAGGTAAAGTTAAAATGAGGTCATGTGGTGTGCCCTAATCAATCTGACCGTTGTCCTTGTAAGAAGAGGAGATTAGGGGACTTCTCTGGTGGTTAAGAACCCGCCTTCCAATGCAGGGAATGTGGGTTCGATCCCTGATTGGGGAGCATGCCGCAGGGCAACTAAGTCGACAGGTCACATCTAAAGAAGCCTGCTGAACTACTGATCCCAGGTGCCGCAACTAGAGAGGCCCTTGCACAGTAACCAAGACCCAGAAAGGCCAAGAAAGAGGAGGAGACTAGGACGTAGGCACAGACGGAAGACCAGGCAAAGGTACAGGAAGAAGGCAGCTGTCCACAAGCCAAGGAGAGGCCTCAGAAGAAGTCAGCTGAGCTGACATCTTGTTCTTGGATGTCTAGTTTCCAAAACTGCGAGAAATTTTTCTGTTATTTAAGCTGCCCAGTCTGAGGTGTTCTGATATTGGCAGCCTTAGCAGACTAATGCAGTGACCTTCCAGACAGTGAATCTGATTGTGTCACGTCCCAGTTTAAAGCTCTAAGCATTCTCTACTAAGCTCCAGATCAATAGCAGTGTTCTTGCGATAGCTCACCTGGCCTTCCCGACTTGAGCCCTGGTTTTCCACTTGTCACCACGTGCCATTCATCTTCGTGGTCCAGCCGTTCTGCACTGCTTTCCTCGGTGCTCAGGGCTCCTTCTGTCTGACACACTCCTGCTCCTCTCCTTTTCCCGACAACTTCTCTTGGCTAACTTTGGGGATCCTTCAGAAGTCAGCTTGGACGCTGCTTTCTCCTTAGCCTTGCTGTGGTCGCCTAGCCCTAGCCCCTGCATTTACTTCCATCCAGCACGATCAAACTGCCAAAATTACCTGGGTGCTCGTTTGTTTCCCCTTGTGGTGCGGTCCTCCCCCTGTCCATCCTGCCATAAACTCCTTTATGGCAGGGAAAACATTCCCTTCACTTGTGACACCAGGGACTGGCAGAGCTGGCATACGTATAGTAGGATCTTAAGGTTTATTGATTGAATGAGAACCTAATGCTTAGCAGAAGAAAAAAACATTTTCCTATTTCTGATTGTTAGCTTTAAAACATTGGATAAGAATATTAAAGTTACTAATTCTGTAGATCTGTTTTTGAAAATTGTCCAGTCTTCTGTACTCAAGTTCTTGGAGTACAAATATGCCGCTTTGCATACATATTTCGTACATATTTCGTACATTTGCGTACAAATATGCAAAACATATTTGCGTACATGTTGGTAAATTTCTCAGTCTCAGAACTCTTTGTTCTGGGAAGTACCCAAGGCTGTGAGAAAAATTCAAAACAGACAGCATATCAATGTGAAATGGTATTTTATTGTATCTTATTCCTTCCATCCCCACCCTCCTCACCTCCCTCTCTCCTTTCTTCTCTTCCTTCCTTTCTTCCTCCCTTTCTCCCTCTCTATGTTTGGCCTATGTAGAACCCAGTAAACAGAAAAAATCAAAATGTGTTATTTTGGAGATGATCAACTACCCTTCTGAAACTATGTAAAAAGGGGGCACATAAGGAAAATGAGTCCAAAAAGTTTGGTCTTCATATGGTAAATTTAACTGATATTTTTAGTACTGGAGGAGTTATCAACCAGAATTGCTAGCTTAGAAATTTTTTTTTATGCTGGTGAAAGAGAGTGGGTGGATTTTCACATAACAAAACTCTGGAAGAGTTTCTGTGTGGACCCAGTTCTACAAAAGTACTTGGAACCTAGGATATGTAACTCTTTCAAAACCTTGGCATTAAAAGTTTGGCAATGCACACCATTCAAAGGCGAAGAAGGCTCTGCATTAGAAATAGCTGCATGGCCCTAAAGAAATAGTTGTGGTGTTGGCGATGAGCCAGAATGAGAAAAAATATCATCTGCTAATGATTAACATAATGTTTATTGTTGAAGCTGGTTTTCTGTTACAGCAGAGATGTAGCTCAGAGTTTCTGAATACACACATGCACACACACATGCACACACACACACACACACACACAGGCCTCCAGGCACAGTCAACATTTAAATTTTTTGAAGCAACCCACACACTGAGGATATTCATAAGCATTGAACTACAGAGAGTAAAAATTTAAACTTAGCAAAAATATACAGACCACCGGTATATTTTAAATTTTAAATATAAAGAATGGAACTTCCCCCCTGCAAATAAATAACTTATAGTATTACAAGTTACTCTATATTTTTTGAAATAATAATAAAGAAAATCCGGGAAAATCAAACTGTTCTTTAGTTTGAATTAAAAACAAAACCCAAAATACCAGCTTCTAAAAGCTCTTACAAAAATACCCTTCTTTGTATTTAAATATATTTGCTTTGCTGATTTTTTTTTTTTATTTTGTTGACCACGCTTGACTTATGGTACCTGTAAAAATTGACATGCTTTGGTTCCGTGAATTACCAGAGCAAAATTTTATCAGAGCCTGATGCTGAAGCACTTTGTAGTTACTGTTATCAAATGCTGAATCTCATTTTAGGGATGATAAAAGGCCCCTAGTATTAAAACACTAGCTTTACAGATGATAGATGAAAAATGTATTTTGTGATAGAACATGACTTGCTTACTATGGAAATATTTCCAGCTGCCTAGAAATGTTGCCTGGCAACCCTGGAAACACAGAAAACCTAATATCCTCTTCAAGTTGCTTGTAGGTAAAGGGATTATTAAAAATATCAGTTAAAAAAAAAGGACCACAAAGTTTTTTTCTCAGGCCCCATAACAACTAATACTTTCTGGTTTGTTAGTGTCTCTATGCCCCTTTTGCATACAATTTCAAGTGGTTTGCTTGTGCTGTCCCACAAATGCTCGAGTTTCTAAGTCTCAATAGTACAGAAAAGAGAGTGCTTTGCAAAGGTCATACCCTTGCCATTAGAGGATTGGGCCCCTCCCGCCGCTGCCGACTCTGGGCAGCTCTTGGCCTTGGTGAGCAGCAGCCAGCCAGCACTGCCCGCCAGCTTTGATTGCTGCCTGCTGTCCCAGCTGCCAGCTTCCTTCAGACCCAACAGTTTCTGGGAGGATTGCAACTGATTTGTAGTTGGCTGCCACCCTGGCTTGTCTGCTGATGGCCAAGGCTGTGGGCAGCTTGTTTCTGGAAGAGCACCGTCACCTCCGGCCCTCTGGTCTGATGCCTTTGTTTCTGTCTGCACCTTCCACTCAAGTGATGGCACATAGCTCTGAAAGGCTCTTGCCTCTCTGGCAGGCAGATGTGTGCTCTGTTGTTAGCAGAGTAAAAGGGCCACATGGGCTGTGGCTTTATTCAGAGTCCCTGTTTTGTTCACAGGATTAGAAAATTGTCTAGTTGGACAAATATATTGATGAACTTTTTTGCATCACAGAAGATAAATCTTCCTAAATTAATTTGAACAAATGAGTTGTTTCCACACTGAAACTGAATGTAGCTTTGAGTGTGAATATATTCTCCTGATCACCTTTCAAAAGCCCATTTACACTTGGATCGGAACTACTCTCAACAATTAAACTAGCACTGGCAATAATAAAGATAGCACTTTTATATCTATATTACTCCAGTGTCAGTCACTCAGTGGTGTCCGACTCTTTGTGACACTCTGTAGATGTCTTAGACACCTGTATTCACATAAGATCTGCATAACTGCCTTTGAGAGGGGCAGTGTTATCTCTGTTTTATAGCAGTAAAAGGGTTGCTAAAAGAGGTAAGATGACTTGTTTAAAGGTCATTAGCTCATAAGTGGAAGGAGGGTTCTTAACTCTGAGCTTTCTGGCTTCCCGTCCAGTGTGATTGTTAACACTAACTGGTGAATAGGTGAATGGACAGGAGGCCCATCTAAAGGAGAAAGTGCAGACGTGAGCGATCTAAAGACCCCTGGACTGGAATCTCCTGCATGATTTGGGGGAAATCCCAACCTCTGTGGACCTGGACTTCTCCTTCCATTATATTGAGTTAAATTATCTCTGAATCATAAAATTCTTAATAAAGAATGAAAGTGGCATAAAGTAAGCCACAAACTGGTAACCATGGTTGTGAAAAGCTTCAGAAGTAGTGATGGCACGTCGATGGTTCATTAAGGAAGCAATTCCTGTTTTCAGAATCAGTTTTCATTTAATTTCTTTTCTCCTGAAGAAGTAATTTCACTTTTTCATCAAAAGCCTGGAGAAATGAAACTTATCAGCCCTAATTTCCTGCTCCTTCAATGTTAATGGAGTGCTTACTTTTGTCTTACCTCCTGTGTGTTACCAAGTTAATCATTTCAGCAGCCCTAAGAAGGGGCTGGTGTAACATGTCCATTTCATAAAAGTTGCAGTTCTGATAGTTGTGTATCTGAATTTTCCCGGAGTTCCACAGCAAAGAAGTTTCAGAACCACGATGAAGCCTGGCAGGCTGACCGCCATCTAGGGCTTTTACTCACAGTGCTTCACTCTCTCCAGGGCTTGACTGTGAGGGGACACTGTGTGGCTGACTCTTTAACAAGGAGGCTTTCACTTTAAGAGTTCATTTGAACTTGATTTATGTACAGTCAGGATGGATTCTGCATGAATTTATATGGATTTCACTATATATCATTAAGACCTGAGCCGTATTATATTCCTTCCTTTTATTTTCAATATTTCTCCTAAGGTGGGCCTCCTCCTCCACCCCTGCCCCCCATCCCCAGACATGTACATATATACCATTGATATGCAAGAGCTTGACATGGACTCATACATAAATGATGCGATTACAGTTTATTCTTCTCCCAGTGACCTGAACTGGAAACCTTCTATGAGCCTGCTTCATAGTTTGGTTCACTCAAAGGTGGACTCATTATAGTTGCAAGAAATCCTCAGGCCAGATACTTTTTACTAAATCATATAACACAGAGCTTCTAACAGTGTGGCCAGTGGACACGTATCACAGTCATCTGAGGATCGTTTTATCATTCAGAGTTCTGAGGACTACACCTCAGCCCACTGAGTCATAACCTGGGAAAGTGTAATCCTGGATTCCATTCTTAACGAACTGCCCAGGGGACTGCTGAGCACTTTGAAACTTAGGAATCCTTGAGGGGGCATCTTCTGTCTTTTAAAAAAATGAGTTGCATCCATGGCACATGATCCCTACCTTTTCCTTTCACATCTTCCTTCTTTTCTACCTGGCATGGGAGCTATAAAAGGCTCATCACCTTCTCTCCGTTTATCTCTTGCTTTTTCTACTCTCATTTCTTGCTGCCTCCTTTCTGCCTCTCATGTAAGGAAGAACCAGAGTTACGCAGGAAAGAGCTATTTGCTCCTGAATATGTGCAGAGTTTCTATAGCACTTGCATAACTTTCAACTTGGTAATTGTCCAGTATGGTCGTTGAAGAGGTGCTGTGCATACTTCACAGGCTGCTGAGTTTCAATTCCACAGAAATCATCAGTCATTCCCCTTCTGGGCTGGATGCTGGCATCTCTGTCAGTGAGAGTCATCAGACCTTGAATGTGAACATTCAGGGAAGATGGTGTTCCCGTCAGTTGCCAGGTAAGGTACAGAGCTACAGCCTTTTGAGCTTCGTTCAGACTGGCCTCTCACTGTTTCTCCACTTATTTAATTTCTTTTGCTTTCTTTTACTCCCTAATTCACATAAGCCATACCCGTACTCATCCATGAATAACTCTTTTCTTGCATGCTTCCTGTAACTCGTCTGATATCCATGGTAACCAGGCCACAGCTAGAACAAGTGCCACAAAGAGGTCCCTTGGAAGGACTGGACTGTCTGTAGTCTTATAATCTCTGTGTGTGGCTGTTTACGTAGAAAATGCCAGAGTCAGAAAGAGAGAAGTAGGTAGGTTATGATGTACGGAGCTCTACTCCTCGGCCACTGCTTGGGTTTGATAACTTCATCTCTGGTTTAACTCAAAATCCTCATACCTTTAATTTGAACTGGCTGTTCACAAACACTGGAGTGCTTGTCTCTTTCTGTCTGCTCAGAAGCATAAAAGCATGATCCAGAATATGTTCTCGTGGCTCCTTTAAGCTCTCCTGGTGGATGAGGGCTGTATGGGGAAGGGTACTAAAAGTCTGGGTCACATTGCGTATTCTCTTCCTTTGGAACATTCCAGTGAGGAATCATTTAAGAGTGGAATAGTGTTAATTTAGCTTAACTCACAGTTATTCTACCATAAAACATTTAATAACAGCATTAATAACAATCTGTAGAATTCTCTGGGAAATGTAGCTGAAGGACCAAGGAGTTTTGTCATTGAACTGGTAGACTAATCATAATTTTTACTTGTGTTCTTCCCTCTTTAGATCAACCATTGGGCATTTGCTCCTGTGTTAGAAGAAGCATAAAAGAAGGGTCCCTCTGTTAGGAAGGGCTAACAAGCTCTTTCAATTTCCTTTTAATTTCAGGATGTGCTTTTTATCTGACTCTGACACTGGAGGCCATCTCTCATGTTGTGCTCAGCCGCTCAGTAGTGTCTGACTCTTTGCCACCGCCAGGCTACTCTGTCTATTGGATTTTCCAGGCAAGAATCCTGGAGTGGGTTGCCATTTCCTTCTCCTTCTCTCATGTTGTACTAGCTACACAAGCCTTAGCCCTCCTGTGTTCCTGAACATTCTCTCTAGGCTGGCAACCTGCTGTTTTATACATGCAACATGCTTTCTCCCCTTTATGACCTTCCTCATCCTGTTCCCTGTGCTTGGAATGCCTCTCTTTTCATCTGTCTCTCTTAGGAAGCCTTTCCTGATCAATACCTTCCCTTCTCCCTGCTTCATTACCCAATGAATTCATTCAGCACATGTCCACTGAATGCTTATTGCATGCAAGACTAGGTTTGAGTCTTCATGATACAGCAAGAATTAAGACAGACCTGGTCTCTGTTAGTACAGAGATGTGATTCTCCATCTTTGGAACCCTATCTCCCTTTGCTTACTTTGCCTTACAGCCAAGTGTGTTTACTTGTTACCTCTTTTTATAATTCTTAGAAGCAGTTTCAAAGTTACAGTAAAGTTAAACAGTACAAATAGCTCACATGTATCCTTCACTCAGAGACTCCATTTTAGTTGCTGTCCTAGCAACAGGATACAATATAAGACCCATGTTTTACCCTTAGTCATCATATTACTCAGATCTCCAACTTGGAACAATCCTTCAGTCTTTCTTTGACTTTCCATGAGCTGGAAGAGTTTAGAAGATTACAGGCCAATTTGGGATTGTGTGATGTTTCCTCACAATAAGACCTAGAATTTTGGGCCAGAATTTTCACAGAAGTGATGCTGTATTCTCACGTCATCCTGTCTGGGGGGCGTTGCTTGTCACCTTGTCTCATTGCTGGAGGCATTAGCTTTCATCCTTCATTGACATGGTATGTTCTGGGTTACCACTGTAAAGTCACCTTTCTTCCCCTTTGTGCTAATAGGTACTTTGTCAAGAGACACTTGGAGACTAAGTAAAATCTAGTTACTCATCCCAAATTGATCTACTCATTTTAGCATCCATTGATATTTCTTGCCTGAATCATTTGCTCACTCTGCTGCTGCTGCTGCTAAGTCACTTCAGTCGTGTCCGACTCTGTGTGACCCCATAGACGGCAGCCCATCAAGCTCCCCAGTCCCTGGAATTCTCCAGGCAAGAACACTGGAGTGGGTTGCCATTTCCTTCTCCAATGCACACAGTGAAAAGTGAAAGGGAAGTTGCTCAGTCGTGTCCGACTCTTCGTGACCCCATGGACTGCAGCCTACCAGGCGCCTCCGTCCATGGGATTTTCCAGGTAAGAGTACTGGAGTGGGGTGCCATTGCCTTCTCCGTTTGCTCACTCTAATGGGTACCAAATGGCAAGTTTCTAAATTCACTGCTTACTAATTGGCATTCTGTACTATGTATGTATGTGTGTGTGTTTATTTCAGTGTGTACTCAAGATTTATATTTTATTCAATGAATTATAGTAGTTAATTATAATTGTGATTTATTTTGATGCTCAGATTGTTTCAGATTGGGCCAGTGCAGCTTCCTAGAGTTGGCAAGCCGGAAGACTACACGTGCATCTTATTCCCTTCCCCTCACCATCCTGGAATCAGCCACTTGTCCAAGTCCTGTTTTGTTTGCTTGTTTTAGTGGAGGAGTGGCATTTATTAATAAAAGTCAGGAACTATGTTAAGTAGGCTTTATTATTACTCAGATGTTGCTGCTCTTAGGCCCTCTTAGTGGACAGAGCAAGGGAATCTATTTAAGTATATAAAATATACATAAATAAAACTTACATACTGCAGACTTGTATCATTCATATATATATATATATATATATATATATACACACACATTTACATCTCTACATATTTCTCTTTTTAGATATACTTTAATTATCCCCCCCACCAACCCCTACCACCACTAGTTTTCTCTGCTTCTCCCTTTTCATATTTGTACCTTCCTTTTCTGACACTAAAAGTCCAGGCTCCCATTATCCTCCATGGATTTACATATTGACTTAATTACCCAGTCTCCTGACTTCCTGGGCTGCCACACTGCCCTGGTGGTCTCCTTTATGTTGACCCTGGATATCAGGGAGGGGGAGGGAAGGCAGGTTCATCACCTTTTGTGTGTGTGTAAAAAAGAAGATGCTTTTTTTAAAAAAATCACATCTTGACACTTGTAACGTGCCTCTCATTTGTCTCTTTTTCATTCACACATACAGAGATAGATAGATAGATACGGATATATGTAAATTTGTTACTTTCTTTTAAAATCTACCAGTAAAAATGATGACTCTATTTGAATGAACATTTCATAAGCTTTTTTTTTTTAACCTTCTTGGCGTGACACCAAGGGCACCACTTACAATAGTCATTTGCACACATATTTTGTTCCTACCCCAGGGCTCTGATCTTGTTAAGGTCAGAGACTGGCTTTTGTCTGTTTTTGAGTCAATGGAACCCCTTGACTCCTTGTTTGGAGCAGAATATGTCCAGTTTGTTAAACCGGTTGTTTTCCTTCTCTCAGAACTGACCAACTATTTTGCAGAATTGATTGAACGTCTTCATTATTCTGACATTGTATGCAAGTAGCTTCAGCCCATACAAATATCTCACCTGCAATGTCTTAGGAAGCTTGTCAGAAATGCAGAGGTCAGAAGTTTATACAATAGAAAGTCTTTAATAAACAGGATAATGTCCTTAATTTGGAAAACAGGAAGAAAAAGTGTGAATGAAACAGAAAGAGATGCATTATTTATATAAGTTGTTGAGTATATTTACTTTTTCTAGCACATGAAATTCTATGCAGCAAATAAATTCTGTTCAAAATTGAAACAGTGGATTAAGGAGATATATACATTTCTTTACAGTGAAAATCATGAAATAGAATAATAGTACATTGTAAAAAATAAGTTTTAAGCTTTTCAATGACTTGTTATAGGTATAATTTGGCTTGAAAATTTCACATTTCACACTGCTGGCATCATGCCTGGTGTATCTTCACCAAGTTTTGAGTGCCTGTTTATGCTGCGTTCAAGTTTTGTCAGCGTCAAGTTCTGCTATAGGAATTCCTCCTCCCAGTAGTTCTAAAGACTGTCTGTAAATCAGTTGTCATTCTTATAATCACAGCCATCTTCTTCTTCTTTTGAAATCAACCAGTATTCTATTTGTTCTGAGATGGATAAAAATCAAAATAAAAACAAAATCCCACTCAGGTAACCTGCAAGTCATGTGCCCCTACCCACCTATTCCAATGTTCCCATGCCCCTCTCCTCACACCACCACTGCGGAAAGGCTGTTCCCCTGATATTTTTGTGTGTTATTTTCCCTCCTCAGCTTTTTTTCAGCCATCTTCTTAAGATGACTTCAGAGTGAGACTTCCTTAAAGTCTTCCTTCATAACCACTGACTGTTTTCACCTCTCTGCTGGCCTCATAAATTAGATATTAGACCCACTTAATTTATAGTCTAGTTGAGACAGATTAAATAAATGATGACTGACATCTGATAGCACATCAGCTAAGGTTAAAAATGCAGTTTCCAGCTCATTAAATTGCACAGAAAAGTCAGCCTTTAATAATTGTATAAACTACTAAGCTAGGTTGCCAAGAGGCTTCTGGTAGACTTACTTGAGCTAGAAATGTGCACATATATATTTGAAGAGACTAAACAAGATATGAATTAATGTCCTCCTTTTTTCTGGCAGTTCAGTTCAGTCGCTCAGTCATGTCTGACTCTGCGACTCCATGGCCTGCAGCACATCAGGCCTCCCTGTCCATCACTAACTCCCGGAACCTATTCAAACTTGTGTCCATCGTGTCGGTGATGCTATCTAACCATCTCATCCTCTGTCATCCCCTTCTCCTCCTGCCTTCAATCTTTCCCAGCATCAGGGTCTTTTCTAATGAGTCAGCCCTTCTCATCAGGTGGCCAAAGTATTGGAGTTTCAGCTTTAGCATCAGTCCTTTCAGTGAATATTCAGCACTGATTTCCTTTAGGATGGACTTGTTTGATCTCCTTGCAGTCCAAGAGACTCTCAAGAGACTTCTCTAACACCACAGTTCAAAAGCATCAATTCTTCAGCGCTCAGCTTCCTTTATAGTCCAAAATCACATCCATACATAACTACTGGAAAAACCATAGCCTTGACTGCTGCTGCTGCTGAGTCACTTCAGTAGTGTCTGACTCTGTGCGACCCCATAGATGGCAGCCCACCAGGCTTCCCCATTCCTGGGATTCTCCAGGCAAGAACACTGGAGTGGGTTGCCATTTCCTTCTCCAATGCACAAAAGTGAAAAGTGAAAGTGAAGTCTCTCAGTCGTGTCCGACTCTTCGCAACCCCATGGACTGCAGCCTACCAGGCTCCTCCATCCATGGGATTTTCCAGGCAAGAGTACTGGAGGGGGTGCCATTGCCTTCTCCGTAGCCTTGACTAGATGGACCTTTTTTTGATAAATTAACGTCTCTGCTTTTTAAAATGTTGTCTAGGTTGGTCATAACTTTTCTCCCAAGGAGCAAACATCTTTTAATTTCATGGCTGCAGTCACCATCTGTAGTGATTTTGGAGCCCCCCAAAATAAGTCTCTTACTGTTTCCATTGTTTCCCCATCTATTTGCTGTGAAGTGATGGGACCAGATGCCATGATCTTAGTTTTCTGAATGTTGAGCTTTAAGCCAACTTTTTCACTCTCGTCTTTCACTTTTATCAAGAAGCTCTTTAGTTCTTCTTCACTTTCTGCCATAAGGGTGGTATCATCTGCATATCTGAGGTTATTGATATTTCTCCTGGCAATCTTGAGTCCAACTTGTGCTTCTTCCAGCCCAGCGTTTCTCATGATATACTCTGCATAAAAGTTAAATAAGCAGGGTGACAATATACAGCCTTGACGTACTCCTTTTCCTATTTGGAACCAGTCTGTTGTTCCATGTTCAGTTCTAACTGTTGCTTCTTGACCTGGATACAGATTTCTCAGGAGGCAGGTAAGGTGGTCTGGTATTCCCATCTCTTTCAGAATTTTCCACAGGTTTTTGTGATCCACACAGTCAGAAGCTTTGGCGTAGTCAATAAAGCAAAAGTAGATGTTTTTCTGGAACTCTCTTGCTTTTTCTATGATCAAATGGATGTTGGCAATTTCATCTCTGATTCCTTTGCCTTTTCTAAATCCAGCTTGAATCTGGAAGTTCATGGTTTAAGTACTATTGTAGCCTTGCTTGGAGAATTTTAAGCATTACTTTGCTAGCGTGTGAGATGAGTGCAATTGTGTAGTAGTTTGAACATTGTCATTGCCTTTCTTTGGGATTGGAATGAAAACTGACCCTTTCTGGTCCTGTGGCCATTGCTGAGTTTTCCAAATTTGCTGGCATATTGCATACAGCACTTTCGCAGCATCATCTTTTAGGATTAATAGCTTGGGAATTCCATCACCTCCACTAGCTTAGTTCATACTGATGCTTCCTAAGACCCACTTGACTTCCCATTCCAGGATGTCTGGCTCTAGGTGAGTGATCACACCATCGTGGTTATCTGGGTCATGAAGATCTTTTTTTGTACAGTTCTTCTGTGTATTCTTGCCACCTCTTTTTAATATCTTCTACTTCTGTTAGGTCCATACCATTTCTGTCCTTTATTGGCTTATCTTTGCATGAAATGTTCCTTTGGTATCTCTAACTTTTTCCTGGCATTAGTGAGATATTCTAGATTTGAAGCTGGACACCAGTCTGGTCTGTGGAGTTACAAAAGATTTATATATACACCATGTATTTATCTCATGGTGTTGTCTGCATAATGGGAGTAGACAACACATTTCACGTTCCACTTACAGGGTTAGGCTTTCATGGAAAATTACATAAAGTGTCTCTGCAATACAACAATATAACATCTCTTCCCATTCTCTCACAGTTTAACCTTTTCTGATTACCATGGCAACCCACATCTTATAGGAAGTGGTGGCCAACACTCCCTGTAGAAAGGGGAAAATTAAACTGTAGATTTGTCCCCAGGGGTCTTTCTTTGGTGCTCTTCATTCCCCTCTCCTGAATTCTTAACAGTCAGGGATATGCAACCTGCACTGGTGAGAATTAAATGTTCTGTCTGGACTAGTGTGATAAGAATAAGCATCTGCCTAGATGTCCAGCGTTCATACATCTGAGATTTGGTGAAAACGAGATAAATCTAGTTTTGAAAGAATGTCGTTTTAGGGTAAAAAAGATGTGGATTGTGATCTTGGTTCTTTTCCTTCCTACGCAAGTTTCTTCACCTCTCCAAGTCTTTGTTTTCTTATCAACCAGTTGAGGATAACAATAGCAGAGAATGATGGTGAGGGTCACATGAGATAATGTCTACAAACTGCTTCCCCCAGTGCCTGATACAGAGTGAAAGTTCAGAAGTGATAGCAACTATTAAAACTGTAGAATACCTTTGTGGAAGAGGAAGACTTGCAACTTTATTATCTACTCATACCGTATTCTCTGAATGAGACTAAAATTTTAGGTCAAAGGATAATATGAATTATTACAGGGGAAATAATAAGCTGTCATATAAAAATATGAGAAGTTAGTGGTTGTTAAGTAACCATCTTGAAAGAGGAACAGAAGAGGAGAGGGATGCAGGCAAACAGGGAGATGTCTTTGGGATATTCACTGCTTTCCCTCATTCTAGATGCTCTTCCCTTTAGGTTTGGATCTTTCATGGGGGAGTCTTTAGGATTATAATTTTAAGGCTTAATCAACTCCTATTACTAAAAGACAAAATACAACATAATGACCCTACGTAGAAGCCTTCAGTATGCCATGCAGAGTGTCATATTTTCATAAACAACTCACTCATGTAAAGGTCTTCTGAGTTTGAGTTCTTGGATATCTGGCTAATGGTGCAAAGCAAAACCTAACTGAAGTTTTCAACAAGCTGATTCTTTGCTTTAAAAAAGATGCTTCCTGGATTACTTGACTATCTAAATAAAGGTATTTAATTTATCAGATCATTTATGATAGTAATAATAATAAAAACATACTTGTTTAGAGTATGAAATTTGTTAATCTGATGCTTGATAATTTTAAAAGCTGTCAGAGCATTTACTTGCAAGTGTGCCAAGTCACTTCAGTCATGTTCAACTCTTTGTGACCCCGTGGATGATAGCCTACCAGGGCTCCTCTGTCCATGGGATTTTCCAGGCAAGAATACTGGAGTGGGTCGCTGTGCCCACCTCCAGGGGATCTTCCTGACCCAGGGATCGAACCTACATCTCTTATGTCCCCTGTATTGGAGGCAGGTTTTTTTTTGTTTTTGTTTTTTACCACTATCACCATCTGAGAAGCCCATTTCCTTATGGCATCACAATTTAAAATAAAAAATAAACAGCCTGTTGAGCTGAAATGTTGGGTGCAATAGATTTAAAAATAAAGAATTGAAGTTACTGAAAGGTAACTTCCTTGTTAGTTACCAAACTTGTCAGTAAGTCTGCTTGGGGCTCAGAAGGGATTTAAGATGTGTCCATATGGTCTCAGAAGGATGTTTCTTGTGTCCTCTACATTTTCATGCTTCCACTCAAACCATACCTCCATGTACTCAGAAGGCCATGTGCCTTACAGAGATCATATGAAGAAAAATGTCATTGGCCATAAGGTTCATTCTCGCCCCTCTCTGGGGCTATCTCATACCCCGTGTGATACCTCATTTCCTTTCAATAAAGAAAAAAAATTTTCACCATGGTCAATACGAGTGTATTCATTCACATAATAGAAATAGATTGTATTCAGCCATATATGCCCCTGGAGTTACAAGGGAGGAGGAAAGTCAGAGAAATGCAGAGACTTGCAGTCCAAGAGGAGAAAGTACAGTCATCCCTCGGTGTCTGTGTGGGATTGCTTCCTGCAGCCTTCCTCTCTGCAGACTCTCAAGTTCTTCGCATAACGTGGTGTAGTACCATCTGTTCTTCAGGACTTCCCTGGTGGCTCAGGCAGTAAAGTGTCTGTCTACAATGTGAGAGACTTGGGTTCGATCCCTCGGTTGAGAAGATTCCCTGGAGAAGGAAATGGCAACCCACTCCAGTATTTCTTGCCTTGAAAATCCCATGGACGGAGGAGCTTGGTGCAGGCTACTATCCATGGGGTCGCAAAGAGTCGGGCATGACTGAGCGACTTCACTTCACCGTCTGTTCTGCACCCATGGATACTGAAGGCTGACTGTATTCTGAGAAGAGAAGGATGGCAGTTACCAATGCCAAATGGAGCAGACAGGCACAGAGAGTAAGGCTTAAGAAAATGATGCCAAATTTGGTGTGAGTTCATTTGGTGATCCTTGAAAATTTTCACAAGAAAAGTAGTTTCAGAAGCCCAAATTCTTTTTTCAAATGAGTGTAGGGTGGTTATGATGGGAATCTAAAGGTGTGTGAGTGAGAACAGACACACCATATGAATATCCTTTAAAGAACTTGGTGAGAGGAAGGCTACATTGGGTTTGGTAGCTGGAAAGATCAGTAGAAGCATCAAGGAAACAGTTTTTAAGCCAGTAACACCTGGATATCTTTGAAGGGTCAAACCTGTGGAAGAAAAGTTTGTATATTCTGAAAAGAAAGTGGGTAGAATGTGAGAACTAGATCCTCTAGGAATAAGGGATGAATCTTACTTTATACTTCCTAAACATTGAAAATAGTAGCCTTTACTAGAGTACTGATATGGTCTTTGTAAAGTGATATCAGGTGTCATAAGTTGACATAAGTCTAGTCAATTTATGACTAGATATTAATGCTGATATCCTGAGTGTGAGCTATCTTACAGAGCTTTCTGGCAAGAAACACTTTTGAAACAGACTCTAAGCTAATGGGAAGAGCTTGTCAAAGTCCTAGGTTAGATTAGCTCTCTGAGGGCAGGGCTGGCTATGGATAGTCTACATCAGCTTGTCATATTCTGCTGCCCAAATATAGTAAACACACCCATTGGAAAGCAGAACTTAAAGATGGTGCCATCAATGACAATTCCAGCCTGTCAGGGTGCAGTAATCACTGTTCCCACCATCTTGGTTCTACTCTTTCATTCTAAAGGGTAAATGAGTTCTGAGAGTGTTTATGTTCTATTCGGATTAACTAATTGAGATTTTGGCCTTTTTCTCTGGTTACCTGTTCCTTTAGTTAAAATTAATTTCTTACAAGGCACACTGAGTTAATTAGTATGATTAGCTCCCTCATCTCCATGCTTGCATTTTTAAGAACCTTAAAGTCAAGGTAATGCTTACACAGATGATTATTTGCAGACAGTTAATTCTTGAGTTATTGTCTTGGGATGGCCATTATCATATCATTAGCATATCTTCTATTTCTTGATTCATTAGGAAGAAGCATTTTACTTTTACATCCTTGGTGGTGATTTAGTTGCTAAGTTGTGCCCGACTCTTGCAACCCCATGGACTGTAGCCTGCCAGACTGTTCTGTCCTTAGGATTTCGTAGGCAAGAACACTGGTGTGGGTTGCCCTTTCCTTCTCCAGGGGATCTTCCTGACCCAGGGATTGAACCCCAGTCTCTGGCATTGCAGGTGGAGGTTTTACTGACTCAGCTACCAGTACATTCTTAGAACGTCCATTATCAGTAAATATTAGTAATAAGCTTTCTGCTCTGTCAACAACATTTTTGTGTTATATACTTTGGAAATATGAAATTTAAAGTTCGAAAAGAATTGATTTCCTGTTCATAAGTTTAGGAAGATGGTGGTGGTCAGCTTTTTAATTCATTCATCATAATGAATAATTACTGAGTTTTTAGCTTGCACTTGTTGAAAATTTGAAGCTGAGTGGAAAAGTGCACCACCAGGGGCCACTCTGATCTTAACGCATAAAACAACCAATGACAATTGCAACAATGACAATGGAAGTGATATCGATAGAAAATCTGTTTGTAGTGAGATAGATGTAGTTTAGATGTGACTTTAGTATCTTGAATTTGGGACATTGGGTTTCATGCTTGATGAGGATTTTTCTTCAAAAGTGATTTTTTTCAGATGTTACCCTAAGTACTTTTTATTAGCTGACATTACTAAATACTTTCTGAAATCAGCAAATTTGGATTCCAGCAAGCTGGAATCAAGATTGCTGGGAGAAATATCAATAACCTCAGATATGCAGATGACACCACCCTTATGGCAGAAAGTGAAGAGGAACTAAAAAGCCTCTTGATGAAGGTGAAAGTGGATAGTGAAAAAGTTGGCTTAAAACTCAACATTCAGAAAACGAAGATCATGGCATCCGGTCCCATCACGTCATGGGAAATACATGAGGAAATAGTGGAAACAGTGTCAGACTTTATTTTTTGGGCTCCAAAATCACTGCAGATGGTGACTGCAGCCATGAAATTAAAAGATGCTTACTCCTTGGAAGAAAAGTTATGACCAACATAGATAGCATATTCAAAAGCAGAGACATTACTTTGCCAACAAAGATTCGTCTAGTCAAAGCTATGGTTTTTCCAGTGGTCATGTATGGATGTGAGAGTTGGACTGTGACGAAAGCTGAGCGCCAAAGAATTGATGCTTTTGAACTGTGGTGTTGGAGAAGACTCTTGAGAGTCCCTTGGACTGCAAGGAGATCCAACCAGTTCATTCTGAAGGAGATCAGCCCTGGGATTTCTTTGCAAGGAATGATGCTAAAGCTGAAACTCCAGTACTTTGGCCACCTCATGCGAAGAGTGGACTCATTGGAAAAGACTCTGATGCTGGGAGGGATTGGGGGCAGGAGGAGAAGGGGATGACAGAGGATGAGATGGCTGGATGGCATCACTGATTCGATGGACGTGAGTCTGAGTGAACTCCGGGAGTTGGTGATGGACAGGGAGGCCTGGCGTGCTGGGATTCATGGGGTCACAAAGAGTTGGACACGACTGAGTGACTGAACTAACTGAACTGACTAAATACTTTCTGAAATCAGCAAATTTGCAAATACTGCTAACTTTCACAGAGAAGAAACATTTTGTTTGTTGATTCTAACATAGGAAGTAATCAATTTAGCACTGATATAAATTTTCATTACCACACTGGGCAAGCTATAATATATTCTATTCTAGCTTGATTACCCATAAAGAGGTAATAAGATTATCTGACTCTCAGGAGTGACATAAGAGAGCATTTGTTGAAGTGTGCAAAGTATCCTGATGATAGTAACTGTTAAATATTATTATGTAAAGCAATGTAATGATAGTAAAATCAATGAAATACTTGAATGAAGGAGTTGTTTGGTGATCAGCCTCATATTAAAACATCAGTCATGTGTGATAAGTATAAGTTCTCTCTCTGTAGAGTATTTCTATATGAGGAAGGCAAATAAAATTTCCCAAATTGTTAATATTTGACTTTTATCACTGGTTTGCAAACATCCACTTGATGATCAGACTAATCTGATCAATCTAGGACTTCTGATGGAAGAACTGTGAGGGGGTTCTCTTCACCTAGAAGACTTTGCTGGGAAAGTCTATGAAATCCTTGATTTTCACTGTCAGCAAAACCTAAACATATATTTGCAGGTTAAACAAATATGCATATTTGGAAGTCCATACCTTTCATAAGAATCTCAAAGAAACCTATGATCTAAATTAAAGGTTTTTCTCACTGTTCTGGGGTTTTCAATGGTGGCAAAGGTTAGCGTCATATAAAAGGGCTTGGTTGAGGGCAGAAGCAAGGGAGAAAGAATATCAAAAGCAATTTAAGTGGGGGAAAAGTGATAAAAAACTCACTGGTGATCTGAATAGGATCTTTGGTCCTTGCGTGCATTGTAGCATATGTGACTTTACATGTATAAGAGGACCAATAATTTTTTTTAAGCTATTTTTAGACTCATATCTTCCTCCAATGGCTGCTTTTTTGTTTCTGCCCTTTCACTCTCAGAATTGTGCTCCACTATTTTCTAGCTTTCCTGAAAGCAAGGGCCTGATTGAACCAAATCACTATACCTATCAAAGTCATATTGTGTTGCTCGATGATGGATGGGCCAGTGGGTGGGCAGCAGTTATAGAGTGATTTTTCTTGGACTTGGAAGGTTTCCAGGGAGAATGAAGAGGGAAGATATGAATATTGAGGAATAGGCGGAACTTGTGGATTCACTAAAATAAAGAAACATTGCCTTCTGGAAGCCTGTGTTGGGATGGCTCGAGTACAGTGTAGGTAAATGAGCTGGCTACAGTCCTAGCCTAGAGGGAATCAGAGCTTTCTTCGATAATGGCTGGGACTGTGTCTGGAGACACATGTAAGAGGAAATTCATATTTTATGATTGGCTGACTTTGAAAAATGAATGTGTTCATGTTACAGTAGCAGAGAAATTTTGGGCACTCGTCTCTATCCACATTTGAGTAAAATGCTGATCCATGGCTGGCTTCGGGTTGTTCAGCCAGTCAGTTTCAGGGCCAGAACTTCTTCTGACTCTCTGCCCATTCAGGTGGGGCAGCTTCTTTTTGGTTGTCTTTATTAGGTGACTCGACATTGCCTTTTCTGTGCCTTTCTTCTATTATGAGCTCCAACACAAAACAGAATTATTGAGTCTGTGTGGTCCTTGGCACCTAATTATTTTCTTGTCTCACATGCTGCATTGATATATCCAGGTTTCCTAACATGGTTAATTACAGTTCACTGTGGATTTAATTTACTTAAATCTTATTTTTCATTAATCAGATATTTAAAACATTAATAACAGCAGCATGTGAAGATTATACTAAAGATTATAATCCAAGACAGTATATCTACTTAGACTATTAAACAGTTATTAACTGTAAAGAAATGAAAGTAATAATTGAAAAACATACTTAAATTGAATTAACCACATGCCAGGTACTGTTCTAAGCACTTTACATTTGTTTACTGATTTAATTACCACAACAAATATATGAAGATGATACTGAGGAAGGATAGAATTTAGATATAATAGAGTGTTATACTAGAGTCTTATTTTTAAAAAGAGAAGCAAATACCTGGATATAAATGGGAATAGCACCTTTAGTTTGGGCTGTTATATGTCCTTATTTAGAATCTCAACTAAAGGTCCCCTGAGTTTGCAGCTGTCAGTTTACAGCTGACAACTGTCTCACCTGGTCTGGCAGTCAGATTCAGAAAATAGCAAAATTTTCAAACAGCTCATTAAAAAATCAGGCTGTAGGAAGCAAACGTCCACATATGGAATGACATTGGTCTATTGAATAAGGAGAAGAGGACTTGATGAGAGGCTTCATTGCTGTCTGAGCTTTTCTCTAGTTGAGGCGACCAGGGGCTGCTCTCTAGTTTCCATGCGCAGGCTTCTCAATGTGGTGGCTTCTCTCGTTGCAGAGCATGGGCTCCAGGGTGTGCAGGCTTCAGTAGTTGTGAGACATGGGCTCAGTAGTTGCAGCTCCTGGGCCCTAGAGCACAGGCTCAATAGTTGTGGTGTGTGGGCTTAGTTGCTCCGTGGCATGTGCGATCTTCCCAGATCAGGGATGGAGCCTGTGTCTCCCGCATTGCCAGGTGGACTCTTTCCCACTGAGCCATCAGGGAAGCCCTCAACTTAGTTTTTGTCACACATTTTTGGAGGACATTGGGAATGAATAATAAACCCCTGTTGCACTTATTATATATGGAGTTCATGGAGTTTCCATGAGCAAAAGGGAAAACCTGTAGGAGGAGAAGGCTTGGTTTGGAGTGGGGAGAAGATTAGGAGCTCAGATTAAAGATGCTTAGTTTGAAGTTTCAATTAGATATCTTAGTGGAGATGTTGAGCAGGAGGTTGAATACATAAATCAAGAGTTTAAGTGGGAGTCTAGGCAGAAGGTATGAACTTGGGAGTTTTGGTAATTATTAATGCTATTCACCACAATTTCCATTTTCCCTTTTAATATGGTTTCATCTTACAACTGTACTTTTTTAGTCCTGGTGGCCATATGACTGCTCTGTCCAATTAAAGTATAGTGGGAGTGATATGTCTTACTCTTGGGTGGAAGCTCTTGCGATGAGTGCACAATTTACCAGGGTGACTGGCAATGCTTCAGATGGTAGCTGCTCTATCAGCTTGTTTCCTAGAGAGGGGACAATGTTGGGTAGAGCCCCTAGGCAACCTACTGTTGACAGGTAACGTGAATGAGAACCATTTATTAAGCTACTGAGATTTAGAATGGTTTGGTTACAATCAGCTCAGATCAGATCAGATCAGTCGCTCAGTCGTGTCTGACTCTTTGCGACCCCATGAATCGCAGCACGTCAGGCCTCCCTGTCCATTACCAACTCCCGGAGTTCACTCAGACTCATGTCCATTGAGTCAGTGATGCCATCCAGCCATCTCATCCTCTGTCGTCCCCTTCTCCTCCTGCCCCCAATCCCTCCCAGCATCAGAGTCTTTTCCAATGAGTCCACTCTTCACATGAGGTGGCCAAAGTACTGGAGTTTCAGCTTTAGCATCATTCCTTCCAAAGAAATCCCAGGGCTGATCTCCTTCAGAATGGACTGGTTGGATCTCCTTGCAGTCCAAGGGACTCTCAAGAGTCTTCTCCAACACCACAGTTCAAAAGCATCAGTTCTTCAGTGCTCAGCCTTCTTCACAGTCCAACTCTCACATCCATGCATGACCACAGGAAAAACCATAGCCTTGACTAGACGGACCTTTGTTGGCAAAGTAATGTCTTTGCTTTTGAATATGCTATCTATGTTGGTCATAACTTTCCTTCCAAGGAGTAAGCGTCTTTTAATTTCATGGCTGCAGTCACCATCTGCAGTGATTTTGGAGCCGAGAAAAATAAAGTCTGACACCGTTTCCACTGTTTCCCCATCTATTTCCCATGACGTGATGGGACCGGATGCCATGATCTTCGTTTTCTGAATGTTGAGCTTTAAGCCCACTTTTTCACTCTCCACTTTCAATTTCATCAAGAGGCTTTTGAGTTCCTCTTCACTTTCTGCCATAAGGGTGGTGTCATCTGCATATCTGAGGTTATTGATATTTCTCCCGGCAATCTTGATTCCAGCCTGTGTTTCTTCCAGTCCAGCGTTTCTCATGATGTACTCTGCATAGAAGTTAAATAAGCAGGGTGACAATATACAGCCTTGACGAACTCCTTTTCCTATTTGGAACCAGTCTGTTGTTCCATGTCCAGTTCTAACTGTTGCTTCCTTACCTGCATACAAATTTCTTAAGAGGCAGGTCAGGTGGTCTGGTATTCCCATCTCTTTCAGAATTTTCCACAGTTGATTGTGATCCACACAGTCAAAGGCTTTGGCATAGTCAATAAAGCAGAAATAGATGTTTCTCTGGAACTCTCTTGCTTTTTCTACAATGGCATGACCTAAATAGGAGTTATGGTAGATAGGTAGATAGATGTGGATATACATACAGACAAGTATAGGAAAGAGCAGTTCCAGAGCAAGTAAGCCTGAAAGTATTCCATCATTTAAAGGTTGGGTGATTAGGAAGCAGCAGCTAAGAGACTGAGAAGAAGCTTTGGGAAGATGTGCCCTGAAAGTCAAGCAAAAAAAATGTTTCAAGGAGGAAATAGCGTTCAACCATGTCAACGGTTGCTAATTCAGGTAAGAAGAGGAACATGGATTTTCCTTGTGGATATCATTGGAGAGCTTGGCAAAAGCACTTTGGTATGAGCATAATCTGGAGTAAGTTTCAACAGGAAGAAAGAAATTGGAGACAGCAAGTATATTCATCTGTTTCAAGGTGTTGAAATGGGGCCATAGTAGAGGAGGGAAGTGGAATCATGAGTGTTTCTTTAAAAAAAAAAAGATGATAGAAATACTGCATGACAAGTCCCGATGGGCAAATTAATGATGTGGTAGGGAAGAGGGATTGTGAGAGTGCTCTTTATGAGCAGGAGAGATGGAATTGGATCTAGTGTTCAAATGGAGGGTTCAGGCTTGTTAGGAAAGTGGTGGTCATGAATTTAAAGTAAGATCAATCAGCACAGTTGTATGTTTTTCTCCAGACACATTCAGCTGTGTGGGTTCAGGTGTGGAGTAGATGACGAGTTGGATTCAACTAGGAAGTGATGACTTGATTACCGTTTTAAAGTGCGTTAGTTATTCTCAGTGTGGGAAATCAATAAGAGGAGTGGGTTTAATAAAAGTAAACAAACCAACAGCTGATCCCTCCCCTGAGATATTTGAAAGAAGATATTTCTGACCATTTAGGGCCAAAAGAAACAGCAACAAAAACAATAGCTGTGAAAGAGTATTTCTCAAGAAGGTTGGATGATTTCTCTTCCTTCTGGTCTTCAATAAGAGTAACAACCCCTCTCTGACCAGAAGGGGTTATAGGTTCTTAAATAAAGAAAAGTAAGTAATCAGACTTGACAAGCCAAATATCTCCTGATTCTGATTGTGTTAAAAGTAACTAATAGCTTTTTGTGTGTTAGTTATTTTTTACTCCTGCCCAGTCCAGCATATTTAATCACTTTTTGGCAGAGACCTTTTACAATGGCAAGAAATAACATCAGCATGGGGGTTTTGAATCTAACTCCAGCTAGTTATTGGCCCAAGTTTTAGATGACATCTGTATGGAAAATCCACAGTGAGTGAGATTAAAGCAATGAAGTGAGAAAAAGGAAAAATTTCATCAGGAGGAAGTATGTCCCTGGTCGAATTACCAATTCTTATGTGCATATATAACAATTTAGCATCAATGAGTTTGTTGCAATAATTATAACAGGCCTTGGCAAGGAGTTTTAGGTTAGAAGAGAATTTCTGTTTATTATAAATCAGACTATTATGATGTGTTTTGTTCAATTTGTTGGAGTTTCATCTGGAACACTGAGTCAATCCACTGATGAGGGGAAGAGACAGTGCTGAAATGAACAAATCTGAGTCTAGCTGGCTGTATGAGCTGACGTCAGCTGTGCCCCACCTGTTTGGAGTGTTTATAGGAAATAATATTAGGGGTATTTCTATGGGCTATTTATATGAGATCATATTAGGCAGAGAATGCTAGGGGAACATTGTTGAAACTATACAAAGCCATGTTTCAAATACATCTTTGAAATTGGCTAGTTTTTATAATAACAAAATAACACTTATGATAGCCTGTTAAGCGAAGTAACCAAGCTAGCTATTTTATGTATAATATGCACTCAATTGTTTTCTTTAGAAGATATGGGAAAAAATGCTAGAAGGAACTGTATGTTAACAATGTTTGTCTTTGACAATGTTTGGTCAGGCCGTTCAAGGTGACCGTTTTCTTGCTCTCTGTAACGCCTGTGCTTGGCCAGTTTCTGTGTCACCTACACCCTACTCACAGGACTTTCCAGTCCTCTTAATTTTAGGGCTTACTCAGTAACTGCCTATGTGCTTGTCCCCTTCCCCAGTTACTGGTTTCCCTGGTAAGTGATGAGCCAACCTGACATCAATCCCACAGTTCTCCCTGTAACTGGTAACCTTTCCACACTGCTCCCTGCCCTTGGTGAATGCTGCTGGCTTCTGTCCACAGTGGGGTGTCGCTCCAGGACTTTGATGAGGACTTGTAAGAGTCCCTCTGTTGGCTGTCTCCCCGCACTTTCTTTGGTCTTGGGGCTGGGCAGTTACACGGCTTGCTGGCGTGAGGACTGCAGCCCGACAGTGAGATTGGACCTTGGAGCATTAAATTTCAAAGACAAAACATTGGGTAAAATATTTGTTGGACACTTTTACTGAAAGTAAAAAATTATTTCTGGATTTATTTTTTAATTGCATATTGTTTGTATTATAATTTGTACACATACATCCTGATAATGGAGATTTCCTATATGGTTTTTGCCTCCAGCACTGTATTAATGGTGGCCGGATATACTTTTAGATATAAATACTGTAAATTCTGTTTCAGGAAACCCACAGATAATATGTTTAAAACATATAATGTATTTATTGAACAAATGTTATGTGTCACATACTCTATTAGGCATTGACTATTTCAGACACAGTCTCTAACCTCACGGAGCCTGCAGTCTAATGGAGGGAGTACAGTCAGACCTGGAATGTATTGTGGGTTAGGTTTCAGACCACTGCAATAAAGTGAATATTGCAATAAAGCAAGTCACCCAATTTTTTGTTTGTTTACCAGTGCATGTAAGAGTTACATTTACACTACGGGGTGGCTATATATGTACATATATCATTCAACTAAAAAATGCTAACCATCATCTGACAATGCAGAGTTGCCATAAACCTTGCTGTAAAAACTGCAGTATCTGTGAAGGACGATAAAGCAAAGTGCAATGAATGAGTTCTGCCTATATTAGTTTTCTGTGGCTGCAGAAGGAATTATGATGCACTTACAGGCATAAAACAGCACACATTTATTATCTCAGTTTCTGTTTTGGGGGAGGTGGATCCCCTGCTCAGGGTCTCACATGGCTGCAATCAAGTTGAAGGTTTGGCTGCATTCTTGCCTAGAGGCTCAGCTGAACTTGAATTAGTTCTCAAGCTTACTTGGTTGTTGCTAAAACTTATTTCCTTGTGCTGTGTGGCTGAGGACACTGGCTTCTTGCTGGCTGTTGGACCAGAGACCATGCTCAGTTCTCAGCTCCTTGCCAAGTGGGCCTCCCAACGTGTGGGCTACTTACTTCTCCAGAGCCAGCTAACGAGGGAGGATCCATGGAGTGTAAGCAGAATGGAGTCCTGTATAATGCAATGTAATCACAGGAGCGATGTCCCATCACCTTTGTATAAAGTTTGTTGGTCAGAAGAAAGCCACAGCCCCTAGAAGCAGCTAGTCATTATCACTGGCACCAGGGCTGTCCCGCTTGGAGCACTCTAAGGGACCTTGTAGAATCCACCTGAGAGCTGATTACAGCTCTCTCAGGGTTGGTCAAGGGTTGCCCCGTGCAGGGGGATTTCTCACTTCACTGGGTATACACTGGGTATAGTTTCAGAATGATTGACTCAGTCCTCACAGGCGTCTCTCTTGGGGGCAGCAGAGAAGCCCAGGACGGACAGTGATAGCTCCCTGGAGCAGCTGAGGTGAGGTGTGATCAGGTATGTGCAATGCCAATTTTCACAGCAATGACTGCAGTTAAAGAGGGTCCAGAGGATGTGAGCTGGGGAGGAGTGCTGATGGGCACAGCAGCGAATGGCAGAGCTGAAAGTTACGGCTTTCTGACTCCAGCTGGATCACCATTTCCTGAACTTTAACAAACAAACCTTTTTTTTTTTTTTTTTTTTAATAGGTATTTTCTTTCTTCTTTGCACTGAAATTCTCTGTTTGATTCTCATTGCTTTTAGTAAAAATACTTATAGTAGTGCTTCTCAGAATCTAATGTGCATACAAATCGCCTGGGGATCTTGTTAAACTGCAGATTTTAATTCATTACATCAGCTGTGGTCTTCTAGTCTGCATTTCTAACAAGCTCCCAGGTGATGCCGATTCTGCTGGTCTGCAGATCGCACTTTGAGTAGCTTGGTCCTAAGGTAAGAATTGAAAAGTCATAACTAGGTTGCATATCTGAATGAATTGAATAAAATAAGGTGTGGTGATTCACCTTGAAGTTGCTAACTCAACTTCAGACAGAGCCTTTATCAAACTTACTTGCTTTCTTTGTAGCCTGAAAGTTTATAAAACCTTTTGAATTTATTTCAAATGATGATTTGAATAATATTGCTGTATAAACCTCCCAAGGAGGTTCACAATGCTTTTTATAAGCTGAGCCATCTGATCATTGCCTTCTGGGGGCACTAGTTTCTTACAAGAAAATAGTAATATACTAGTAATGTGAAAAATCTAATACTCCCCTCAGAACATTTCTTCTCTGCACATACATCCTTTTTACAAACTGCATTTCTTAAACTGAAATAACAGTATCATTAGTGTACACTGAGCCTGTGGCAGCTTTCTCTCTACTTCCTAATGGCATAGACATTGAATTTCGAAGTCCTGCATCACCTGCTGAGAAGTTTTATTCTGGGAACCTTGTATTTACTACTGACTGGTTCAATTTGATTAGATTTTCATTCAATATTTACAATTCCATAGAAGAAATAAATGAAGTAATCTCAGAAATCCTATCAAACATTGATGTAGTTCTCTAAAAGATGGGTTTAACTTGTGCGCTGTGGTTTCTGAAGAAGCATTTTGAAAGGAAATATGTAAAAGCATATCTCTAAAGTTTAGCTAATTGAGATTTTGATGTTGTGATGACAAGGAGCAGATAAGGAGCAGACTGGAACCATGGAGACTTAAACCCAGTTTTTAAAAAAAATTTTGTTAAGGTGTCTTTTCTTCTCTTGGGTTATTATTTATTTGCTCAGTGTTTAACACACATCTATTGTGCATCCAGTGTGAACACTGACATGGATTCCAGGTATGCAGTGAGGAACAAAACAGAGCTCCTGACCTCGTGGAAGTTACCCCTGGGGGGAAGGTGGATATACAGAGGAAGTAGACACACAAATCTGTGTATGAGTGTTTAATACAGTAAGTGCTATGAAAGAA
Organism: Bubalus bubalis; assembly: GCF_019923935.1. Classification (NCBI taxonomy): domain Eukaryota; kingdom Metazoa; phylum Chordata; class Mammalia; order Artiodactyla; family Bovidae; genus Bubalus; species Bubalus bubalis. Next base: position 21,707,165 of record NC_059176.1, read on the forward strand.
AGTCTCCCTGTAGAGTCCTAGGGTCAAGAGAATGCTCATCATATTTGAGAAATTAAAGAAGCCATGTCTCCTGGGGTGTGAAGCCAATCAGGATAACATCAAAAATGCTTTTATAATGCTCTTAACACACTAGACCCAGTGCCAAGAGTTTTACTGACCTTAAGTTATTACTACCACCTTGTGAGATCAGTACATTTATAGTCTTCTTTTCATAGATCAGAGGCACAGAGGGGATAAGCAAGTTGTCCGGGTTTTCATGGGTAGAGGGTTTGAGCACAGAAGGTCTTCACCACTGCCTTACAAGAAGACGGCAGGGCCCAGCAGGTCACACAGGCTGGCAGCTTGGTCTTCCCTTCGCTTTTTATAATAACCTGTGGCTTCAAAGTTTTAATCACTGTGTGAAAGAACAGGAAGTTACCTGACTTAATTAGATACAAATAGTAGTGAAATAAAAAAATAATTTTTTATAAGACAATGTGTAAGTAAACTTTCAAAATGCACAGCCATATTGTCATTTGCAAAGATTTCTCCATGAAGGGTTGCATGTGGAAGAAAATAGCCACAAAGTATTTTCACTTCTTGGCATGGATGATTCTTTTTCTGATCATGGTATTAATATGCCCTTCCTATAATTCATGAAGGATGTGTAACAT